>NC_134462.1:26537555-27145472 GCF_047948215.1 Lycorma delicatula
CAAAAGTATTTTCAAATATAATAAAAAATTATTATCAATTTTTGACATCAACTTATGACTTTAATTATTTACAAATCATCGCCGAACTACATCTGTTCGTACACATTCTTTGACATACATCGGCTGAAGGCAGAATGAATAGATTGGTTATTGTCGATACTAAGCTGGATCATATTAAACCTAGTGCATTACCTTGAAAGTGATTAGCGTAAAGTATCACCATGAGGAAATGTCCTTCGTTATCTGCGTTCGGATTAGACTAAATTACGTAGACGCACGGGTACGTGATCATGTCCGGTAGTGCTGCATCATGTCCTTGCATAACTACTGCATGGCAAAGATTGTCCACGGATATGCAGTCTTGCATAGAAATGGCATTAACTTGGAGGATAATGTGGGTAAAATTAAAAACTTTTCAAATTCTTAAAATCAGATTTTTCTGCAAGTTAAATCTTTTTCTATTTCTTTTTGCTTTTTTTTCGGCGAGCCTTTTATATTCGCTCCTTATATATTGATATTCATTTTAGTATTGATTTTTTAATGACTGGATTCTGTGTAATTGATTTTTCTCAAGTTTTTTCTTAAAATGAATAACCTTTAAATGGATTATTATCGCTTGAGAACGACGAATAGAAAATGTCAAACTGTTAAAATGTTATTTTAAGATTTTCCTTGTTTAAGACAAGGAAAATCTTAAATAACTTTTCTACAAAAAAGATAAATAATAATATACCAACAAAATACGTTATTTAAATTTCAAAATGAAGCAAATACACTATAGTCCAATTATATAATTAATGAAATAGGACGCGTAAAGGAACGCACACTAGCTCGATTTTTTTAAAAAGTTATATTGACATGAAAATTTATCTTTTCTAAAAAACATATCCATCTCTTAAAATAATATAATATATGCCTATAATCTGGTTACAACCGGTATATTTAATAAAGATTTACTCGTATATTCACTGAAGAAGATTTTCTGCAATCGGAAGTAATAGATAACCAAAAATTTGAGGACTAATCCCGAAAATTCAGGGAAAATTTCACCGAAATTTTGATGGAAAAATAAATCGTTACGAACGATGAAGCAACGTCTTCCAAAATTTTAGCACAAGTTGAAGCAGATGTAGTTAAGAAATAGTAAATGGAAAACACAAGAATTCAGAAGAGATTTGTCCTTACCCGAAAGGCTGAGGAATGTAAAGATAAAAATTATTGAAGTAAACTAAAATATCGCATTCTTACTAGTATTGATGAAAAATAGTTTGAAAGAACTCTTTTACCAAAAAAAAATCTGATGAAAAAAAGAAATTATTCAACAAAGATCATACGAAGACAAAAAAGTACAAATTGTAGAAAATAAGTTCGAGGAAAGAACGACGACTCAATTTCAAATATCAATCAAAGTAGAAACGTTTCATCTTTCATATGGTTATTCATCATTTGCAAGTTTAAAAACATATCAGATTAGTCTTAAATCGTATATATTAGAAAAATTGGATTAAAAACCTACTTACAGTCTGGGTGTTCTATTGGACGAATTGAGCTGATTTTTTTTATTCTGCTCGAAATGGCTCACAGATATGTCTTCAAGCGTCATCAGACCCCCAAACTTGAATTTCCTTTAACAAATCTTCATTTACTTCTTAACTGAAGAAATTTCCGAGGTTACTACTCACAGGAAAATCATTTTGAAAATCCATCAATGTCTGATAACATATCTGTGGAGGATTCCGAGCAGAATAAAAAAAAAATCAGCACGATCCATCTAGTAGAATGTCTAAAAGAATTGGAAATAGGTTTAGAGCAAACATTTTACCTTCCGTTCTTTTTCCTGTTTAGCCTCCGGGAATTACCGTTCAGATTTTACTTCAGAGGATGAATGAGGATCATATGTATGAGTGTAAATGAAATGAAGTCTTGTACAGTCTCAGTTTGACCATTCCTGAGATGTGTGGTTAATTGAAACCCAATCACCAAAGAACACCGGTATCTACGATATAGTATTCAAATCCGTATAAAAGTAAAAGCCTTTACTAGGACTTGAACGCTGAAACTCTCAATTTCCAAATCAGCTGATTTGGGAAGACGCGTTCACCACTAGACCAAACCGGTCACACACTCATTTTAGCTGTGGTAAGAAAGGGTCAACAAAGTGGTAGTGGGTGAGACGTGCAAATGTGTAGATTTTTAGCCGATTTTTTAAAAGATATAACATAACTCCGCAGTTAATGGACACTACTGCGGAGCAGTAAATGGGCACTAGTCTATTTTTAATTAATCCATTGAAAATACAAATTGTATTTTCAGTTTCTAATTTTGATCAAATCTTTTTCTTTAAATTTTATAACCTACTTAAGATTAATGTAAAAAAAAAAAACATTAAAAATAAATATTAGACGTTTTTGAAAAATAAAGTTAAATACCTTTATTCAAGAAACAATGCAGGTTTACTATTTGTATATTACATAACAGTTTATACCATACACCCAGTAATATATCTCACCAGAACAAATTGTTACAATCATCAGAGTAAAAAAAAACATATCCTGTAAAGAATACATTAAAATTACTTGTAAAAAATTGTAAATAATAGTTCCAAACAAATAGCTAATCGTATTTTACTTTCCCGTTTAGATAGCGCTGTAGCAGAACTATAGCTGTAGAAGGGAAAGTATTGTAATCGGTCCAACTTGGGCATATGCGGTTTTCACCGGATCTTGACGTGTTGACACCTAAGGAACCCAAAAACCGGATGGAAATTTTTCAGATGTTCGAATGTACATGTGCGTGTGTTCGGTTTTGCATTCTAAATCACCTTATATCTCCAGAACTACTGGACTAATTTTCACCAAACTTAGATTACTTCTACGTATGGAGCAATGATGCAATTCAATTTTCAACTTAAAAGACCATGGGGGTGAGGCTATAGAACAAGTTCACTCTCAGTATCTCGAGATTTCACCTAATTAAGGTAATATTTTTCTTAGGCACATTTGGTAACAATTAAATAATAACAGTCGAAATCGCACCCCTACCCTAAAAAATTGCTTAAACTAGCGCTATGTTGTGACGTCACAACTGAGCGGTAGAATTAAATAATGAATAATATTTAAAGTGTAAAAAAGTAATTCGGTCTGGCTGAGTCTCGAATTCGATCGCTCGATTGACTCGGTCCCTGGTGCGTTAAGTCTCGTGGCTAAACCAGTTTGTCGACTGTACAAGCGAAATTTGTTGTATTTAAATTGTGAAATTACATTAGTTTATTTAGTGCCGACCGTCGCCGCTAATACCGCCACAGCCGCGTGATTTAAATACGGTATGCGTGAATCATTGAATTAAATAAACGAAAAAATATTATATTTAAATAAATATTTTAAATTAAGTTGTGTGTGTAAGCCGTGAATCAGAAACAACCCACAGTTGTCAGCTTTTTCTACTTCCTTGTACGAAGTAAAGAAAAGTATTATGATCGCGAAAAATTTCGGTTTTCAGATTTCAACAGAAATATCCATTTTGACCATCCCTGAATCCATTTTGACTAGTTTCGGCGTGAGCTCTGTACGTACGTATGTATCTCGCATGGCTCAAAAACGATTAGCCGTAGTATGCTGAAATTTTGGATATAGAAGTGTTGTAACATCAGTTGTTGTAACATCAGGTCAATTAACATTGACCTGAACCAAAAGTGTCCAAAAAAGCCCAAAATCCAAAGAATTTGGATTTTGGACTTTTTCTTAACTGCAGTAATAAGCCCTCATTGAGAGCTTTTCAACGATTTATCATTAATGGTACTTATTTTCATTAGTTCCAGAGTTACAGCTAAATAAAATTTAATTAATGAAATATTTGGATCTTACAAGGGAATACACATTGGTTCGAATTAGATTTCATCTTTTTTAACTTTTTTTTAAATTTAAATATATTGATTTATTAATCCGTGATTGTAAAAAAAAGTTTTACAATAAATAATAATTGTTCAATAATAAAAAAAGAATAAGAAAAAAATCAGAAGTTATTAGTGAAATAAAATTTTATGTACTTTTAAAAATGTGTACATGTAATTTAATAGGCATTATTATATATATGTGAATGCAATAAATTTGGTGAAACATCTCATTATGTATTATTAATTGAAAATTATGATAAGAATCGTATTATTTTTGGATTTTCTAGTTTAATTTCACACAAGAACAACATATACACTCAGGCATACATGCCCGATCTTTGATAAATTGCAAAAAATTCTTATCTTTTAGTTTATTACTCCTCTGATATTGTCGGACAATATTATCCCTAAGTCGGAGTTGATCATTTCGTTTGTTTTTTATTCCTAATCATTTAATCGCTCTTTAATTTGATGCAATTCTTCTGATCTTAATTTGTGTACACGTTCTCTAGTTTTAAAATTCTCTCTCTCTTTATATTCATCATCGTCTCTTAATATTTTTGTTCATTCCTTGGTGTTAACATTTTTTCCGTTTTGTTTATCATTTTCTCTTAGCTTTTTATTATTTCTTTCTTTGCAACATTTTCTTCCTTTATTCTTTTTAATTTTTTTTTTTTATTTAAATATATTGATTTATTAATATATATATATATTAACCTCTGATTGTAACAAAAAATTAGACAATAGATAATAATTCAATAATAACAATAAAATATTAAAAAAATGTAATAAAAAATCAGAAGTTATTAGTGAAATAACATTTTATGTATTTAAAAAAAATGTGTATATGTAATTTAATATTCGTACAAGGAAGTCATGTTGTGGTGTCCACATCAGATTTTTTATAGTTGTCATACATGAAAATAAAATAAAAAAATTAACAGATTGTAACAACTAACCCTACTTTCCCCTGTATTGGAAAAAACTAAAAAAAAAAAACTTATATGAATTACATATATTAATCACTAATTAATAAATGAGTGATTTACTGGGCTGTCTGCAAAAAAAAGAAGGTTTTTGAGAGTATTTTCTTCATAATTCCTTGTTTATTTTAAAAACTAGATATTTTTATATTAAAAAATCGGGGTTTTTATTAATATAGGTTGTAATACTTACTAAAGGTAGTGTAAATAATACGACGTGATTCTATTTCTTGTGTTTCACAGGAGATAACTTGTCTGGTTGTTCTTCTACAAGGAAAAAGGAGTCGTTTGCCGCTGAGCTTAATACCGGTATAGTTTTTTTTTGTAATCTATATCATATAATTTTGTATGAAGTTGAAATGTGTTTTATACATAATCTATTTTAGTTATTATTTTCTTATGAATACAAATAAACACACAGATTTTTAGGTAATGAGGCCGTTGCATATCTTTTGTGTAGTCCCTAATTAGTTTTATAGGTAGAAAAACTTATATGATATCTTTAAATTTGATAATTAATAGGTGTAATACGAGTAGATTATTTTGCCGATGGCAATCGTGAAATAACATTTCTACTACGTAAATATAATGACTTTAGAGGTCATACTGGTAGACGCCCATGGTATGTAGGATCATAAAATTACTATATACATTAATATAATATGTACTGTACCAGTAATTCCCAAACTTTTCCGAGTCGCGGCACACTTATTCAATTAAAATTTTTCCATGGCGCCCTACCTTAAGTAAAAGTATGACTGCTCGTAAGTAAGAGATAAAAATAAATAAAACTCGTGTATCTTCATTATTTTTTTACTTTATTAACATTAAATTAATAATTATAAATGTTTTGGTTCAATTAATTACGAAGCTTTTAAATAATTCGCGGCGCTCCTGTGAAGAGGCTGCGGCTTCCCCGGGGGCCGCGGCGCACAGTTTGGAACCACTGTACTATACCATCATCAACTATAAATCACATCAAATCCTGTGTACGAAGTAGGGTTTAATGATTTGTTGTTAATTTACATGAACCATGATTTTTGTAAAAGGTTATACATGTTGTAATAGAGTAATTCGGGTGTATCATAGTGTTTTGTAATTTTATAGTTTAAGGTTTATTACGTAAATTCTAACTATAAGCTTAAAAATTTGACAATAAAGCTATAATACTATCCTGGCATTGGTTATTTATTCTTATATAATGGAAAAATAATTTTACATTTAAAAAGTTACCTAAGATTTCTAGGGGTAATTTTTTTTCAAAATCATTTTTCAAAAAACCTTTTTGATTTTTCAACGTTTATTATATCTTAAAATGGAATGAACTAAACAAATTCCATAAAAAATGTAAAACCATAAAAAGTTACCTAAGAATCCTTTTTTAGGAGTGGAGACGTATTATTATGAAATTTTATTATAATATTACTGAAAGTTTATTATTTAAACGTTTAATAATATTAAAAGTTTAAATAAAACCAACAAGAAATTTAAAAAAATATCATTTTTAAACTTTGAACGGCTTATTGACCCAAAGTATTTTTTTGATGTTGTTTACATTACTACTATGCCTAGGAAGACAAAAAGTAAATCGGTTAAAAATATGCAATAAGTAAAAAGATAACTTTTTTCGATTTTTGAAGAATGTGGAATTTTGGTACAACACTTTTAAAAAAAATAGTACGATAAGAATGCACACATTTACTGAGCTTAATGTAAAGTGGGGTTACATTTACAAAATTTTGAGAAAATTAACCTCCAAACCTCCCCTGACGGTACTGACCCCAAAATTTTACCAATAAATTGCTGTATATACACGAGTCTGTATAAAATTTCATTAAAATCGGTTTATCCTGTCAAAAGGCTTCTTCAAACACACTAATGCGTGTACATACACATACGAACATTACTACTTTTTTTTGTGAAATGCAAAAAACCCATACTCCCTTTTTTGACTGATAACCATACTTTCTTTCATAGTTCTAGAGCTATGATGCCAGGAAAGTAAAGTATAGACATAAAATTCATTATATAAATTTTCATTGTTACTAGCTCGGGTACCAGGCGTTACCCGGGATTTATGCAGATTACAAGGAGGCTTAATTTAAATATTTTTAATTTTTGTGTTTATAAAAGAGGTTAAGGGGGATTAGTAGATGGAATACCGAAAACAGTTTATTTATTTTTAACAGTTTATTCAAGCTTTTACTATAAAGCTTGAATATATATTACGTTTTTCGTTTGTTCGTCCGGAGCACAGATAAATAAATTATTTGGCGTACCGACTATTGAGCAAACAGCTTTTTTTTCCTGCTGCAGTTATCTGACCAATACTCTTGTTTTTTTAACAGTGTAGTCTTTGTTAAAGACTACACTGAGCGAGTGACAGGGGTGAGCGTAGTTTTTTAATAATGAAATGTAGATAACAATTTTTTTCTTGTTTGGAACTGTTAATGTTCAAAATTTCATCATCATTGGAATAAAACTGTACATATATATAAAAGACAAATAAATAGACAAACATTCTTCTCTTTATACATAAATATATACGAGTATATATTGAATATATACAATATATAATTAATATGTATTGAATATTTTTATTTTGTTATATTGGTCACTTAGCTCACTCTCTATTTTATTGTCTATCTTTCTCTCTATCTATCCATCCATCCACCAATCTATCTATTCTATCTTTTTCTTCAGTAGTAAATGCCACCGAAACATGTTTAATTGAAATCATAATTTTATTACTATTATTCCTTAGTTCACCTTTTGCATTAAATGTATGTTATTTCTACCTTTTTTTTAAATATTACTACTGAACCGTTAGTGTAACGTTATTTTAATAATTAATTTATTATTTATCGGTTAGAGAAATTTATTTAAGTAATCTACTTGTTATACTGAATTACTGTTATTTTATTTATTTATTAACATTAGTTAATTCTCTTTCCCCGTGTGTGTGTGTGTGTGTGTGCGCGCGCGCGCGCGCATGTTTGTATTAAACTATAATTTCTTTTTTTCTTTTTCTGTTATAATTATTATTATTATCTGTGGTAAATAAATGTAGTTATACAAACGGCTAGTCATTTGTTAGTAAATGATTGTTTATAACGAATAATACGTCAATAATAATAATAATAATAACATGATAGCTACAAATAGCTTTATGTTAAATGTGCCGTACTTATTAAAACAGAAAATAGTAAATATTACATAACTGGTTTATTTTTAATGAACATTAAATTTTTTTCAAAATATTTATTAAAAAATTATTGTTTGTTCTTGCAAATGTTAATCAATTCGATTGCGTTTTTAATTTTTACATTATAAAAAACTATGTACAGTAAAATATAATTTATTTATTTTTATTGAATATATTTAGAAAAATAATAAATCTTACTTAATAAGATTACCTTGAAAGTAAAAAAATTAAATATCCACTCTTTAAATTTACCACCAACGGAATTTAAACTACAAAAAATCTTTTTGTACGTTATTTAAATTAAACAAAAGAATTTTGTTGATATATTTTACAACGTAACAATATTATGACCTCATATTTCCTTTTAAAGAATTCTCTGTAATTGCACAAATGGAGTAGTTCGATCGAGGAAGAAGTGTTAATCCAGAAGTGGTGTCTATCATCTTTATTTTTAAAAAAAATTTCTAAAAATATTTATATATCGTTAAGTTTAACAATTTTGCTTAAGTGAAGTTTTCTCTAAATCTAACACCCCTTCAAAAAAATTAAAATAAGAAAAATTACATTTTCAAAAAAACTTTTCTTTATTTTAAGTCCGGGGTTTATAATTAAAAAAAAAAAATTATAGACATTTATTGATACCTCTATATGTGAAGTATAATCTTTTAAAAAAAATTTAAACGGAAGGGAGATAGATTAAAAGAACAGAAGACATATATTTCAATTTCAAGTGGCTGGAGTTGATTTTTTTTAATCTTTTAATTTATTTATACGTATATGCTTTGTAGGTAACTTGTTGCTTTAATAAACGTTTCTCTAAAATGCCTCTGAAGAAAATCGAAACTGGTTTTTCGTATATGAAAACAAATTGAAATGAAAATTAAATTTTGAAAAAAAATCAGTACGATTAATGCTCATTTATATAAATATTTGAGACAGTTTTGAAGAAAATAGTTTGGTCAATCCTGATATATAAGGCCAAAAACATTATGACATACATACATATATTTTTTTGATCTAAATGAACTAGTTGGACTCTAAAACTTAAAAGATTTGCACAAAAAAAACCGGATACCCATTTTCCTCCTTAATGTAACTATTCTACCTATGTTCACCGGAAAGTATAAATATATTAATATTTATAAATATTATAGATATAAAACTTTTAAATTTAACTCGGTTATACGTGCTTATGATATAATTAATAAAAGTAACTTTTAATTTAGCTGGAATATAATTTATCGAAAACAAATTTTTATGTTTTCATCGAATAAAAATTTCGAAAGAAAAAAAAAATAGATATGAGATTAAAAAAAAGTTTAAACGTCAATTTTTAAAAATTTTAACCAAGTGATACTTTCAATACGTTTGTAAGTTGAAACCTTTTTTAATCTCATTCATTAATTAATCTATTTTACGGGAATAATATTAAACGCTGCCATGATAAGGTTAAAGAAAATCTATATAAAAAAAAAATTGCTTTTAATTACAAACTCTATCTGAAAAAGTCTAGACTAGGAATTTTATCTTATGAAGTCAGTTGTATGAATTTCATAATAAAGAGATGATTAACAGTTTTGTCTGCCACTAATCATTACAGTAGAATTCCAACCATATATCATATCATTATATCATTTATTTTAATTAACTATATGAACTCGTAACAAAAACAAAAGCAAAATAATTACTCAACAACAAAAAAGTAGAACATTTATTTAAACAGAACAGTTTTAAAATTTTACTCTCAGTTGTTATTTTATTCTAATAATATTCAATATCGCGCTTCTACTTGTGTCGTAAAATAAAAAAAAATTCAATTGTCCAAGATAGATAAATAAAAAATAAAGTCTTTTCAATTATCATGGGTAGATATATTTCCAACCGAACTAAGTACGGCTTATCTACTGAACAGACGACGCATTTTCATATATTTTTATTTTTCTTGTGTTTTGGATATTGTTGTAATTTATCATTTATATTTTGAATTCAGATAATTTTTTTCTACGCAGTCCTATCGCATTAAATTACTGTTGTTATTTTTTCTTATATGAAGAATTAGATTTCTTTGTCGGTATAATTGCCTTTCCGTATTTTTCCTATAAACAGTCAACTAAGTCTAAAATAAACAATTGTAAAAAAACATTATTGTGTGCTCGCGATTCGATAAGGATATTGAGAGATAACACGCGTAAAAATTCTTACAGATCCATTTTTCTTTATTCCTAAAAAAAGAATCCCAAAAAAGAAAGAAAAAAGAACCCAATTGGGATTACTATGTAATATAAATAGTAAAATACAATTCTGATTTTACTGTACATTTTATAATAGTTAATTACAAAATTAAACGCGATTATATTTCAATATCAAGTAAAACAGCAATTACAGAACCAATAATGCGTAATACAAGAATTATTTGCTTCTAAAAGGTATTATTTGCTTCTAATATTATTTGCTTCTAAAAGGAAACTAGCTCACACTTCTACGAATGAATTTTGTCACTTTGTCCCCTGTTGAAAACGAACTCACCGAACTTAACCGTAGACAAGAACACTATCCCAAAACGGAATACTCTAATGACGCACCTTTCGCTCGTATGTTCGACTGTTATCGCACGCTTACTTTGAATGATCTCGCACACTGAAATGAAGTTCGGAACGGAATGCAAGGAGATCGGAGAATACTTTATTCGTTTATTCATTGCAGAAGCTGGATATCAGTTCCTTGCTGGTGGGTCTTATTATTTATCTGGTGGGTATTTAATTTTTAGTGGCTGATATATATATGTATATTTAGTTTAAGATGGACGGTGTTAGGGATCCGATCCTTTGTAGGTCTTTCGGTCTGGTAGGAATGCGCTTAATAGAGCGCTAGTTTTTGGAGAGTCCAATGCACCTCCTTCACGGAGGAAGTGGTGCATCTAGTGTCTGTAGGTGATTGCCTGATTGCCTGACTAATAATTGTAAAATGAAGGAAGAATTGGGGATCTGAACTGAGATTCGGAATGGAACGCAAGGGTGACGGGAGATATATATCCCCTACTAATCGCAGAGCTTGGATTATAGTCTCTTGCTGCTGGGTCTTTCTTGTTATCGGGCTGGTAATTTTTTACTTAATGTCAACTGTACAATAGTTTTGTTTATGGACGAAATTGTGAATTACGTTCCGATTCTTACAGATCAAACTGAAAATCGTTACTAGGGAAACTAGCATTATTTTAGTCTTTCTCCCGACACGTTTTCCCTTCAGTCTATCCAATAAAATCTATCGGTGATAATGCCTTTCGGTCAAACAGGAATTTACCTAATGTGATCCTAGTTGTTGGAGAATGCAATGCACTTTCTTTGCCGGAGAGAGTCACATGTACTGACGGGGACCTAAATTGTAAGGTAGAGGAAAGAAGAATGGTAAGCGAATTAAGGTTTCGTAGACTCTTCTTCACTCTCGCCATCTACTTTCTCTTGTCTCGACCGGGTTCGAATTCTGAGACGTAGTTACTTCTTCTTCTTTAGCCTGCATTTTCGTATTTTCAGTTGTAAATAATTACAGAGCGTAACCTCAAAATACCTGTAAGCTCTAAAATGGATAACACAGGGGAAAGTGCTGGCCACTTCGTTCTTCCGTTGGGCGCGAGCGAATGCTGGGCTTCTTCTTCCATCATCTCTATCTGCTGGTGGTCTTCATCATCTTCTCGAATAAGAATGATGGAGTGGCTTACAATTTGTATAGCAAAACATTCGAGTAAACAAGGGGGCAACAATCGCCTTATATCGTTTATGACGAGAAGTAAGTCGTTTACGATAACAACCAATTTCTTCTAGACACACAAGTATCTAGGAAGAATTTGAAAGGACCGGGGGACTGAAAAGGTGTCCTTTTCAGTGTATCACTGTAGCCAGTCATTTGTAACAGACCTCAAAGAAAAGAAAAGGAACAATGCCCTAACGCTAGGAGAGAAATAGATAGATAGGTAGATTAAATGACAAACCTCATAAGTCTCCATAATGAAACAGTGCAGAATGAGTTATGTGTCATCACCTCGAACGATTACTTATTGAGTTCGCATATTTTGTTTGACGATTTACGACAAAGTGTTAAAATCTTCCAGTGTTGTTCTCTGATGTCATTCTCGTCCCTCACCTAAAAAAAATGGAGGACTGATCACCCGATAGGAGGCTTTCGACCTGGTTTGTCATTATCCGATCGATTCCTCGTCCTACCAATCATGGTGGTTCTTCAAGGATAGTGTGAGGTTTTTTCCTTACATCTTGTGATGTAGGGCGCAGTAGGGCTGAGGCTGAAGCAATGACCAGACAGTGGTGGAAGGAGGCGTGGGATGGGGCCAATGTGGCGGCCTTGACCAGAAGGCTCATACACAATCTGGATGCTTGGTTGGACCGCCAACATGGTGAAGTAAATTTTTATATTACACAACTTATGTCCGGTCATGGGTGTTTTGGACACTACCTTAAAAGATTTGGCAGAAGAGATACGCCTTATTGCGACTACTGCCAGGAGGTGGACGATGTGAATCACACGGTGTTTGACTGCTGGAGGTGGGGACAATATAGACAATTTATTGTAGACAACAATTTGGATGCTAACAATATAATTGAGTGGGCGCTAGTCAACGAGCAAAATTGGAATGTTTTCAAAAACTTTGCTAGCACAGTTCTTCGAACCAAAGAAGAGGAGTCAAGACGGGGGAACCGTGGGCGTATTCGGTGATAGGGAAGGGTGGACAGCCCCGTCTGTGAGAGCCTGCATGCCTTGGTGTGCGGGTTTCAATGAGGGGACGGGGACGGGAGAAATCGTGGGGAAAGAAAAGACCTAGACCCGGCCGGTGGGGCTGGTTCTGGGGGTGCGTGGCGCCCCTTGTGCTGGTCACGCCGGTTAGAGGCGAAAAGGCATAAAGACCGAGACCCGGTTCCTGTCGGGGGGGGGGGGGTTGGGAACGGCATAGCCCCCCCTTGGTGGGAATTAGAGGCAGGCAAAAAAAAGATCTGTACCGGGGCGGTTGACCTGCCGTACCGGGTGTAAAACCGGCGGGTGGGAAGACCGCCTTAGAGTCAAAGACACGTCCCTGGGCCGAGTATACGTAACTGGATGTCCGGCCCAGGGATATAGGGGAAAAAAAAATCTTGTGATGTAGGATCCTCTCGACAGATGTCTCTGAGATGCCGAAGCTTGGATACGGCGGCCCTCGCAAAAAATCTGCTTGCTTTTATCACATTCACTTCCTATACGGTCCTTATACTAGCATCGTAAACTAATGTGGCATTTTTGACGAACGGCAGTGCTCCAAATAACATACGCAACGTGACGTTTTGGATGGCCTCCAGTCTTTTCTGGGGAACAACGCCTCCCATGCCGAGTAGGCGTAAATTAGTATTGGCAGTATGTGCAACCGATATATTATATTTTAGTCGCCAGTGGGTTTGGGGCTTGTGCGTGCTGAATACAGAGAAGGAATTTAAGAACTCCAATACTGACCAGTGTATATAAAGAATGAATAAAACAAACCCTCTTTCCATCGAGGTGGAGGTCATATCTCTTCTACTCCTAAACCGTTCTAATATAATTTCTACTTTATCCAAAAGAAAAATTTTAATTCCCGATGATTTGGGAGGATTTTATTTTTGTTGATTGGAGGAGTTTAAACCATTTGTCTTCAAAAGTTCCCAGACCAAGTTTATAAAAAAAATTCACGATATATTACGATACTAGAATTGAGTTTAAAGGGAACTATCCCAATCCCTCGTTCGATTTTTATAAAACTGATAGTAGCTTTAACACCTTGTATATACGAGTCACCAGATCCGATTCCACTCGATTATACTTTCTCCATTTCAGCGATAAAAGAGATGCCAAACACGCGCGCGCAAACACAGACACACACACAGACACACAGACACACAGACACACATACACAAACACACATAAATATCTGTGTTACGTAAAGTTTGATTAATCCGGTGATTATGCATAATTATCGGTAATTGCGTAATTCGCCTTCAGTATTGGATAATTTAATAAATATATGCAATTTATTAAATGTATCGGACATTTTACATATTATCCATATTAACATATTTTGCATATTAAAGCAATAAATAATTCAGGTCGACCATTCAGGAGCCTGAGACTGTACAGGACTACACTTAATTCACATTCATACATATCATCCTCATTCATTCTCTGAAGTAATACCCTATGGTGGTTCCGGAGGCTAAACATAAAAAAGAAAAAAGAGAAAATAAGAACTCGACTCTAAGTAGTAATTACTGAAATTATTATTTAAACAATCAAAACATTATTGTTAATTAGTCGAGGTTAGCGAGCGAAGCGATCGTAAGTTATGTTTAGTTTTCCTTTAAAATCGTTAAATAAGTAAGTAAAAATATTTCTACAAAGGGGACGACACCCTTATTAAAAAATACAATACAAAAGATTTTACAATAAAATAAACTAAAAAGAAAATATATAGTTTTAGAAATATGATGTGGACACCACATGACTTCCTTGTCTCCTGTTAAATTACATATGCACATTTTTAGCTGCAGTTCATTTAAACTTATTTCATTTGAAAGTGAGATACGTACCCCCATTACTTTAATAAAGTGGATACTTACACAACTGCTGAAATATTAGTTTTTACTAACATCAAATATTTAAACAATTATTAATCTCAATCTTACATGAAATATTACGATATAGTAAAAGTCCTCTTATTACTCGTATTACTAGATCAGAATTATTCGTATCTTCGTGAGTTGCTAATTAACAAACGTTTTAGATTTCTGGTGTGTTGTATAAATAACAGTTAATAATAATTAAACTATTCTGTTTAGTGAACTCCTGTATATTACACAAATGTTAATTTCGAACTTACAGTGTAAAATATTCAGTTTTTATTATTGGATTATTTGGTGAATAATCAAAAATGAAAAAGAAACAATCATACATGAAAAAGAAAGGTATCATGAAGAAATATATCTCAAAAAAAAAACGACAAGAAGATGAATATGAAATAGAAAATGTTGAAACCAAAAGAAGAATAAAAAGATTAAGAGAGAATGACGAATAAAAAAGAGAGAGAAAATTTGAAAACTAGAGAACGTAAAAACACAAATTAAGATCAGAAGAATTTTATCAAACCAAAAGCGATTAACAAAATAAAATAAAGGAAATGATGATCAACTTCGACTTAGGGAGAATTTTGTTCAACAATATCAGAGGAATAATGAACTAAAAGATAAGAATTTTTTGTAATTTAAGGCTTTTTTGGACACTTTTGGTTCAGTCGATTGCAATCAAAAGGGGAGGTGCACAACTAGATGTTACAGCAGTCCTAAATACAAAATTTCAACATCCTATGGCTAATCGTTTTTGAGTTATGCGAGTTACATACGTACGCCGAAACTAATCAAAATGGATTTAGGGATGGTCAAAATGGATATTTCTGTTGAAATCTGAAAACCGAAATTTTTCGCGATCACAATACTTTTCTTTACTTCGTACAAGGAAGTAAAAAATAAAACGATACATTTTACAATAAAATAAACTAAAAAGGAAAACGTAGAATTAAATTATTTAATTCTTTAAATTTCTGTTTTTTAAGTAGTCGGAACCAAATTAAAGGTTGGAATGTGGTATATTTTTTTAATTTGGTGTAAACTTTTGTTGAATTTTATGGAAGGAAACATACTTTTGTTATTTTTAAGTGCCTTTTTTTGTTCTATATATTAAATGTTAATTTAATTTCTTCAATTAAGCAACAGATATTTATATGTTTAACCTTTACCTTTACCTTTGTTTTATAACAATTTAACCTTGAACTTATATTATTTTGATAATTATTCACTATTTATTTAAATAATATTAGAAACTTTTGTAGCCGCAGGGGAAATACTCAATTTTTTGGTCACGATAAAAGATCACTTACGCAAACGTTCAGGCATTATTGTTAAGCTGTAGTTAATATGTAACTTACCTCGGTCGGGCTTGACCGATTAACTACGTTTATCGATTTCTATCAAAGGTCTTTGTTTTTTATGACATTTATTGATTACACAATTATCTTAATATTACAGTTATTTGTTTTCAATTCACTTTTTTTAAAACTCTTGAATAAGTTAATCTATAAACTTGAATTTTAATATAAGAAAAATCGAACAATAGAATGATAAAAAATAGCCGAACAAGTTATTTAATCGTATCACACTATCTCTTACTCATTCGTGCTGCCAATGTACATAAAACAACTCTAGTGATTAAATCGATAAAATTCCTTCGGCAAAGTCAAGTTTTATAGTCGGTCTGCAAGTATTAAATAATTACATTTTATTTGTATTATGGTTAGGTAACTGTGTTTTTTTTTAACATTTTATTTATTTTTTACTTCATATATAACGTTAAATTTTTGTTGCCAGAAATTTATATATTTCTGCAAAGTATTTTTCATCTATTTATTAAAAAAATTTTTTTATTAAAGTAATAAATAAAAAAAATTAAAAAATGTTACCGTTTAGGTTTGTTTTTTGTTCGTTTTTTTATTAATGAGATAACGATCAAAGTTTTATATAAATAATAAAGGTTATTTTGTTAAAGAAATTTGGGTGAATTTGACTTACGATTCAAAATTTTAAATGCTTGTTGATCTAACTCCTTTTCTTCCTAGCTACTTGAGTCCGGCCGCCAATCGACCATTGGTGCAAGCGCAACACAACCCTTTTCCTACCTAAAAGATTAACTTTTCCGTCCTACATGCTGGTGCGACTCGATATCACCCGTTAAGTAGAGAACGTGTCGTATTTTACATCGTCATATGTCGTCCGACTAAGCACCAGACGTAATCTAACCATTTTATATAAGTATACGTAACCTAACTATTTTGTATACGAGAAAATATTTTTTCCTAAATGAGGTGTTATCTGACTGAAAATATTTTTCAACCTTTATTACAGATGTAGAGAGTAAATTATGAAATAATGTTAAAATTTTATTATTTGTAAAATACCGTAAAATAATCCCATTTTACTTTCCCGGAAAATGTAGTTAGAATAGCTATATTAAAAGACAAGTATGGTGATCATGTCAAAAATGGTGGTATCGGGATTTTTTTGCATATCTGTACGTTTTGGGATTGAACTAGTTCATCTAGACAAAAAAAAAAAAACATACGTATGTACATGTCGCATTGCTTTTGCCTCATACTCAGGATTGACCGAACCGATTTTCTTCAAATTTGGCTAAATATTTCTATATATGGATCATTGTCATATTCATTTTACTTTCCCGTCTAGCGCTATAGCAGAGCTCTAACTATACAAGGGAAAGTACTGTAATCGCCCAATTTGGGTATGCGGTTTTCACCGGATCTAGACGTTTTGACTACTAAGGAACCCCAAAAACACAAAAAGCGGATGGAAATTTTCCGAATGTTCGTATTTACGCTTGTGTTTTTTGGTGTCTCACATCTTATGTCTCCAGAACTACTGGTTCGATTTTGACCAAACTTGGTCAGTTACTTCTGCATATGGGGCATTGATGCCATTAAATTTTTAACTTAAAAGATCAGGGGGGTGAGGCTGTATAACAAGCTCACCCTTAGTATCTCGAGATTTCGACTAATTAAGGTCTTATTTTTCTTAGGCACATTTGCTAATAATTAAAAAAATAATATTTGCAAAAAACGTTTTTCAAAATCGCACTCCTATCTCAAGAAATGCTTAAACTAGTTGGTTAAGTGGGTATACTACGTAAGTAGTACTCCCTGTCATCACAAGAACCGCTAGTTTAGCACGACGTACAGATGTATAAAAAATATTATATTTAAATAAAATTATAAATATTTTAAATTAAGTTGTGTGTGTAAGCCGTGGATCAGAAAAAAGCCGCGTGACTGTAAAGTCCTACAATTGTGTTGTCAGCTTTTTTTTTTACAATTTGTTTAGGAAGTGGACGGATATCGTGAAAAAACCAATTTTGATTTTATTGTGAAGCATTTTAGAGAAAACTTTATTAAAGAAAAGTTTTTACAATACATCTACAGATAATCCAAAAAATAATCGAAAAATCAACCCGTATTTCTTAAAATTGAAATATATGTTTTTTTTTGTTTTTTTGCTCTGTCTCCCTCCTGTTTAAATATTTTTCAAACATTTTTTAAAACATTATACTTCATATTTATACAGGAGTATCAAGAAATATCTACATTTTTTTTTTAATTGTAGATCCGGGACCTAAAACGTAGATAGATATTTTGAAAAAAATTTTTTTTTCTTATTTTAGTCTTTATTGAAGGGGGTTTTTTTAGATTTAGAGAAAACTTTACTTAAAGAAAATTTAAGCTAATTTATATATGAATATTTTTAAAAAAGTCTTCCTTAAAACTCACCTCTAAAATATATATATATATATATATATATATATATATATATATACTCGTATTTGTGTGTGTATATATATATATATATATATATAAATATATTTTTTGGCTCTTTTTAATAATTATTATTAAAAAAAACAACATTTTTTTGTATTTTTCTTCAACACTTAAAGGGCTATTAAAATTAAAGTAGCTTTGGCATCTGAATTATATTACGGACCAAAAAATTACAAGAAATGTGTTTCATTATTTTCATAAAAATTACACTTTTATCAAATTATATTTGAGCTACGTTGCTGTGAAAGTCATATTGAATGATTTTACCAGTTTTTTAACTGTATTTAATCATTAAATAATTCTTAACTTGCTTGACAAATCGCTGTAGAATTTTTTCTACCTTATTCCTTTTAATAAGTAAAAAATATATTAAGGAGAATAAAGGTAATATTTAAATATACCACTGAGGGAGAAGGTTTGAATTTTGAGTTTTAAAATTAAAATTCAGGGATAACTCATTTACATCTTTATTAACGTTTCATTTCAGTTTTATTTTCTTCGAATGTATTCTGTAATAACAGATAATATGTATGCATATATGTTGGACGATATGCTACAACATCTACGAAAATTAGTTATAAATATCAGTAATTTGCGGTGAACTCTTGATGAATGAACAGATGATGGTGAAATTGAGAACACTTAAGGATGCCATTTTATTTGGGTTTTTTATTTACTTCATTTTTATGACTGATAAATCCTTCACATTTATTAAAATATATATATATATATATATATATATAATGAAATCGCTTATTTTAGGACTCATATGGTCATTTTAAATTTTAAATTACTTTCTTTTTGTTGGCTGATGCACCATTAATGTCAGCTTAATTATTTTATTATGCAAAAATATATTATACGAAAAAAAAAATAATAAATAACATTCTATATCTTCCTTTCATGTCCACCGAATTATTTTTTGGCCATTAGAATTATTTATTTGAATAAAAAATTTGGCAATAAAAAGGTTAACTAGTTTTCATGGATTGGATTTTTTTATCCGGTTTTAATAAAGTTTTATTTTCATTCTTAAGATTACGATCAGAATTTTATTTAAATAACTTGCTGACCCGGCAATGTTTCGCTATTGCTAGATTTGAGTATATATACAGATTAAATTAACGCAATTGAAAGTTTGATAAAACATAAAAAAATTGAACATTGCGGGACTTCACAAAATTTAAGCTTTCACTTTTTACCCTATTTATTTGTTTTTACTTTCCCATTTTTAGCTCTATTGCTGCTGCTGTAGCATTAAATGTTAGACAAAGTAAAAAGAGAAAAAGCTTTTGCAATTTTTAATTTTTTACTTTTGTTTTAGTGGTCGTAGAAAATTGAGCTTTCGTACGATTAAAGTTATTTAAAATTTAAAGATTTAATTCGATCGGGGTTGGGATACATTCAACATTATTTCCAAACAGTTTCTGCCTCATCTTGAAGACCCATTAACCAAAAAGGCTGACCGAGAGTGAATCATAGTACCTATAATTTTTCTAGTATACTATTTTTTCTTTAGACTTGAATTACATTACACCAAATCTGGACGACTTATTTAAGTAATTGTAAGCTTTTAAACCACAAAAACTAAGGAGGCTGAGCTGGACCCGAACTTAAATTATCAATTTTTTTAAACTTTAATTTTCAAGATTGGAAATTTTCCGTGAGACCATCGGGAAGATACAGATAGCTAAGGCTAGATTTTAGAGAGATTCCCTGAGCACCCTACTGGCATTGAATCCTCTTCTATAGTCCTTAAGACAGGCTTCCCTCTAAGCCGCTATAATTTCTCATGTATGACATAAAACCGATCTCTCAAACGCACAAACACCTCAAAACCGTTGTCGAAATCACTGAGAAATTCAACAGTGATATATGCATGAGATTTGGAATCAAAAATGTAGGCTTAATGAAAAAAAGGATAAAATATTAAGGTGATGTACCAAGTATAGAGGCAGCCACATTCTTGATGGGTATGCAAAATGGTTAGGTCTGCAGATATCTGGGTTTTGTCCAAGATGTAAGTATAAACCACGAAAAAGGAAAAGACGTCTCAAAATCTGGCCTCAAGCACTATGTTACTACTGTCATGAAGTGGATAATTAAACAGGCAAAATAAAGTCCGAGCTGTTAACATTTCTACTGTCCCTCAGATGTGTTGTAATTTCGGGATCGTCAAATGGAGAAAAATTGAGGTAGCGAAGCATATAGATTAATAAGAGTAATTATCACTCGTTTTCGCGCACACCATAGTACACACCATTAGTACTGAAAGTTTCCATCTATCGAGAAAGACAGGTGGATGAGGGATGTACACTTTTTGAAGACTCATGCAAACCACTAGTGAATCTCCAAATATATTTTCTTAAAAGATGAAATACGTCCCTACTTACAGAGAGCTGTAGAAAATAATCAAGGTTACAGTCCCCTCATTGAACAGTACAGCCTTTAATCCACTACAAAATGCCCCCAGTAACAATAATGAAATGAACAGATGAGCGCGCGAAGGAACTCTATGGGAGATTCATTACATCTATTTTGGACAACTCTCTGGATTTTACTGCTTCCTTTCCCTTGTTAAAACACGGCCACTTATTTTACGAGGTCTAAGGTCTGGCGTATGGATGA
The DNA here is from genome assembly GCF_047948215.1 of Lycorma delicatula. NCBI lineage: Eukaryota > Metazoa > Arthropoda > Insecta > Hemiptera > Fulgoridae > Lycorma > Lycorma delicatula. The sequence continues at coordinate 26,558,708 of NC_134462.1, forward strand.
TAGGCAAATGTAAATTGTAAAAAACATATAATAAAAGACCCAATTATCATTCCAACCTATGTCATCTATATGATCAAACCGACGATCTGATCAATCATGTCAATGGAAGGTACCAAGCTTTAGTTCCAAAATAATATACCTAGCGTCATAACGACGTAGCAAAGATTTTATACCAGAAGATTTCTCTAGAAAGGGGTTCTTCTTGATATATCTATTCCCTACTATCGGTATATCCCAACATCCGTCGTAGAAAGTGAAATATAAGCGGTATATTAACGGACAGACCATTGGAACATAATAGACAGATATCGTCTTTATGAACAAAGAATATAAAACCATGTAGCTCATTCATATGACGGATCAGTTGGCACCAGTCGTTAATAAATATATCGAAAAGACCTTGAAGTGAAGAGAATTATTGAAGTTTAAAGAGATTTGCGAACAGAATACAGTCATTTTTATCATGATTGTATAGAAACCTATCCGAGAATAAAAAAAATTAATTTGTAAGAAGTAACCGTCCTTAGTATTTACCGTACACAGATCTACAACCGGCATCCTGGTGTTGCCTGCATCGTGTTCAGAATTTCAATTATCATTTCTTTCCTGAATTACTGTTGTAATCAGCTTGCCGCTAGTTTTAATTATTTTAAATAAATACCGTCGCTATGTATAATAATAAGTTACTGGAACCTTCACTAATTCATTGTAATACTTTGCGTTCGATTAACCTTTTTGAAAGGAAGATAATTTATAAAAATATTAAAAATTAATTTAAAAATTACCGTATTTAAAATTTTTGAAGGCTTTAATGATTCAGTTAATTCGGTTACTATTGATTATTAAAACTAAATTATTGTAGATGATAACATGAGTTTTTATCGAGTTGTAACCCTAATATTTAATATCTAATTCCGTCCTTTTAAAGTTTAAACAGTTGTGTTTTTTTTAATTTTAAAAGAATTTTCAGAAACGAAAGTTAAATTATTTTTCTATATCATCAATACTCGAGATAATAATACGAGATCATCAATACTCTCAGAGAAAATATTACTTTCTTGCATCTCGGTGGATGTTGTAACTTGACGTTTCATAGGAATCGAAATCAATATGAGAACGGTTTAATAATTAATATATTACTTGTCGCCGAATGGCTTCAACGGCACGTGACACTTAAGAACCTTGTAATACCCCTGAGAAGGGCTGTTGTTGTCGTCAATTGGCTTCGACGGCTCGTTATAACTAATAACATTGTGGTAGCCCTGAAAAGGGCTGCTTTTGCGTTTGCTCTGAGAAGAGTTGTTGGGTCCGGAAGCTAGCCTCCGAAGTCGGGGAGTTACGGCTCGTCCATGGAAATCAGACCGGGCTTTCCCTCAGCGGCAGGGGGTTCCCAGACCCCCGCAGTGTCGGATTTGCGTCGGTCATCTTTTACCGGCGCGGCCGAGGCGGTTTTTCCCGTGCGATTCCACGCTGAACCGGCTCCTGCTGCTGAGTCCGCCGGCCAGGGCGATTGAAGCTCGGCGAGCTTGAGCGGAAGGTAGCGTCTGCGTCCAGCGGCTCCCTCGGCGGGCCGGCCTCTGTTGCTCCGGCGGGGATGTTGGCATCCGCTGCTAGGTCCCGCGTTGAGGAACTTCTTCCTTCTTCTTCTTCTTCTTTGTCTTCTCCACGACAATGAATTAAAAATTCATTCTCGTGCACGCTCTTTTATTGGAGCCTGACAGTGGTGGAGCCGCAGCGCCGCTATGGTGGGAGAACTGCGCAGTCATCTGCGCGGCGAGGGTGACGCTGTACCAGCGCGTACGTATATTGTGCTCCAGCTGACATCTGAGCTGCTACCGTTGTCGTCCGCCGATATTAAATTAGGCATATATGTGGTAACGTACTTTTTATCGAAAAATAACTCATTAAATAAATTACTTATCTGTCTTATAAAAACAGGGAGGTTCTAAATAAAACACGTTTATTTATTCTTGTGTATTTTAAAATTTTATTTAACGCCAACTGCACTTGTTCCATAATTTTTTTCTGCTGGTAAAGTATAAGTTTCTTTAAATACCATAACTGGAAGATTAGACGGTTATTTGGACGATTTGAACATGCTGTTTTTGGAATAGTTACTATTCTATAGCGTAATCATATAAAAATTGAAGTCATCATCATATTTAGAGTATACTGAAAAATATTAACGATAAAAATCGAAGTAAAAACATAATATATATCACCGGTCTCCATTTTGCCTTATATTTTTCTGTATTTCTTTATATATTATTATTACTACAATAATTTTTTGCGATTTACGTAGAACGTTATATTTTAATTAAAAACTGAATTAAAAATTTAAATAAAATAGTCTTAAATATATACCCGAAAAACTTTATTTTCGAGTTACGGTTGGCGAACTGTTTCTTTCTGATTTCTACTCGGAAGGTAAAATAATCGTACTGAAATTCTTAAAATCTTAAGGGTTGAATTTGATGGATTCAAATATTTCTTTACCTGAAAAATTGAATAAATAGTTTTCCCAGAACTTCATATCAGGTACATTCCGGGAAAATTGTTGCAACATTGAAATTGGAAAAAAACTGTTTTTAGATTTTCCGTAAATTAATTTGGTTAAATTGCCGATAAATGAAGTAATCTGATGGAATGATGTTCTGGCCATTTTACTGATCCTTTTCCACTGATCTGCTGGTAACCGTATTTATATTAAGTAATATTTAATATTTCGAGAGAAATGAGTCCGTGTTTTATAATCTATAAACCACATTCCCAGTTTATCTGCAATCGGATTCATTTGTTGAATAATAAATGCTGTATTCCAAAAAGCCTTGAAGACAAGAAAAAAAGGGGCGATGAGATAGTTACCAAAAAAACCACACCCCAAATTAAACAAAAGTGTATGTTAGAAATCTGTTTTGACAGTCTCATATAGGTTTTCATCTACTCGCGTGAGAATGTTTCAGAAATTCAATTTTATTTCTTGTGAAGCACGATTCATTCACTAGATTCTATTTCGAATTCACCAGAATTCGATTAAGAAAGTTGGGATTATATCCACGTTTAATTGACCATCGACAAAATTTCGTCCGTTAATTTCGAAGTGGCGGTTATATGTCTTGCGCACGTGTTTTTTGTAGAATGAGTACAGTCGTTGATCCCCTAATGTTGGCCAAATTATAAGTTGTGAAACATTTAAATAAAGTGACAACTTTCTGGTGTTTCTAATAGAAGGTAGTTGTACAACACGGAGTAATTCTTCTTTAGAATTTTAATTCAGTTTATCGGTATCTGCTAGTTTTTGTTTCAGTTTATCTGTTTCTCTAAGATTTTTTTCAAACGCTTCATATGTTTCACGATTTAATATATTTTCGATCCGGATATGTGTCACCAGTTATGGGACCACATCATATCACTGATATTTAATTTACTACATATTCAATACATGTTCATCAACTCTTCAAATGCATATCAATTCGTTTTGTCTTCTGCTTCATTTAGTAGAAATTTAAATTTTTTTAACTTGTTAACTTAGCCCACCGGGCTACTGGTTAACTCGTCATCGTATATCAACCGATTTCTAAGTTAAAGAGTTCTAAGGTTCAAATCCTAGTAAAGGCAGGTACTTTTATAAGGATTTGAATTCTAAATCGTGGATACCGGTGTTTTTTGATGGTTGGGTTTCAGTTAATCATACATCTCAGGAATGGTCTACCTGAGACTGTACAAGACTACACTTTATTTACACTCATACATATCATTCTCATTGGTTCCGGAGGATAATCAGAAAAAGAAAGGTACAGGAATGTAACTTGTTAACATAAATATCAATACAAAATTATTCATATGCAATACACAAAACTTAATTATTCATCAGCTGTTATTGCCAACTCGTAAAATAAAAAAGGATCTTAGATATTTTATTTATTAATTTATTTACAAACAGTTACAGTACTTAAGTAGAAACAAATAGAAATAAAAATATAAAAAATTAGTTAATAACAAAAATGAAAACATAAAAAAACGATAAAGATGTCATAATGGTGTAATAAGAAAAAAAAACTAGCTATATCAATGCTCCTGAACACCCATGTCTGTACCTACATAAACTATCATTAAATTAAACCGATCAATATACCTATTAATTAAACACACAATATTGAAGTTATAGAGCAGAATTTAATCGGAAATTGACACAATGCAAAGTACAGGACCTACGAATAAAAAACCAAAAACATCTATTTCTAATTAACTTAGGCACATAAAATACTAATCTTTCCAAAGTAGACTGACCATCGACTAAATTATTAATAACCATATATGGCATTAATAGTTGAAATAACTCGCGTCTAAATTTTAGAGGCCTAATGTTTAACATTTTATGTAACTGAGACGTAGAAAATTGATTAGGACAGAATTCATTATTAACCTTAAAAACCTGTTTGAATTAACTCTACTAACTGGTGAACGGAATCCATATAATTACAGGATATTCAAGGCGACTTCCGCGTTGGCATATAGAATATTTTAATTAGTTCAATATCCTGAAAATATTTTGTTGCCTTATAAGCATCATTTAAAACAAACTGAAGATGTTCACCAAAACTAAAACTTCTTTCAAATATATAATTCCCAAATCCCTAACAGATTCAATCGCAGGTAACATGTAATTACCAATGAAATAAGAAGATAAAAAGATCTCTGTCTAGACGAGACACTTTAAATTTCTTCGGATTTAAATATAATTTATTTGTATCACATCAACCAATTAATTATTTAGGTCTATTTTAGTAAATTGCGAGTTAGAATCGTTTCTCACGTGACAAATTATAATATAATCGGCGGTTATAGTTTTAACATGTTGTAGAAGTTTTATTTATTTTATTTTTTGACTAAATTTTAGCTGTAATTCATTTTAGTATCATGAAAAATATTTTAGTTCTATTTAAAATTCTTGATGCGTTTAAAATTCGCGTTTTGATCCGTTTTGTTTTGAATTAATTTCGAATCCCTGAAACTTTTATATATTTCCTATTGACTTTATTTTTAACAATTTTCTTAGAATTAAATACGCTACAAATTTTGTTAGAAATGTTTATTTTTTTAACGGCAATTTTAATATACTTAATTTACGAAAAAACCTAAAAACGCGTTTTTTGTTGTCTAATTTTTTGAGTTTTGTAATAATTTCCTCCTAAGATTGTAAAGTTACAATTCTAAAACTTATCTAATTGTACAGGTATCACGAAAGTTTCTATACATAGGAAAAATAGACATTTTTTTTAATGAAAAACATTTTATTTAACATTTTATTTTTTAATAGAACAGCAGTTTCCAGATAGTTGGATAGGTCGGCGTGGTACTATGGAGTAACCTCTTAGATCCCCAGATCTCATCCCACTTGATTTTTTTCTTTGGAAGCATTTAAAGTTCATAGCGTATCAGGAAAAGACAGAAAGGATAAATCATCTCAAGGAATTACCGACGCAACAAGCATAACTCCAGCTATATTTATACGTATTCTTCAGCAGTGGAATAAACGAATAGTAATATGTTATCCCACTCACCGGGTTGGTCTAGTGGTGAACGCGTCTTCACAAATCAGCTGATTTCGAAGTCGAGTGTTCGAACGTCCAAATCCTAGTAAAGGCAGTTACTTTTGTACGGATTTGAATACTAGATTTTGGATACCAGTATTCTTTGGTGGTTGAGTTTCAATTAACCACACATCTCAGAAATGGTCGACCTGAGACTGTACAAGACTACACTTCACTTACAATCATACATACATCCTCTGAAGTAATACCCGACGGTGATTCCCGTAAGCTAAACAGGAAAAAAAAGTTATCACAACAGTGGCAGTTGTGTAGAGCATATTATATAAATAAATTTGATTTTCATTAAAAAAAGTTTTTTTTTATGTATGGAAATATTTAGTATTTTTAAATTAAAACAATAATAAAGATACCCACCAAATTCGCCCTTTAATACAGGCTGCAAGAATTTTAGTACGGTTTCAATTTATCCCCGGAGTAAAAATATTTCAGCGACTTTAATTCCAAAACAGAATATGTCCAGATATACGTTTACTTGGGCTATTTACTTAAATTAATCTTTCGAATCGGTTCTCGATGTATTGATCAGAGTAACTTTCTCTGAAAATCATGATATTCTTATTCGGATGTCCTTACGGTGAACAAACTGAAGGTGTCACTTGCAGGATAGAAACACGCAATTCGGTGATGCAAACCCTAACTAAGAGTGTATTCGGCTCAGTGAAAGAGGAAACCATTTCATTCCTAATTTCTCTTATCGTTGTTATTCTTGAGAACGGCTGATATATTGTTCACTGTGGGGTGATTTTCAATACTGTTTTTTAACTCGGTTTTGTTATTTCTTTTGAACGAAAAATTTATTTTGCTTACTTATTGTATTTTTTTGTTCTTAATTAATCGATTTTGTTTATATACAATATTTGTGAATTTATATGTCATGGAAATTTAATTATAATTAATAGAAATGTGCACTGATTTTGAAGGTCTATACTATTAACTTACACGTTAAAGAAACAGAAAAAAAAATTATTCGGACCAGTTCATTGTTACTTATCATATACGGCATCAACAAAGTGACATGTTAGGTTTTGTTTATGTTTTACTTCAAACAAATAATTATAGTTTACCGCATGCATTAAACCGGATTTAATGTCATTCAAATTCTTTTTAGTTATCAATTAATATTATTCACACGATGCAAGTTAAAAGTAGTAACGTGTAATTATATTTTGTTAGAATTTAATCTTTAAGGAAATCTTATTTACCATAATTATTTAACAACATATTCTTTTTAACAATTAGAAAATCACATTTATTATTTACTTACTGATATTGTATTTGTAAACTTGATAAATGAACTTTTACTTTTACAAGGCTTTTTTTGTTCAGCATATATGGGTCGATCGATTTATAATATCTATTTTACCATCGTTCAACTTACATACAGTTCATTTATTTCCTTCCGAACTTCATCGAGAAATAACTTATTCAAGTTTTGTGCTTTCTTTCGCCTCTCGATTCGAAATTGCATGTAGTAAATGGTAATTATCATTATGATTTTTATTATTATTTTATTATTACTAATTTTTTTTTCCATTTAATAGTAGATTCAGGTCATGTAAAATTCAAAATTTTAACAGTTTTATCTTTTACAATATAAATAATTAAAACTTAGGTATGTTAAAATTTGTTACCTTTTAAAATAATTTTTTCAACAATTTACTAAGAATCTTTTATTTAAAATTGCTTTTTTTTACTTAACTTTACAACTAAAATTAGGCTACTTTAGGTTTTTTTTAGTTGAATGTTTATTTATTATCGATAGGTAATTATTTTTAATTAATTTTTTTTTTAAATATGATGTGAAGATCATATGAGTTCCTTGTAAGCCCATTAAATTACATATACACATCTTTTTAAAATGAAAATTACATAAAATTTTATCTCGGTAATTACTTCTGATATTTTTTCATATATATATTTATTTATTTATTTATTTTTATTGTTATCATTGATTTATTATTTATTGTAAAAGTTTTTTTTTACAATCAGAGGTTAATAATTATTAATAAATGAGTATATTAAAATTAAAAAAAAGAAGATGAAATTTGATTCGAACAGATGCTCCATGTAAGAGTCAAATATTTCATTAATTAGATTTTTATTTATTATTTATTTTAATATAAGTTATACAATAATAATTTATTTTTTAAAGTTAAAAGGAACAAACCGAATAAAAATCAAAAAAAGAAAATGTATTTATTTTTAATAACAGAAATATAAATAAATAAATAAATATATATATATATATATATATATATATATATATATATATATATATATATATATATATGATTGTTTATTTTTATATATATATATATATATTTTTTTTTTTTTTACTCATAAAATACTTTTTACATTCATAACACTTATAAAAAGGTCAGTTAATTAAAATAAATAGAATTTTAACTGCTGCATACATGCGCAGAAAAGAAAATTATTTTACGTAAAAGAAATATCTAAGAAACCTTACATAAAAGAAATATAAAGATTTAAATAGAATATTTCAATACCGTGTTTATTAAAAAATAAATATTTCTCTATTAAAAAAAAAGAAAAAAAGATTATTATTTATTATTTTTTTATAAAAAAAAATATTTTATTTTTGTGATGATGTAGAATGTAATTTTTTTACATAATTAACATACTCGTGGTTCTTGAAATCATTAAGTTTGTTATTAACATAATTAAGGTTACTCAGAAAATCAACAAAAAATATATACAAAATTATAAATCATAATCGTCTTCAGTAGACAACATTTTATAAATTCTTCTCCTATTATATCGATATCGATAAATGTTACTTTTAAATATTTTATTTTGGCCCTACAAATTTTGGCTCCGTATTCCTTCTTTTATGAAATATGCAGTTACCCAAATTATATAGAATATTTTTTTTTAATAGTGATTCGAACAAAATGGTTCTGCCATTTCACTGTTAAATATAGCACTTCGATCGCCTTCAGCATCGAAAACAAATACCTACCGTCACTCTTTGCTTTTGAAACAAACACTTTTTTATCGATAGCATTATATTTATTCTCTAAAAAGTTCTTTTAAATAGACATATGCATAGAATAAACAATAATTTTAACCTGAATTCAATCATCAAAACTATTTGTAGATATTTTTTATTAAAACGTAACGCAAAAATCACAAACATTTACCGATCGATATAAATATAAAATAACAATCGGTTGTGAATTTGTTTCAATATTGGAATTTATATGCAATGATGTCATAACAATATAATAAAAAATTCTATACAACTGAAAATATTTATGTCGAAATAAAAAAACAACCTATTTAAAATACCGCTGCAAACAGTTGCAGATTATCTACTATAAATAATGTTTTACATATTACGTCATATACTATAATCTACTATAATAATGTTTAACAAAACAGTGTCATATTATTACCTACGTATATCAGTTTGAATTAAATCGCTGATGATTACTGGGTTAAAAATTTCATCTCGTGTCGTAGAATTGTGATGTAAAAGAACTAGTCTCTTTATAAAATATTAATGGTCGAATTTAAAGATAATTTATTTGTATTGAGTCACCAAACGTTTCGATCATGCAGTGTGGCGATAGTAATGATTCAGAATCAAAAGGGTAAACCCATCGGGTTGGTCTAGTGGTGAACGCGTCTTCCCAAATCAGCTGATTTCGAAGTCGAGAGTTCTAAGGTTCAAATCCTAGTAAAGACAGTTACTTTTAAACAGATTTGAATACTAGATCGTAGATACCGGTGTTCTTTGGTGGGTTATATTTTTTATTTTTTTATTTACCTCCGGGACCACCTTATGTATTGCTTCGAAGGATGAAATTAATGATCTGTAGCGTGTGAAAATGCCATACCTGACCGGGATCTTTGGTGGGTTGTGTTTCAATTAACCACACATCTCAGGAACGGTCGACCTGAGACTGTACAAGACTTTCATACACATCATCCTCATTCACCCTCTGAAGTAATAAAATCTTACGGTGGTTCCGGAGGCTAAACAGAAAAAGGAAGAAAAGAATCTAAAGTGTGGGTAAGGTGAGGAAGGATGTAACCTTCAGCCGCCGATTTGTTTAAGAAATACAATACTAAAGTTTGTATTATAATAATCATTTATTTATTTGTTTATTTTTTTTTTACAATAAAACAGCAAATAAGCTTTGGTATATCGTAAAATAAAGAGAAGTGATACAAATTATATTAATTAATTATAATATTAATGGTTTTTAAACAAATTCCATTACATATAGCTCATCTTTAACTTTCTTAAAGCTCAAATAAAAAATATCAATGTCTGCATAATCCACGAGTGATATCAGAATTACCTCTAGCCAACGGTGAAAGACGCGTTCTCTACTCAGACGTAGGAGACAATGATTCCTTGCACTTAATCTCAGCACTCTAAGCCCAACATTCGAAGTGTCAACATCTATCTTGGCATTAAGGTCCCTTATAAACAAATATAGCATCCGCAGTGTTCTGCTTTTCAGTGAGAGTAAGCCGCAGCACGTACACTGCTCCAGGCAACTAATATTATGCCCGTCGATACCTTTTTCTCGCAAATGGTAAAAAACATTTCTTTTAAACCGTCTTAAGCTTAGTGTCAGTATACACTCTTTTACAGTTTCAAACTACCGTGAAAAATTCCAAAATCGATTTTGTATTCCAGTTTCCGCTTTATCTCTCCCCTTTCCCCTTTCCATTTCCTTTTCCCCGTTTTCCCCTTTTTCTTTTCCCATTTTTTCTCTTCCCTTCCCTTTTATCTTTTTCAATTTTTTCTCTTTCCTTTTTCCGATTTTTCCCTTTCTCCCTTCCCCCCCCCCCAGCGTAAATCGGTACAGTTGTTTTTTAGTCTATAGCGAACACACATATCGAAAACATTGAAATGGAATCGTAAAATATTTAGTATAGTGTGTGTTGATTTTACGTCCAACAAATAGCGCTGTTTTTCAAAAAAGCATGTTTTTACCTGTCACAGGTGTGACATCTTAGGTATATAAATAGTAGGTATATAAAAACACGCGCGTATTCGAATGCAACGTTGTGTCAAAATTTCAAGAACTTTCGGAAATTTAAGATTTTGAGCAACCGAACACTTACATTTTTGTTTGTGTAGAAGTATGTCTTATTTTTTAAAAAAATTAAATTTATAGATAAAAAGTTTTCTCAAAAAGGGAAAGTAAAAATGGAAATCTGAAAAAGAAGGATAAATATAAACCTCCTTCTTACAATAACATTAACTAAATTATCCTTACTTATAGCAGAAAAAGAAAAGGAATATGTGATTAGAAAAAGTGGAATTTTGATTAGAAATTAAACAAAAACGGGAAACAAACAAACTAACAAAGTGAATAAAATTATGAAAAACAATTCTTTAAATAATATTAAAAAAAAAAATTATGAGTGGAGATTGCTTTTATAAAATTTTTAAAAAATTCAACGTTATTATTCCAAACGATTATTTTTTGAAACCTAAAAAAAGACGTTTAAAATTTTCACGATGTCCGATTCTTTTTAAAATATACAACATCTCCCTAGATACCTCTCATTCTTTTACATATTTTATTTTAATTTATCATAATAATTCCCTTTAATATACAAACAACCAGATCATATTTTATTTTTTTAGCATAATGTATTTAAAAACTACAAAAAAACAAAATGGAGGCTGTACACGTACTGTACAGATATTGTCAAATGCAGAAATGCGAGGATGGCGGGTCATTCTTTCAACGGATAATATTTCTCATCTGTTTTATAAAATAAAAGCTAGAAAATTGACAACTAAAATTGATATTATAAGGTTCAAAAATATACGTTATGAATCCTTTATGTTTTTACCTATCTATCGATAAAGCAGTATACTTTAATACCTTTTACCGGAAAATACGCAGTACTGCGTTAAATATGAAGGATCACCATGGAACGTAACATGTTTAGAGGAACCAATAGTAGACTTTACGGGAAAGATTGGAAACGATTTATATAGTATGTAAGGAGTGCATAGTATACAACAATTTAGAGATTTGAATGATGACATTCAATGGCTTTAGTTTCTGAAGTGTTATGTTTATTTTTATTTTTGTAATTTGTGTTTTAATTAAGTTTGTGTAAAACTTGAGCAACTTAGTGTTTTATTTTTTTAAATATTTATAAAAGCAATTTATTATATAACTTCAGTTAATTACTTTTAATTTAATTCATCACTGGATGAGCATAATATTAACTGAAAAACAAGAAGATTTCTTCCATAAGTTATATAACTTTACATTATCAATTAAAAATTAATTAATTATTTTATTTAATATTAATTCTTGACATTTCGAAGTCAAGAGTTCTAAGGTTCAAATCCCAGTAACGGCAGTTACTTTAATAAGGATATGAATACTAGATTGTGAATACTGGTGTTGTTTGTGGTTGGGTTTCAATTAACCACACATTTCAGGAATGGTTGACCTGAGGCTGTACAAAACTACACTTCAATTACATTCAAAAATTACCTCTGAAGTAATACCTTAAGGTGGTTCCGGAGGTTAAACAGAAAAAGAGAGCTAATTTTGCGTAGTGTATAAATACAAGACAGTTCTGTATCGAACCGTATGTTACGCTAAATTGGTAATAGAATGTCAGCTGCAGCAGGTTGATTTAACATAGCCATAAGCTTCAAGATTCATGCCCTTCACTATATATTGAATGACTTAAGTATACGAGTATAATCTGTGGTAGAGATCATGTAACTCCCTTTTCCTTATCTTTATATTTTTATAAAGATAAGGATTATGGTATTACCATAAAGAAAATTATAATGAATGCGTGTGATGTTACGATGGTGTTATAAATTTGGTCATTTTTAATTATTAATCCTGGTTGTATCAATTCTAATCGGATGATTATTCTTCTTATTGTTCCAAGTAATCTAGCTCAGAGTCCAAAAATAAAATAGAGAGTTCCGATATCTTTGTGATTTGTTGAAAATATTCATTTATTCATTAAGAATGGGATGGCTGATTTAGGTGATAGATTGTAAATTTATTTAAGGTTTTAAACCTCTCATTATTTGTCTTGTATTCAATTATGATGCTATATTGCAAATATAGAGGTGCATTTACTTGCTAAGGCTTATTTATAATAATAATTTTAACTTTGAAGGTTAATAGTTTTTTTAACTTAAATCCTTCTTTTTAGTTTAATTTAAAAATTATTATTATTGGAATTCCTATTAAATTTAAGATGATTGGGATAATTGATTATTTTTTTTATTATTTTTTTTATTTTTTATTTGTTTGATTTGGTTATTGTAGGAATTATTATATTTAAGTATATATATATGTTGACATAATTGATGAAATTAGTATGATTAATGGAATTGTTGGTGCTATTCAAATTGTTGATTTTATAATTATTCATTTTATTAAAAATCCTGTAGTTGGGGGTATACCTCTTATTGATAATGATGAAATTATGAGAGATTTTTTTGTTAAATTTGTTTGAGTATTAATTTGGTTTAAAAAATTAATATTATTTTTTTTGAATGTGTTTATTATGGTTAAGTTGATTATGGTGTATATTATTAATAGGAGAGTGAATTGTTGTTTTGAAATTATTAATGAAAAGATTATTACTGGTGAATTTGAAATTGATGAATATGCTATTAATTTTTTTAGTGATGTTTGTTTTATTCCTGAGATTGGTGCTATGATTATTGATATGATTATTGACATTATTATCAGTTTAATTCTGGTTATTTGGGTTGCAATAATTGTAGGAATGATTTTTTTGTATAGTTATCATTATTATACATATATCTCATCTTATTATTTGTATAATTCTTGGTACTCATAGGTGGAATGGGATTATACCTATTTTTATTAAAATTCTCATTATTATTAAAATTCTTTCATTAATGGGGCAGTTAATGATAGCATTAATAATTATTGAGATTATTATAATTGATGATGATATTCTTTGAATAATTAAATATTTTATAGATTGTTCATTTATTTTATTTCTTTTTTTTTAAAGGGGTAGAAAAGAAATTAAATTAATTTCTATAGATATTCATGAGAATATTATTCTGTTGGAGGATATTGTTATAATAATTCTTACAGTTATTGTTGTGATGAATATTGTTTTTGATAAATTTATTTTAATTAAAAAGAGAATTTATTCATCGATGGGTAAGCTTAATTTATAAGCTTAATAAGCTTAATAAATAAGCTTAATTTAGTTTATCTTTTTGTAAAAGGATGTGTGATGCATTAAGAATTTTGATTTCTTTAGTTTCAGTTTAATTCTGGATTTTACAATTTAGCATGAGTGAGGTTTCACTTAATTTACTTCATCAAAGTAATCCTTTAATCAGGCATCTTGCTTGAGTATAAAAATCCATTTTTTTTGTCTTCAGTCATTTGACTGGTTTGATGTAGCTCTCCAAGATTTTCTATCTATTGCCAATCATTTCATTTCGGTTTACCCCCTACATCCTACATCCCTAACAATTTGTTTTATATATTCCAAACTTGCCTGCCTGCACAATTTTTCCCTACCTACCTCTCCCTCCAATATCAAAGCGTATTCCAGGATGCCTTAATATGTGACGTGTAAGTCTGTCTCTTCTTTTAACTATATTTTCCCAAATGCTTCTTTCTTCATCAATTTGCCGCAATACCTCTTCATTTGTCACTTTATCCACCAATCTGATTTTTAAAATTCTCCTATAGCACCACATTTCAAAAGCTTCTAATCTTCTCTTCTCAGGCACTCCGATTGTCCAAGCTTCAGTTCCATATAAAGCTAAGCTCCAAACATATACTTTCAAAAATGTTTTCTTGACATTTAAATTAATTTTTGACGTAAGCAAATTATATTTCTGACTGAAAGCTCATTTCGCCTGTACTATTCGGCATTTTATATCACTCCTGCTTCGTCCATCTAGTAATCCTACTTCCCAAATAAATAGAATTCTGAGAAGAGAAACCTTCTTAATGTTTTCTCTTCCTATTTTTATATTCAGTGGTCCATCTACATTATTTCAACTACATTTCATTACTTTCGTTTTGTTCTTGTTTATTTTCATGCGGTAGTTCTTGCGTAGGACTTCATCCATGTCATTCATTGTTTCTTCTAAATCTTTTTTACTCTCAGCTAGAATTATTATATCAACAGCAAATCTTAGCATCTTTATCTTTTCACCTTGGACTGTCTAAATTGTTCTTTAACATCATTAACTACTAGTTCTATGTAAAGATTAAAGTGTAACGAGGATAGGAATATCCTTATCGGACTCCCTTTTATATTACGGCTTCCTTTTTATGTTCTTCGATTATTACTCTTTTAGTTTGGTTCCTGTAAATCTTAGCAATTGTTCTTCAACCTCTATACTTGAACCCTAAATTTGTTAAAATGCTGAACATTTTATTCCTGACTACGTTATCAAATGCCTTTTCTTAGTCTATAAATGGTATAAATGTTGATTTGTTTTTCTTTAATCTTCCTTCTAATATTAATCTGAGCGCTAAAATTGCTTCCCTTGTCTCTCTAATTTTCCTGAAACCAAATTGGTCTTTTCCTAACAATTCTTCCACTTTCCTCTCAATTCTTCTGTACAGAATGCTAGTTAAGACTGTTGATGCGTGAATAGTTAAGCTAATTGTTCACATTTGTGTATTATTTACATTTATCTGCTCCTGCTTTCTTTAGTATCATGACAATAACACTCTTTTTTAAGTCTGACAATGCGCAGTAATTCTGCAGGTATCCGTCTATTCCAGGAGCCTTTCTGACATTCAAATCTTTTAATGCTCTATTAAATTCAGATATCAGTGTTGTATCTTCCTTTTCATCCTCTTCGACTTCCTCTTCTTCCACTATAACAGCCGTTTTTAATTCATTTCCTCCGTATAACTCTTCAATATATTTCACCCACCTACCGACCTTTTGTTTCATATTATAAATTGATATAACATCTTTATTTAACACATTAGATTTTAATCTATGTACCACAAAATTCTCCTTATATATATATATATATATATATATATATATATATATATATATATATATTCCAAAGATTTTTTAAAAACATAAATAGTTAATATTGTCGCGTTGCGGCCTGCTATATTGTCATTCAATATTTTTCCCCTACTTGTTTTTCATTTTCATTTCGTTACATAATTTATTTCCATTATCTATTTTATATTTATATACTCAAATAAATAAATATTTATTTAGTCAAATTCAGATGATAAAAATTTGTTAAATCATAATAAATTATTATTTATCAATATTGTTGTTAGTGTTTTCTAAATTATTGTTTATTTAATTATAAGATAAAACTTAGTAGAAAATCTATCAACTTCTTACAGACGGTCATTTTGTCAGTTTGTAAAAGATTTTGTATGTGAATTATGCTTATGAAATAAAATCTTATTTCAGTAAGTTATTTAACTTAAGTTGCTTAAGTTATTTTAGTCGTTACGTAAGTTACTAAAACATATTATCAGATAGTAATTGTATTACCTCTGGGGTTTACTTTGGGTCTAATTTGGGGGCTATTATTTTTTCTATTGTTTATCAATGACTTCTCTGATGTGTTTACTGTATGTAATGATCTATGTATGCCGATGATGTTAAAATTTGTTATATGAGAAATGATTTTGACATCCGATTTATTTAAGCCAACTTGAATATTTTATTGGTCTGGTGCGATACAAATAAATTATATTTGAATCCGAAGAAAGGTAAAGTGTTAGTTGCTTCTAGGCAGAGATATTTAGCACCTGTTGCTCCTAATTCCATTGGTGATTACATGTTAACCTGTGATTGAGTCTGTTAGGGATCTGGAAATTATATTTGATAGAAGTTTTAGTTTTGATGAGCATCTTCAGTTTATTTTAAATGATAGTACGCAACTGGGATTTATAAAAAGATACACTAAATATTTTCAGGGTATTGAAGCAGTTAAAGAAGTCGCCTTGAGTACGCTCTACAAATTCCTTATACTTTTTTTATGTCTCGGTTACGTGCAATGTTAAACAATAGGCCTTTTAAATTTAGACGTAGATATTATAATTATTATATTTATGTTACATAAGGTTATTAATAATTTAATCGAATATCAGTCTACATACATTGGAAAGATTAGTTTTTTATGTTCCTAAGTTAATTAGAAATAGGTGTTTTTGGTTCTTTATTTCTAGATAGTGTACCTTGCAGTGTGTCAATTTCCCATTAAATTCTGCTCTTAAACTGTTCGGTACTGTAAGCTTAATTAACAGGAATATTGAGCTGCTTAATGATAGTTTCTGTAGATTTGGTGTTCTGAAATATTGATGTAGTAATATTGATGCTAGTTGTTTTTGTTTCTTTAAGTACACCTTCATGACATTTTTATAGTTTTTTTATATTTTAATTTGTTTTATTAATTCACACGCTTAATTTGTTTATATATAATTTTTTTTAAGTACTTTAGAGAAAAACTATGTTTTAATGTTAAGGTGATATATTTGGGTTGATGCCTGTTACCTTCATCTGTCATCTTCTTTTATTATTATTTATATTTTGGAAAACAAGAACCAGTCAGATATAATTTTTTTTTTAAATATTTAATTTAAAATTAAAACTGGGAGGCCAATTCGATCATTAAATAGCCATACCAAATAATGAGGAAATAATAAACGATAAATGCAATAAATAAAATACAGTTAAACGAAAAGTCACGCAAGCTATAGGAAAAAAACACAAGGAAACCAACATACGAATATATTTTATTAAATATTATGAAATAAATAAATAAAATAATATCCTAACTTATAGTAATCTTTTTATAAGTATTTAATATCCTCCGTTTGCTTATAAACTGGCATCAACATGTTTCTTTATGTTAGCAGCCCTATGTAGAATATTTTGACTTCAATGTTCTGTTTGAGTCGATCAATTGTATGAGAATTATTCCTGAATATTTTTTATTTTTTTATAACTTCAAAGAAAAAATGTTGTGGGACATAAATCTGTCGATTAAAGGTGTCCGTAGATCAAAGGAAATAACTTTCTTCCAAAGAATTCACGTAGCAGCAACATCGTGTTATTCGCTGATTGGACAGACTGTTGTAACGTTTTGCTAGAATCAACAATCGCGTTGCTCTTCTTATAGCAGTTCAATGAAGTCAAATATAATAAACTGGTACCATTCAGATATTACTTTTTCCGTGTAAAATATTAAACCCGCTATTTTCTTCCGAGAAATTGTGCGCCAAACACCGTTTTTCACCCGAATGCACGACGTGAATACGGTACAACGTAATTTTAATTTCTTTGTGGCTTTTACGACACTTCAGGTATGACATTCCAATCTACCGAGATATCTTTCTTATTGACTTTCGAGGTGATCGTTTAACGGACGTACGGACAAGTCCTAAACATTAATTATTTGAAACGGTTGGCCAGCCGGACGTTTTTGTTCATCTACACTAACGGTTTCTCTAAAACGAGCGATTATATGTGAAATTGTTGTTTTATTGGATGTTTGATCGAGAAAAAGTTACAGAAAAGTCTTCCTGGTTCTTTAAAAATTAAAATAACTTAGCACGTTGAGACTGTGTAAAATGCATTATAATATTTTTATAGCATACCTGCAAGTAGCAGACTAAATAGGGAGAGATTACTTGATTTTTGTTTATCTATTATTGCTAATTTACCCACCCATTAGTGGTAACCTAAAAACAAATATCCTGCTTTAGTGAATTAACGAATTCAGTATTTCGTAACTTTTCGCTAAATTGTAAAAAAAAAACATAATTAAATTAACAAGGAAAAATTGTTTAAAAATTAATAAATAATAATTAATATTAATTCAGCAATAAACAATATATTCGATACGCTACAAAACGAGTATTTCTTACAAGATTTATAATTCATTATTACAAGAATAAAAGTAAAAAATACTAACAGCTGTTTTCGTTTTACATAATCCCAGTTGAAAATTAGCTTAATAACATCCAAACCACAACAAACATCCAAACCACTGAAACCTTAATCACTTTGTTAGTAGTCCAACACTATCTGAAAACTTGCCACAAACTTAGTATATCAGCAAGAAGTTTTATATCCGTAATTGACTTGAAACAATTCACTAGAAAGCGTAACAAACTCGGCTAAGATTTAAATCTAGAAAATTGTTATGTCTAATTAAAAATAAATTCATACTGAAAGTTTCATTCAAATATCTTTATAAATTATATAATCGATAAATAATAATATACGAGTATTATACAAATCACGTAAGGAATGAGTTGATATGCTACTCATTGAATAAAAAAAAAAAAATTGCCCCCGCATTTTCATAATTGGATCAAGGGAAACTCAGATAAAACCTTGATAAGAGCAACATCACAAAATGAATAATTAATTATAAAATTTTTAAAAAATGTGATTAAAATTCTTATCAATTATTTAAAATATAAACACATAAAATAATATCAAATTAATGAAGATACCAAATAATATATTAAATATAATTCACCATTAAGAAGGCGTTAATGAAAATTATTTGAATGCATATTTATAAACATGTAAAACGGAACGGAAAAAATCACGAGTTTTTCCACTTTTCATTTAGTATTGTTCCAAAATTGATCGACGTCTATAAAAAAGAAAATATTTTAGTTGTATTTTAAATAAATTGGTGAAAAAAATTTTTAAACGGTTCGGTAATTTATTAAAAATTACATCGGAAGTACAAAACTTCCTTTTTCGTAAGCCGAAATATTGCCCCCGGTTCAAGAAAATAGTTCTTTATTATTTGGTTTGATAGAGATGAATATTAAATTTTTTAAAGAATAAGTGACTATTTTTTAGACAAGATTATGCAAACAAAAACAGAAAAATAGATATCGAGATTATGGACTGGCATGATAATAGGGATTCGCTTAGTCTTGTATGAAATACTAAGAGAATACAATAAATTGAATTTTAGCAATTTACCGTTTTTAGTAAAACCATATATTGTCTTTTACGTTGTTATCGTTTGTTCACGTTATTGTCGTACAATTACCTCGTTTCGGCAACTCAAGTTCCTTACCTGTCTACAAAGGTCTGAAACAAAATTTTATATTAAATTTCTGACAAACGGATTTCCTGATTTTTATGATTGAAACCTCCCCAAAAAAACATTCGTAACTATCACCTAAAATTCACTTGTGGATCAACCAACTTTTTTTTTTGTTTTCTTTTTTGTTATAGATGAGTCTGAGAAATGCCATTTACGCACCCCCCCCCCCCCATAAATGGGGGAGTGTCGGACTCTCTCGGGTTCGGCACCCGAGAGATTAAAAAAAATTAAAAAAGCTTTTCTGCATTTTAGATCCACCCGGTACAGACATAAACCCTACAATTTAAAAAAAACCGGTAGTTCATTTTTGATAAAATCACCATACTTTCCCCTTTAATTCTAGATATATTCGCTGAGGAAAGTAAAGATTTTTCAAATAAGGTATAGTGTATGATTTTTATTATAGTTAAATCGTTTTTCTTAATGAAATAAGAGGATAAATTTCATTTGCGAAAACCATACAAGTGTCTCTTGTAGAAGGTGAATTAATTAGCCGCTCGAAATGAACTATATCAATAACATGCTTTAAAATACGACTTGCTTCCTGATCTGTTATAGAAATATCTATTTACATTTAAGTCTAAAATAATTCTCAAAATTCAGTGAAGTCAGTGATAAAATAATAAATCAGAACGGCAAAACTGTTTCTGATTCTAACCGAACATAAAAATACAAGCATAAAAATACATTCTAGTGTTTTTATGTTCAAAGACATTACGATTTTGTTTCTTAGTCACGAAACTTTAAACAAAATATATCTTGACATACTAGTTTTTTTTTGGCTTATTTAACCGGTTAATAATTACTTGTTAAATTACTAACGTATCAATCTAGAATACTGAATTATTATACTGATTCGTGTACATAAATACTTCCAAGTTATTTAAAAATTTCTTCCTATTTAAATATAACTTGTATATAAACTACTGTTACTTTAGTATGCATTAAAAGTTGCTAAACCAGTTGTAAACTTAAACGTGTTGAATAATTTAGAAGTAAGTTTTTAGCAGAAATTAAATAAGGGTGGTTTAACCTTGACCATTAGTCTGTTATGACCTACTCAATCGATTTAGTTTACTGAACCCAGGTTTTTATAAATGCAGCGTTATGTAAGTACATATTTATGTATTTTTTAATGTAATTCTTAAATAACCTTATTGATTACGGAACATTTAAAAAAATATATTCTAAGATTTTTTATGCATTTTGAATTATAACTTTTAAAACAATTTTATACAATATTTTTACTTCATGCACTACGTAAAGATAATTTTGAAGGATTTTTAAAGATGACAGAAGGGCGGAATTTTGGAAGGAATTAATCATTTGTTTTGAAAATCATTACTTCTGTAGCACAATGATACATCTGATAAAGTATTTTTCAAATCTAATAGCCTTGTAAACCCTCACAATTGTGTTTATTGATCTGATGAAAATCGTCGCGTAATTATGGATATGAAATATAATGTATCTGGTGATCATTTTTTGTAAAAAAAAAAAAAAAAAAAGGCAGAACTATATTTCATCGATAATGATTCATACCTTGAGATGTATGTTGTTATTTTCGAGCCATTAAACGATTCTATGTTTGACATCGGGTGTCACTCTATTTTACAATAAGAAGAAACTCCTCCTTGTTATATTATTGAAGTAGCTTACCTCGACCAAATTTTTGTTCCGAGGAACAATCGAAGGACTATCGAATTTACGTAATTTGACGGTTTGCGATTTTTTCTCTTGAAAAGTCGTCAAAGAAGTGGTATTTTCTTAAAATTTAAATAACCTGAACTTCCTCAAATTGTCGATTGAAAACTCAGTTTATTTCAAAAATCGGAAAAAATTTTATTGTAAAAAATTCAGTGAGTGGTTAATCGCTGCCACAAGTGATTAAGAATCCATCCTAATATGTGTTAACTATAACAGTAAATAATATTTTTTTTATCAATTGGGGAAATTGACGTTAGCTCACCGATATGCTTTAGAAGTATAAAAAAAATCTGATGTGGATACTACATGACTTCCTTGTAACGTATAAATTAAATATATACATTTTTAAAAGTACATAAAATTTTTTTTTTACTAATAATTTTTGATTTTTTCATATTTTTGTTATTGAATTATTATTTATTGTAAAAGTTTTTTACAATCAGAGGTTAATAATTATTAATAAATCAATATGTTTAAATTAAAAAAAAGTTAAAAAAAGGGAAATGAAGTCGGATTTGAACCAATGTGCCTTTTGAATCCAATGTGGCTTTTGGATTAAAGATCTAAATGTTTCATTAATTCAAATTTTATTTGACTATAACTTTGGAACCAATGAAAATAAGTACCACTTATGATAGAGCGTTGAAAAGCTCTCAATGAGGATTTATTACTGCAGTTAAGAAATGCTATCAATAACAACAATTGAAAGTGTTGAAAGAATATTCAGATACGAATTACCGGTTACGAAAAACAAAGTTGTTTGGTGATGCTGACAATATTTTCGGACGGTAAAAATTACCCCTCCATATGTAATTCTTAAAAGAAAACATCTATTCAAAAGTGAAAAGTTTTCCACCCGATATTGTCGTACGAATATAAGAAAAGGATAAAAATTTTGACTTTTTTTTTTTAATAACGATTTTGTACCAGACTTGATTAAATGGGATGATCAACCGAGGGGTTCATTACGAAAATCTTCCATACTTGTAATGAAATGTTTTAGGGATCATACGATCAATGAAGAAAAGCGAAGACTAATCGCTGGAAAGTGTGATCAATTTATTATACCTTGTGGAATGACATCTATTCCTTCAACCTCCTTTTTTTCGCTTTATATCGGAAGTGGGAAAATTTGCTTCAACCAAACGCCCAGTAGCCCGTACATATTGGGTGTGTGGAGTTCACCGCCTACTGCAATGGGATCCACTAAAAACCACTCCCTCACGCAACGTGATGCTGGAATTGCCGCCGATGGCATAACCTCAGCACCTCGTGCGTCACGGACACACCTCTCATTCACACTCTATTCACAAAAAAAAATAAATTTAAAAATTAAAATATATATATATATATACACTATACACATAACTCCTGACAGTGATGCCGACCCCAGACGACAAGGTCGCATCCCCCGGGAGCCATTGATGACGACAATGCAAGCGCACTCTGCCATCCGCCCCCGAGAGCTGGGGCCCATCACCGCCATCATCCGACATCTTCACTGACATCCGCGTGTTCTTCTTCAACTAATTTTTGCCGAAATACTTCTCGGAACCATTGAACACACATGTTCCAGCCTTCACCGGAAGATAGCATCTACTGCATGACACATTTCTTCAACCTCTGCACTACACAAACCGGATGGGCAACATCTGATAAAATAAAATAAAAATAACTTTGACACGAATTTGTGAGTGGATTATTCCGGTTTTTCAGAAATACCGGATTAGATTAAAAAGCGTTCAAGAAATGTTGTAGTTCGAATGCATTTGATTGAAGTGAGGACGATTATTTGTGGTTAAGTGTTTTCGAAGATAATTGCAATTCTACCGATGAAGGAAACTGAAGCATTAATGACAGTATTTAAGTTAAATACCTACTATAATTTCTATGGTTGTAATTAGATATTTACAGAATAGATCGATTTAATGCCATTACACAAGTAAACAAATACTGCGTTATTCATTATTAATATTCTGTGGTGATTTTATAAAATGAAAAAAGTAACAATATTTTTTAAACGTTTTTCAATTTTTCATAGTTGGATACGCGTGGTACATGGGTGTACTTGGTAAGTGAAATTGTTTTATTAAATAATCTATTCCTTAAGTAATTAATGATTACAATAATCTATGATTGTAATTTTTTTAAAATTTGTTAATAAATTAAAAACTCTAAAAATTTTAATTCTATTTTTATTGTATTTTTTTAAAGTTTTATTTGACAATAAGTAAAGTAAACATACGCCTTTTTTTTGGCTGTTATTCAGAACAGCAGTGAAAACGTATTTGTAAAAAAATGATCTCTCCAAAATTGTTGTATTTCTAAACGTTTAGAGTTCCTTTGGATCTAAAAACACTAAAATCGTAGTTATCTGTTAGAGTACAGACGCATCTATTATTTGTTTTTGTATCATCTCAAGAACGGTTTAATAAATAGAAATTCGGTGTAATAACTCGTGTATGACAGAAATTGATTCTATTAAAGTTATGAAAATACCAGACGATAAATCAGACAGCAGTCGAATTTAATTTATTCTTGGTTATTTTATAGTATATATATATATATATAACAAATTATTAAAGGTACTATTGAAAATAAATTTTAGTTTTAATTTTGATTAATCATCCCCATTCTTAAAAAGAAAAAGGTTTAATTTCTGATTGTTTTAAATTTATCATCCTTCTTAAATTTCGTAGACTTCAAACTTGTTTATTACTTTTGTTACTGATTTTTACTGTAAACCAGTGGTTCCCAAACTTTTCTGAGTCGCGGCGCCCTTTTTCAATAAAAAGTTTTCCATGGCACCCTACCCTATGTAAATGTATGCCTACTCGTAAGTAAGAGATAAAAATAAATAAAATTCATCTATTTTCATTATTTTTTTACTTTATTTATAATTAATAATTATAAATGTCTTGGTTCAATTAATTATGAAGCTTTTACAATATTTCGCGGCGCCCCTGTTAAGAGGCCGTAGCGCACAGTTTAGGAATCACTGCTATAAACCACAACTGCAATGGTTTTAAGCGTTCTGAAATAAGTCAGAAGTTAAATTTTAAAATGACAATACAATTTTTTTAGAATAAAAAGCATGTTATGTTAAGTTTACAAGAGAAAATGAAAGCGAAATAGTCTCTCTATCTTCTTCATCGAACAAAAAATAAGCCTCACATCAACGCAAGAAGTACAACAAAACGTAAATATATTCAGGCCAAGATTTATATGACGCCTTCATTCAGTTTACTGAATCTATATCAACATTATTACTTTTAGAGAAAACAATTTTGAATAGCGCTTCTTGTATCTCATATAAAATATGAACTAAAGATATAAAAATATCTTACTCTATAAACTAAATAAAGAATGGAGAAAATAGTATAAATAAATATATAATTTATTAAGATTAATATATAAAAACGCATTATAAAAATTACACCAGAATTGAGTAGATATGTTACTCCACAGATAAAAAACGAAATGTTCCATCATTTTCCTGGATGAATCAAGGGATATCATAGTAAAAAATTATTATCTGAGTAGTATCACAAAAGAAATCTAAAATAATATTTATTTAAAATAGTTAAAAAATAAATCATAATTAAGAAGGCGTTAATGAAAAATTATTTAAGCACATATGTATACGTTAAACAGGATGCAAAAAATTCAGGATTTTTCAATTAATTAATTAAAAACTCATTGTATATTCTAATTAAGTTAGTTAAATAAACACGTTATAAAAATAAACACCAAGATATATTTTTACTTTCCAGGCATCATAGCTATGGAGCTATGATGCAAGAAGGAAAGAATGGTGGTAGTCAGTTAAAAAATAAAGTATGAATTTTTATTTATTTCTCGACATTTCATAACCCAGAAACCCCAAAAAAAAATGTGTGGGGTAATATTAGTACTTACGTACATTTATAGCTTAATAACTTATGACTAGATAAACCGATTTTGATTAAATTTTGTATAGAGACTCGTGTTTATGGAGCAATTTTTAGGTTAAATTTTGGGGTCAATATCTCCAGAGGTGGTTTTGGAGGTCAATTTTCTAAAAATCTGGAAACATAACTCCACTTTATATTAAGCTATTATTATTGTTATTATTATTATCTTACCATTTTTCCCCAAAAATCTAAGAAATCTATCTTCTTATTTATTACATATTTTTAACCGATTTTTTTTTTTTTAATTTTCCTAGGCATAGTAGTAATGCAAGCAAGCAAAAAAAAAAAAAAAAAAAAAAATGCTTTGGCGGTAATATTGGGAATGGAGGAACCGATCAAAGTTTAAAAATACTGATTTTTCGAATTTAAAAAAATAAACATACAAGTATAATGATAATTTTAGAATAAAACTTCATCAAAAATTATCCCCACCTCAAAAAAAAATCTTGGTTAACTTTTTTATGTATCATTATTTTTTCACTATATATGAATAAATAACCAATGTCGGGAAAGTATTAGAGCTTTGTTGCCAGCTTTTTTTTTATGTCACTATTCAAATTAAAACACAATTTATACTTAATTTTTTTTTTAAATTTAAAAATTTTTTGACAATCTTCTGTTGTAGTTAATTTTGTTTATCTTAACGTCGGGTATTATCATTGGAATTTAGTTGTATCTTTTTTTGCAATTTTATCAGCAAATTTTCGTTTATCTATGGTATTTTTTGCTGTGCAATTAAGATTGTTTGCCTAAATCTTTTCAAACAATCTTTTATCCTATATATATTTTTTCTTTTATTATGCTATCTATATATATCATTAGCTATTTTTTTTTGCTCATTTTTCCAAAATCTATTGTTATTAATTCTAAGGTTAACTCCTTCTTAATTTATTTATTATGATTACGTGAGAACTACATAAATAGGCCATAAAATAAAAAAATACAAACTTTCATAAATAAATGAGTTACTAGTTGAAGTAGAAAGGAATATAATAAACTAGCATGCAGATAATTGAATTAATATATATTTTTTTACTTATTTAAAAACAACTAGGGCGTATAAATTAATGCCATGTATATTTTCAAGGTTACGTTATTGTCAGCATAAAAATCACAGCAATTATTTTGTCTTTGTATATATATATATATATATACAGAGTGCTTCTGAAAGTTTCTGCCACACACTCCTCAAACACAAAAAATTGAACAAAGTTCAGATAAATACAAGTCTGAAAACGCTTTGTTTTCAAGTTACTGTAGCAAAACATTTTAGGGTTAAAGAAAAAGTAAAACTTTATAAGCAGAAATTACTAAGTTAAACTGGTGTTTCTATATGCAATCTTACATAAAATATTGAAAAATTATGAATCCCAGGATTTATCTTCAGTAGTTTTCGAGAAACGTTTGGTAAATCCCCAAAAAATGGAGTAGGAAAGCACAATTTTTAGGTTTGGCATAAATTTATCTCATTAAATTACCAGTGACAAAGTAAAACTTAAGATAAATTTTTGTGGAGAATTGAATTCTGAGGAAATTTATATAATTAAAGTCTGCTCTAAAAATCAAGTAATTGACAGAAACAAATTATTGAGCGAAATTTGTGATTTTATAAGAAAGATTGAAAAAAACAGGAAAATTTGGGCTTAAAGTTAAATTCTTTAAGACTTTTTAAAGAAAAGAGTTCAAATTTTTTTTTATTGTACATTCTGATCTTTTTCACAATTTTATTCTAAAATATTAATATTAAATATATTAATTAAATATTAATATTAATTAATATTTAATATTTAAAAAACCCTATGGTGTATTTGAAATACATGTTTGTCAAGGGGAAAGCTGGGAAAGTTATTGAACTCTTTGCTGGCTTTTTTTTGTTATATTTAAATCACTTCATTTGATAATTTCAATTTTTACATTTTTATCAGAAGAATCATCTGACTACAAAACCTCATTCAATCTAAGAAAATGACAAGATAGAAAATATGAAATAGAAATGAAAAATAATTAATGTTTTTATAGTGCATTCAAAAGAACTTAATATCTAAAATTTTATATAATTACTCATTAGTTTGAATGTAACTATATTTATTAATATCAACATAATTTAGAGTTAATGATTTCCATTTTTTGTGTAACTGATCATCATCAATTCTCTGTGCCTTCTGTTTAGCCTTCAAAACACATTTTTTTTTTTACCTTGACACGAACCTCTCTCTTTTTTCCTGTTTAGCCTCCGGGAATTACCATTCAGGTATTTCTTCAGAGGATGAATGAGGATCATATGTATGAGTGTAAATGAAATATAGTCTTGTACAGTCTCAGTTCGACCATTCCTGAGATGTGTGGTTAATTGAAACCCAACCACCAAAGAACAACGGTATCCACGATCTAGTATTCAAATCTGTATAAAAGTAACTGCCTTTACTAGGACTTGAACGCTGGAATTTTTTACTTCCAAACACCTGATTTGGGAAGATGTATTCACCACCAGATCAACCTGTTGGGTTACCTTGACACAAACCTGTTTTTCTTATTCCAAACCATTCATGATAGTGAAAGACAAAAGAGGAAGTGGTAACCTTTTCTAGACATCAAAATAAATTAAATTTTCAATATTTGGCCTCCTATCTCCTTGATGGTGATGAGATAATCCTCTTTTATTTCTAAGTCTACAGTAATACTGTTAAAGTTTCATTACCTGAATGTTGATTATAGTAGTAAATGCATTTTAAACATAATGTATGAGAATTTATGATGGTTGCATTCGGTATACCTTGTGACACCATATTTGTCTATTAATAAAACCTTATATGTCTTGTCTATAGTTTATAAATACAATTTTTTATACCATTTTTGTCCAAGAAGAAGTATTCATGTCGAAAATAATCTATTGTGGCACATATTCAGTATATTGACCTTTCTTTTATTTACTACTTGAGAATTTTTTAATAAATTCATGAGTCAGTAATGCTGGTTATGAAAAATTACACTGGTCGACAAAAAAAAGAAAAATTTTGAAACTGAAACACAAGTTGGTGAACTTAAATCTATCTTTTATCCTGAACCTTAAAATGAAATAAATTTTTCTATATCATTATCAGATTTTTTATTATGCCCTTAAAACATAACAGTAACATTTTGACTTTCTGTTCTGGATGTTATACAAGCTGTGACATTATAACCTACATAATCACTTTTTTTAAATGTTTTTTGTAATAACTATTATTTCAAAAGTGACTAAAATAAATAAAATATACATCTGTACCAATATTTTACAAAACTTGGTGACTACTTAACTGAGAAATTACTTTTTCATTTGTGTACCCACAAGTTTTCTCTTTGTTAAAACCAGTAGTAGTTACTCATCATAGCTTCATCCAATCTACTATGACAACCAATATATATTTATAATATATCTTGATGCAGCCTTTCTGTTTGATCATTGCTTACAACAACCAAACTTGAAGGGAAGAAGTCAAGATGAGAATAAAAAATGAATTTTCAATAAAATTTTGGAGCCTAAATTTTTGTTGTTCATAAATTGTTTCTCTATTAACAGGTCACTATTTTCAGCTCTGGTGAAAAAACTTTGAAACGTTTGTGAATGACTTCCACGTTCCTAATTCCTTGGGATTCAATTTACTAACAATTGTATGTTCATGTATTAATTTTCTGATTCAGGCCCATGAATTACTGTATGTCCTCTTTCAAAGTTATTTAATCATGGAAAAACTGGAGTTAAATATTAAAAGCCATCGCCATCATTATTTAATGATATCGCAAAATTCTTCATTAGGCCTAGTTGTTATATGTAAAGGTGGTAAAATAATTCAGTGAGGCTCAACAAGTTGACCATTTTTTTATTTTGTTGTCCAGGAGTAAAATTCTCTCTTTTTGACCAGTAAATAATATATTTGACCGATAGTATATTTGGTCGTTAATTAATATGGAATGGTACATAACTGTCCCATATATACAAGAAATAATAGTATTTTCTAAAGTTACTCTGTAGACCAAGAAGAACCCCAATAACTTTCTAGTCACCACAGATTGGAAAATGGACATTAGTACCACTCACACCACTCATTAATAATAATTGTAATATCTGGGTCAAATAAAAGCCTGTTAATATCATCCCAGAAAAAAATTAAGCCATCCATAGTAAGGTATTTCTTTAAATTTTGGTTTCTATATCTATACATTGAAATACTGTTTTGTCTAATAAATTACACTCCTTCAAGCGTGAACTTAGAAATTCCTTTTGTTACTTAAACAAATACAAGTTGTTAATTAAATCATTGAGTTTTGCTAATATGATAAAGTGTGGTTGAAAATTTAATTCTTTAAGTGTGAATATTTTATCTCTTGAAGTTAATTCTTCTGCAGTAGTATCGGATGAACCTTTATTAGAATCAGAGATTTCTTCCCAAGAGACTGGTATGTTGTATCTTGATAATTTTTTGTATTAAATTTATAATGATATAACCCATAACATTAGACAATGATAACTTGAAAATGTGACCATTTAGAATACATTGGTACATATATTCTGATTTAAAATGAAAAATATTATATAAAACAATAACGTTGATTCCAGCAATAAAAATTGTATTGACCATTGTTACTAATATTCAGCTAAACCAATTATTCTGTTTGTGAAGGGATCGTGATTTTACATCTATCTACAAGGTCTCAAGTTTGATAAAAAAAGGAAATGGTTTCCTCTTAAAATGTTTGTGTTGCATGTCTGGAGTAACAATAGAAATATTTTTAAAATTCACACTGATGAGGATATTTTCAGAATTTGAATGTTGTTAGAAAAGAGAGGAAAAATAAGACATCAATTTTATCAATAACTAAAGCAGCTACTTGACATTATGAAATAATAATAGTACTACTAGTTCATGCTGGTAACATGACATCTACTATCAATTATTACAATTAAAGCAATTAACTTGATAACTATTAGTGTAAAAAAATTTCTGAAAGACAAGTTTTAACTGAATTATTTTCCTGCAGTTTATATTTTCTTTCATTACCTATCAAAATTGACTTCACTAAAAAAATCCAGAAAAGAGTAATTCTTTGATTTTAAGTAAAGCATAAGTCTTTTGCATTTGTTCTTTAAGTTTATATTTAAAAAAACAAATCATTTTCCTAATAAAAAAAATGATTTTATCTTAACTCATTAAAATATAAATAGTAGTCATTATGTCATTTTGTCTAGATCTGACTTTGGTAATTTACATAATTACAATACCTTCAGTGTAAATTTTTATGAATGAATATGTATGAAATTAAAAATATGAAATCTTTAGTAATAAAATCAGTGGGAAAAAATTAGCATAGGACTTTTTTTGTACTGAAAAATGTTAAAAAAGAGTGACAATCTAAAAATATTACCATTTAATTATTTTCTATTGTTAAGAGTAAAACAGAAAACAAAGATTAGAATATAAACAGTGGTGCCTGAGAGTCTACAACTCTTTCACACAAAAACTACTTAACCAATTGAGCTGAAATTTTACATGAACGTAGGTTATAGCTGGAAAGAACGCAGGACTATTGTTGTTATGAAATGTTTCACTTTTTCATGATGGTCTGTTTTAATAGCTTGCAATAACAACCAGATCATGTTCCTTGCTGATGTCCAATCTTACTCTGGCCAAACCAACAGTTTGGCCAGAGTAAGGGTAACTGAGTAAGAGTAACTGTTGGTTTGGCCAAATCGAATCCAGTAACCTCTTGCAATATTTAAAATTTATTTATTTTTTTGATATCTCTTTTGGTAATCAAGAAAAGTAGCTTTAAAAGTATGACTGTGTACAGTGCAGTGGCCTCTGCAATACTATGTGTGTGATGTGACTGACTACACCTACCTCCGATTGTTAGATTAAAAAAAGAAAAAGAAATGAACTATGGTCACCTCTTCTTTGTGTTTGTTGGGTAACACTAGGAACCATGCAAAATACATTTTTACCTGTGCAAAAGACGGATAACCAGGTGTAACAACTATTTTTAAGATGGCGCTAACTACTTGGAAACCTGCATACTTCAGAACACTCAGTTTCAACTCCTGTGCTGACCACTGTTTCTATGAAGAAATTACAATATACTGATATTTTTAATTGGACTGAGTTTACAGATTTTTAATTAGATGACTGGTCGGTGCTTAATTATTTATCAGTATACTCTCACAAGCATAATGATAACAAACACAGTGGGGTTCAGGGGGCAGAACCCCTGGCTAGACTGATAGGTTTAGCAAAGTGATCCTTGACTCGCTAGTATTTTGATAAATCAATTGTTTTTGAGACATCTGCAACAAAACCACAATTATACTCCTCCTTTTACCTTTTCAGTATAGCTATGAATGAAAGTAGCAGAGTTTCTTATTGACAGAATGCTTTACACTGTTATAATTGAAATAAAAGTTAATTCATTATCTCGTATGGAAGTCTAGAGTTGAGAGATTCATTAGATCATTCTGTATATTTTTATAACAGTTGCTGTATCAGCTAAACCCAATCATTTTACCAAATGGTCAGTAACTGGTCAAAATCATTGCCATTAACACATGACTCAAATTGATTTAACTGCACATCCTGAACCCATAGGGGAAGACACTCTCCATGTGATGGTTTCGGTTGCCACACCACCCCCTCTGTAACTAGCCCTTATGGGCTTTACTGGAGGTCATCTTCAGTACCTCGGCAATGACATCTTTCAGTCAAGCCTCAGACAGGATGCCACTGATGTGAATGCCACATGCGACATTCCTGTCAGTGTACTACTAACGTAAACTCCAAACAAAATAAATTTAGCCAAGTCTGAAATAAGACTGAATAACTTTCTAAGAACGAAGAAACTAAACTCTACCTACCTGAAAAGTAAAAACGAGTTTTTGACACACAACAAATCATAAAACGCAACACGAAAACACTAACAAAACATAACAATAAAAATAAATAATGTAACATAAAACATAACTAATCAAAAACAAACAAGTCTATAATCAAACAGAAACAAAAGACAGCAACAGTTTAACAAATGGTAAAACAAAATATCAATAAAATAATCAATAAACTCAAAAAAATATCAAATAAACACAAAGAAGGAAAGTCCAAGTGGACCATCACACCCCTTCAGTGATCCTTTCTTTCACCAAATATGTAATAAAATTTTCTACGATCAACCATTTGGCCCGGCTTTTCCAATTAACATTGAGATTAAGTGTCGACCCAATAATATCAAGCTGATAAATGGTCCCCGTGTGCATTAAGTCATACCTAGCACATTCATGTATCATATGATAAGTATTGTCCAACAGTCTACATTGTAGACACATATCAGAGTCCACCAAGTTGAATTTCTGAAGTCTGTCCTGAAAAGTGCCATGCCCAGGTAGAGATTGCGGTAACCACCTGTTACTCTTAGTAATATAAGGTGTTGAGCCTGTAACAAAATATCCCGATAACTTTTAAATTTTAGTCTATCCACCCAAACAGGTGCTGCATATAGTATAATTGCCTCACAGATGTCTTTATGCAAGATACTTGTAGTCTTAAAATTGAGACTCCTATCAGGGTTGAACATATGTCGAATTCTGAAGAAGGCATTACAGGCATTCCCTGCGACGTATTGAAGGTGCTTCTTAAACTATAATTTCTTATCAAGAAACATCCGGAGGTACTTTTGAACCTGGACATATCTAATTCGTTGGCCTCACATCGATATGCAGACTGGCCACCTCACAGCCAAACAGGCTTTGAGGAGCATCATTGTGGTCTTCTCCAGGCTGAACGTCATCATATGTTGATGACCCCCATAGCTCGAGTGTCCTGCATGCTTGAGTGGGTCGGAATTCAACCCCCCTCCACAAACTTCCTTCGACCAGCAGGAGCCCATCTTATGCTGATAAGCCACGATATAACACCTGCTGGGCAACCTCAGCTGCAGAAATGAATCAAACTCCACCACCAACAATAAGGGACACAACACACTGCTCTGCGGACAATCCTTGGACAGTGTCTTCCCCACTTCATGGCTGCCGTCGCAGAGCAGCACATCCCAATGACTGAAGTAACTTTGCATAACCTGCAACTCACTCACACTACAATCTCTTAACTACTGTTAATTGCATTTGAAAGCCTGTTTCCAGTTTACCTTGACTATTGGAATTAAATTAATGTTACATAGTAATTAATAATAATCAGTAACAGATTGAATAAGACGAACTACTAGATTTGTAATTACATTAAAGTTAATTATGATATAGTACTGTAATAAATTTTGAAAATATTACGTTAAGTCCATTTTAAAGAAAGTTAATTAAATGTATTAGATTAGCATTTAAAACAGAGAAAATAAAGCTAATCAGTAACCTTTAGTCATTTAGTGGATAACATGTAGTAATTCTGAAATAAGTTATTTGGGTAAGGTTATTGTACTTCTTTATACAGAAACGCATTCTACACTTGAAATTTAATTTTAATTATATTATTCACTACAAGAGCTAAACTCCACATCTAAGGTAGTTCATGATTGAATTTATTTTTCTATTAACCAATAAATATTGAATTTTTATTAGGAAATGATTATTTCATTTAGCCTTTCTCATTTCTTATTTTCTTCATTACTTATTTGCATCAAAGTTTATTTTTAACTCTGAAATTTTTACTTTTCTTAGATAGTTTAATATATATATAAATATATATATTAAATACAATTTTTTTTTGCAAATATTCAAGTTTGTTTCTACAGAGAGAGAACTTTATTATATGCCAATTTCTTTTTTGCACCACTTTTAACCGCATTAAATATGTTTGTTAGCAGTGTTAAAGTTTTCTCATTACATTCTATTCGTACAATGATATACAGTATAACATAGAAAATTCAAAATAACACTTTAATTAATATTGCTTCAGAAAATACACAGAACAAGTAAAAATTACAGAAAGAAGAGATTACAATTATATTAACACATTATCCTTGCCTCAAAATCATTCTAAAAACATGTCACTGAACTATATGGTTTACTATACAATTCAAAATTACCAATTATATTAAATCCATAAAATTATCTCTGTTGAAGAACATACAAATGTGCTGAACATGTATATAATAAACAGTTCACAGTTGATGTAATAAAATTTTAATTAATGAAATATTTGGATCTTATAAGGGGAAGACACATTGGATCAAATCCAATCTCATCTCCTTTTTTTAACTTTTTTTTTAATTTAAATATATGGATTTATTAATAATTATTAACTTCTGATTGTAAAACAAAAATTATAATAAATAATAATAAAGAAAAAAATATGAAAAGTTATTAATGAAATAAAATTTTATATACTTTTCATTTTAATTCAAAAATTTTTACAATCAGAGGTTAATTAATAATAAACCAATATATTTAAATTAAAAAACAATAAAAAAGTTTAAAAAGAAATATATGCATATGAACTCTGATCCGAACCAATGTCCACATATCTACTTGAGCACATATCTACTCCACATATCTACTTGAGTGATGTGAAACAAAATTAATATATAAACTAATAATCAAACTATTCGATTTAGTGAACTCCTATATACTGGTTAAACTTTATTTAACCAGTACGTAGGATAAGTTTAAATGAAGTGCAGCAAAAAATATATATATGTAATTTAATAGGCGTACAAGGAAGTCATGTGGTGTCCACATCAGATTTTTTTATTTTGTAATTAAATGTATATTTTGTGATCCTGCTCTGAACATATCACAGTTTACCTTGATATATCCAGGAAATAATAAAAGGGGCAATTCCTTTTTTTATTCATAGAGTAGCATATCTAAATATTATTAATGTGATCTATTTAATAATGTACTGTTATGTAAAACTTAAAATAAACAATTTATTAAAGTTTAAGCCTTAAAGTTTTCTGAGGCTTGTGTTTGCTAGATTTGGTTTTAAAGTCACTAATTTGGAGGAAAACATGAATTGCTTAAGACACGGAGTTAAAAATATTTTGAAAATCATATGTAATTGTAAAACTAACAATTATCTTTAAACACTCTATATGTTTCTTTCTTATTTTTTCATTTTTGTTGCAAACATGGTTGCAGTAAATCACTGTTTGACTCCCCAAAATCAATTAAATTTTAATTAAAAATATAAAAACATATAATAATAGGAAAAAGCATTCTCATTCAGTCATATTTAATTAAAAACTTAGAACCAAGAATATGGTAATAAACTTTCAAAAAACCTTGAATTATTTTATACTTTTTAAATTGTGTAGATTTTTTCTATAGAAATAAATAATTAATAATGAAAATTTTTGAATTAGAATGATTTGATTGCATATATATTTATATTTCAATATTTGTTGATTATTTGTAAGTGTAATATTCTCACTACCTTGTTTGAAAAAAAGAATAAACCAGTAGTTAATTCTGCCTATATCTTATATTATAATCTAAAGTGGTTAATTTTTCAATTTTGAAACTTTTAAATAAAAGAAAAATGGTGTAAATGGTTAAAGATAGTATATGGTTAAAAATAATGGTGTAATGGTAATAAATAGGATTATATAATATTAACTGTGTGATATTCCCTCCAGCCTGGATCTTTTGGACAACAATTCTATTGCATACTTCCACAATCACATTATTTCAGGGATGGGTTAGGGTTTCCCTTAAGAAGGTCTGATTCTGTCTACAATGGTTCCTTAGTATTTGGAAAAAATATTTCACAACAAACAATATTACTACAGCACAAATATTTCAGAATCAGTCGACACAAACTATTGATTATTAATATGCTGTTTTTATTCTACATAAAGATATACCAATCTACATAGTAGTTGTGGATAGAATTAGCATTCATTAGTTATAATTATTATTTAAAGTTGTAACTATTTCAAATTACAAAAATTTATTTGTTTACTATATGTACAATTTTTTTCTGTATGTCATTTACTTTTATTCACTTTGAATTCATTATATTACTTATTTGTTGTGAACCCACTAGCTTGAATTGCTCTACTTAACGAGTTGAATGTACGCATTGTTCTTTAAGAATTATCTGATAAATCATTTTATACATATTTTTTTAAATGCTGTAGCATACAGCAATAATAACATTTAAAATGTATTTTTTTATCTGTATGATAAAGACCTTTTTAAACATTTAAAAAATTTTTAACAACTCATTTGTTTGTTAATTATTATAGTAAATATATATTTTGTTACTGTATATAATTTTGTTATCTTATTATTATTATTATTATTACTGCTACGTTTGAAAACAATTCATTAAAATTTTAAAAGCTAACTTATAGTTATTTTACATTTAACCTATTTATTTATCTTAGGTTATTAAGTATTATTACTATTATCATTTTTTTATCAGTTAGACATGGCATATTTCTTAAAAAGATTTAATTAAAAGTTTAGATTTGTCGATGACTACCAAAAAAGTTAAATAAGTTTTTTAAAAATGAACTTATTTTCTAAATTCATGAAAATATATATCTAAAAGATTTTTTGGAGCAACTATTTAACTAATTTTATCATTAAAATAAAACATCTTCAAAATAAAACACTTTCTTAAAAGTATATTTTATAGTTATCTTGAATAAAAAAGCAATAAGGGGTTCTGAGAGTTGTTTTTTTTTTTTAAATATACTATGTACAGAACATTCATTTTACAAATTATTGAGTAGAACATCGATGACGGAAGTACAGCTGTTGATTGCAATAAACGTTAAGAAAGCTTATGAATAAGAAGTCTAGGTTTAAAGATTGTTTTTCTGTCTGAGCGTACCACCATGACACAATGACAAATAGCTTCTGAGTGTAGAGTTAAAATGGAAACAGTGAATGCTGTTTTAAAACAATTTACAAAACTGATTCTTTTTCACCCAAATGAAAGGCAAATGTGGCTGTAAAAGAAAAACTACTTCAACACAGGATCAGTTTATTAGTGAGAAAAAGTAAACTTGATTCAAAATTATCTGCTTTGAAATTAAATTGAGAATTAGCAACCAGTGAAACAGATTTACATGTGACAACTGTTAGACGCAGACTTCTTGCTGCTGGATGGAAAGCTTGTTGACCAGCTCAAAAGCAGCTTTTTTACACATCAGTAATGTGTAAAACAAGGTTCTTTCGGGCCAAACCACATGCTAACTGAACTAAAGAAGACTGGAAAAATATTGTTTTCTGACAAGTCACTTTTTATGTTCAGGAGCAAAGGGTTCCTTAGGTTAGAAAAACATCAAATGAAAATACATCACTGGCTCATATAAAACAATCAGTTAAACATTTCCAGAAAAAAATGTTTTGGGATTATTTCACATTTGAAGACCCTTATTCATTACTTCCAGTAGATAGTATGTTGAAAAGTAATGGCTATGTCAAGATTCTGAAGGAAAGTATTGTAACACAATTTCAAAACAAATTCCCACAAGGCAACAGAGTGTTCCAAAAAGATTTGGCGCCATGCCACAATCAAGTGGAAGAATGTTTTTAAGAATGAAACATTAAAGTGCTTCTGTGGCCAGCCAGCTCTCCAGGCTTAAACCCAATGGAAAATCTTTGGCCAATAATCAAAAAATGGCTCTCAAAGATGAATTGTACCACAAAAATTGATTCATTAAAGCATTAATATCATGGTTTCATGATGAAGAAATAAAAAAGATGTATACATATAGGTTAAATTAGTTTTCACCCCAAATTTCTCAAAATCTACTGCAGATACGATTCTGGGACATATTTTCAGGTCAAAAACCATAAGAAATCGCTAGTTCTGCCCCTTAATTAACGTCCTAAAAATTTCAGTACAACCTCATTTCACCAGGGTAGCTGAAATCTGAGCGAAATCTTTCATTAGACGTAACTCTCAAACAAAGCATTTTAGAACATATGTTTATAGAACTTTTCCCTTATAACTCTCAAACAAAGCATTTTAGAATATATATGAACTTTTCCATTATTTTCACAAGAAGAATAGGTTATAAAAGTCCTGGGAGAAATTTGTGATATTAACACTGGTTTGATCATTTAATTAGAGTGTAGAGTTCAATTTGTTAAATTAAACACAAAATGAGTGAGTTTCACTGTTTACATAATTATTAGTACTAATGTAAGATTAAAAAACTTGTTTAAAGTTCAACCTTATGATTAATTTATATTTATATATTAAAAAGAATAAATTGACAGTTGTATTATGATTCTATATGTGTATATGTGGCCATTTTTATAACATATAATGTCATAATAATAATAATAGCTAACACCTGTTCTTACTTCCTAGTATTACTGCCCTAACTGTTACAGTATTTTATTATGTAGTTTTATTAAGTATTAATTAATCTTTAATGTTGAAGTGGGCGTAGTTATATAATTTCAAAATGAGCTTGGTGGGAACAGAAGGTCACATACTTATAACGCGTCATTAAGCAAGTACTCTATAATCATATCAATACCACAGAAACTTTTTTTTTAATACCTAAACACTTTTAAACTGCGTATTAAAAATATTTGTTAAATTTTAATTCTGTAATTATCTTAAAGTCTATATACCGGTATATGTATACAAAATACATATTTATATATATATGTGTATATTTAATCTGTTATAATAATTAATTTTTTTCTTTTAAGATGTTCTGAAATTATGATAGAGAGTATTGTCCCTTTCTTTATTATTTTATTCCTGGTTAATGTATTTACCTAGTCTTTTTTTTTTTTTTTGGGTGTAAAACATTTACATGTTAGCATCACCTGGGAAACAAAGATAAATTATAATAAAAAAAAAACTTAGCTAGAAATTTAAAAACAAAATTAAAACTTAAACAAAAATAAAAATAAAACAATCTAACAAACTCCGAGAGGAGTGTAAAAGTCTCCTTTTTGGATAACAAAAAAATAAAAGTTTAAAACAAAATTCGTAATACTATTAGAAGGTATCTAACATATCTCTAAAAAATGAAAAATTTTTTATTGTTGCCCACAATTCGATGAATGTTCCTGAGTAATTTAAATTTATGATGCAAGGCCGCATAACTCAAGCAATCCACAAGGATGTGGCACACAGTCAAGCGGCAGCTGCATCATATGCATATTGGTGCATTTACTACTTACATCACATAACTCTGAGTAGCTCTTGTATGTCCTATCCACAATCGCCAGAGGACTACTTCCTCATTATGAGTTTTTCTGCATGAGGAGTCCCATGACAGCATAGAATCTTTTATTTGCTGGAGTTTGTTATCAACAGTAGCCGTCCAGTCCTTTGCCACTTTGCTCGAAGAGACTATTTTATGCAATTAATAAAGTCAGAAGGAGCAACCTAGTGGTGAAAGGAGGTTGATTGCATGCATCTTTAGCAGCAAAATCTGCACGCTCATTACCTGGAATTCCCAGATGGCTAGGAATTCAACAGAAACTCACTTGTGCGTTGTGATGGTTCAACTCGGTGATTGTATTATAGATTTCAGTGATCAAAGGATGTCTAGAGTAAAAATCTTCTAAAGCTTGGAGTGTACTACATGAGTCGCTACAAATGAGGATATTTCGATGCTTAGGGATAATGATATTCACAGCCTTATTTATAGTTTATTATATTTTTATATACAGTCATTATTAGTTACAGTTATTTATAGTTCAGCAGTAAACACACTCGTAATACCAGGTAGACTAAACATAAGTTCTATCATTGACAACAAATGCGCAACCAACTGTATCATTCTGTTTCGATCCATCAGTGTATAACTACTGCATCTGGGTTTATTTTGGAGAGAATACAATGAAACATTTGCTGAAAGGCAGTAGGTGGTGTTGATTCTTTATTGTATATCGTCAGGTCAAACATGAAATTTATATACCTAAAAACTTGACATCAGCAGAGATAGCAATAAGTTTTCCATTGAGAAAAACTTGTAAAGTGGAAGGGTCTTGCAGCTGAGAAAAACTACACATTTTGTTTTTTTTTCAGGTATAAAGGTGAAGCCAGTATCCCTGGACCAAGCTTCAAGGTGAGATATAGTGTTCTGTAGTAGTCTCTCTGCTATGGCTGTTCAATGGGATGTAATATATATAGCAAAATCATCAACAAATAACAAACATGAAACAGAGGCTGCACATATTTAATAATACTGTTGATAGCTATAGAAAATAAGATGACACTTAAATCACTTCCTTGAGGTACTCCATTCTCTAAGATGATGCTACCTGATACAGAATCTCCAACACAAACACGGAAAGTCCGGTCATTTAAGAAATCTTTGATAAGCATGTTGCCTTTGACTCCCCATTCTTTGAGGGTGTATAGAATACCATGTTGCCAGGCCATGTCGAATGCCTTTCTGATATCAAGGAAGATAGCGATGAGGCGTTGGCGTAGTAGGAAAGCATTTTGAATGGCTGTTTCCAGTGACACTAAATCGTTGATGGAAGATCGTCCTTGTCGGAAACCACTGTTCTGGAGATAAAAGGCCATGTCTCTCTAAGTACCATGTAAGCCTGCAGTTCACCATTCTCGCCATCACTTTGCATAAAACAATTGTCAAAGAGATAGAGTTGTAGGTTGAGGGGCTTCCTTTATCTTCACCAGGTTTAAGTACTGGTTCAACAATGGCTTCTGACTAGACCGATGGGATAAATACATAATAGGTGTTGTAGCACCAAATTAAGAAGGTGTAAGAGCATACTGAGATGAATGTTGTCAGGTCCAGGGGAGGTGTCATGTGATTTTCACAATCTTATAAAGATTTACTTATTTATTTATATCAGATGTAACCCATTACCATCATTATCTAATACAGTGTTTTATTACTGATGATAACATGGATCCAAAAATCGTTTTATGTGTATTCATAAATTTATATTAAATTTGCTATTTTGGGGTATTCATAGGTAATTTTTTTAACAATTGTACAACAGCTTGTATCTTTATATATGAGTGAATTTGTATATTATACTTAATTTGTATATGAGTTTAGTTATATATATATATATATATATATATATATATAACATTGACTTGTATGTTTGAGTGTGTGTCTTTCTCTTTCTTTCTTTCTTTCTCTCTCTCTCTCTCTCTCTCTCTATATATATATATATATACAAAGTTAAACTAATCAAACAAATTTGAAAATTTAAGCTGATTTTCATTAGTTTTGATCAAAATTGTACTCTACCTCATTTAAAATTTAAATTTAAATTTAAAATGTAA
Organism: Lycorma delicatula; assembly: GCF_047948215.1. Lineage (NCBI taxonomy): Eukaryota > Metazoa > Arthropoda > Insecta > Hemiptera > Fulgoridae > Lycorma > Lycorma delicatula. The sequence goes on from NC_134462.1 coordinate 26,600,322, forward strand.
ATTAATTTGTTTTATTTTTTATAACATCTTATTGTACTCTTTAAAATAATTTGTGAAATTTTATTTTATATTTTTCTACCTTTTTTCAGCAAGGAAGCCATACTAGTCACCATTTTTGCTGTTTTTAATACATGAACTTTATACGTTATTGGATTACTTATAACTCGGCTTCCTTATCAGTTCTAGCACACAAATAGATCTCAATACAGTTTATTTTGTACGTATCCACTACTTGAAGTACATTTTTTTAACAAGATGCCGGTTTCAGAGAAAATTGGAAGAAGAAATGCTATACCAGTTTTATATTGTCGAGGAACATATTATGAAGTTGGATTTGATGTTGTAAGTATCTCTTTCCTATATTACTTTGTTTTCATTTGATAAAAATTACCAAGCCAATAAAGAAATTGAATTATAAAAGATAAGATAGATGTTAAAGTATGATATACACATAATCTTTTAAGTTTATATATATATATATATATATATAAAATTGAAATATATATATGATTGAAATGACCAGTAAAAAAAATAAATTTAATTACTTTTTTAACTTTTGTGACTGTACTTGTAGACATACACTTATAATTGTGTTAATGCAAACCAATAACTGCAGGAAAATCAGATCATCACTAAATTTCAAATTATTCATAATTATAAATATTATGGACACTAGCCCATTCTGTTGTTGTATTTGACTTATAAAATAAAATTGTAATTTTATTTGACATATGAAATAAAATATTTTTTAAAATTATATATATGTAATGAAAAATATGTAACTGTAAATGCGTAGTGCTCTATATGTAAACTACAAAATGTACCTACACTTCACTACATTACAAAATGTAGTGCAGTAGTATTTATAAGTATGAATACAAGTATTTTTAATCACTGAAAGTATTTCTGTAAATGTGATTTGAATTAATGTAATATAAATTCTTCAACGTTACAATATATGTAAACAGAAACATGTATCAGTGTAAATTATTTATTTATCATAATTTTATCAATACTACTAAGTTCAGTGTTCAATTTAGACAATTTAGATTCTAATTATGATAATTTTAAGCAGTTGACTGTTACACTCCTCTTTCTATGTATATATATTTCTGTAGCACAGTAGAAATAGTAAATAGTCTTTTTTTTTTTCAAAAGGATTTATTTATCTACTTTTTATTTAATGAGAGTTTAAAATAAATGTGTATTAAGTGGAGATTAAAAGTTTTATCATATCACATTTACAAAATAAAAATGAAAGATGTGTAATTTTATTATTGTATATGAACACTTGTCATTTTATATTATTTATTTATGTTATCCAACATTTGTTTTAAATATATTAATGAAATAAAATTTAAGTTAACATTAAAAGAAACAGTGTGTAAGATGAATTTCTGTGAAGCCTTAATATAAAAAAGTAAATCTACTTCTAAATGAGGCATCCAAATATGTATGTACAGTAGAGTAGTGTGTACTTGTACACATAATAATTTGGTTCAAAGTAACTGTTGTTTTCAACAGATAAGTCCTTCACTTAGTTCATTTTATTTAAAATTACAAAACTCTTGAAATGACAGACCAGATCAGATTTTATAAATACCATGTATTTAATCACTCTTGTGACAATCTTCTGTGATTAGTGCTGCTGTTCTTATGCTGGTGTCACTTGATTATTGCTGGCAGTTAAAGTATGTTCAAGTTGTATCTATTCATTTGGAATACTATTGTAGGTTGGCATATTTTAATATTCTACACATAAACACACACAGACACACAGAGAGAGAGAGAGAGAGAGAGAGAGAGAGAGAGAGAGAGAGAGAGAGAGAGAGAGAGAGAACGAACACAATTTAACAATATGAATATATAAACATAAATCATCATATACTAAATGAACAAGACACAATTCAAATCCAGTACATTTTTTGTTCACTTTCTAAGTATATGTCTGCCTAATTAAAAAAACAAATTGCCTCAAAATCATTAACTGACAGGACTGAGAACAGCACCACTTATCACTGAAGATGAATATGTGGGCGACTGTAAACATTTTTTAAAGGTTATAAAAAAACCTTTTACTTATAAAATTTAGTTAGGTTAATCATTTCAGAAGTTTATATTTTTAATAATCATCATGTCATGGATTTGTTTATTGTAAAAATTTGTTTATTGTTTAAATTTGTTTATTGTAATGTAGCTTGCAATTTGATTTTGACAAAATAAAAATTAGTTTGTTTTAATCTATTCATAATAAATGTTGATCAGCATCATGAAACATCACAATTTTAAAGAATATACTTAACCCCAAAATCATAGGGTCAATTTTTTAAATGCATGCATGTAATTTAAGTGGCAGCATCAAAATGTTTTCCTGAAATCATTGACGTGTATTTTTATTTAAAATTGTGTTAATTATTATAACTCTAATTAATATTGCAATTGTTAAATTAGTAAAATAATCTCTTTAGAATATTATATATATTTATTAGTAATATATGTAGTTTTTTATTAAAAAAATATATTATGTGTTGGTACAGTTTGATACAGCTCACTTCTTACTTGTGGTTTTTATTGTTTACCCATTTTGATATATCTGAGCATTGTGTATTGTTATTATACACATTTTTTGTTGTGTAAGCAAACAATTTGAAGAAATTTATCTTATTTTATGTTATTATTGGCTACTAAATTAATCAGCATAGTGACACATTGCCTGATATCACTCAGTTAATGATAGTTTGGCACTGTTTGAAAGTGTTGTAAAGGTGTAAAAATGTAAAAAATATTTTGGCAGTTCTGCTCAAGAAGACCAACTTTTTATTATTTTACTTTGTTTTCATTTTTGCAGGATCATAACGAACCACACTTCTAACTTGCCCCAATCAAATTTTTCGACCTTATATTGAGGATAAGTCAAGAATGACCCAATCTTCATCAAATTTTCACATACACAACTTCAGATATACTACTACAGCATTTCTTAATTTCAATTTAATTGATCAAGTAGCATGAAAATTTGTGGCCACAAAATTTTTTACATAGGCCTATAAATTTATAAGGAAACCACAATTTAACTGAATGGTATGTTTGTACTCCTCATATCTCAAAATGTAAAGAAAATTCATTTTCACCCCTACTCTCTCCATGTGACTGAATCTAATATTGTATTTTTCTCTGAAAAGTCAATAAAAAATTAATGGTAAAACAGGGTTAAAAATCAGTATATATTCCTGAATTTCAGATTCTCTTACTTCAAGCTCAGTATCATACTCTTTAAGTTGTTTCTCCTTATTACTTTTCTTATGCTTTTCAAAACTCATGTCTTTTGAGAACAGTGCTTTCATAAAGGCTGCATTTTACGTAGACCTTTCTGCATTTTGAATAAAAACTAAAAATAATAAATAATATGTATTTAAAAAAAAATGTTCAAAAAAATAAAAAGTAATATTTTTTTAGTTAAAATTCAGCTTTTTGATGGTGCCAAATTAAAGGTTAGTTACTAGTAGTTCAGTCTCAATTTAGTGTCAGCTAAAATTTTCATACTAACATTTATAAAATAAATCTAAGTTTATACATAGGCAAAATATTTAAGTAAAAAATGTTTTTTTTAAGGCTTAAAGAGAGCAACATACAGTCAACATCTGTTAAATAGTGGTTGATACAAACCATTTATTCAATATTAACACCTTGTTATTTCTTTATATATATAAGAAAAAGGACCACATCTTAATAGATTTGATTAATATGAAATATATAAACAAATGAACTGTAAAAATTTTAATTCGACAAATTTTTCTACCAACTTCTAAATATGTCTGCTCAATTAAAAAAACCACCAACACTTGAAAACAGTAGCGCCAGTAACAATAAAACAGAGTGGTCAAAAAGATGACTAAAAACATTTTTAAGTTAATAAAAATGTTTTATTACAAAAATTTAATTCACTTAGTCATTGTAAAAATGTTTATGTTTTTCTTAAAGATTATGTTATATTATTTTCTGAATAAATAGATACACAATACTTATACTCAGTGGTGGCTTGTAGCTAAAATTAGTGGGGATGCTGCTCCAGGAAATTTTTTCTGGTCCTTTTCGAAGCCATGGTTAAGAAGAAGAATAGCTAGAAGCAGGATAATAATCTAATTTTACACTTGATCATATTCAAGAATATGGTACATGATTTTTAAGCACACTGTGCTTAAAAACCATATTCAGTTTAACCGAATAAATAATAAAATATCAATACAGATATTTTTTAGTATAATTAGATAATAGTTTAATAAAATGTCTGCTTAAAAACATTCCAGTCTAGTGATACTTAATTTAATTTTCTATGTACACAGAAACAAATACAAAATTAGTTTTTACTAATTACATTCTCTTTTGCCCTTCAAGTGTGTTTTTGGACAGATTTGGCAATCAAAAAGCCCTTGCTTTCTCCCATCTTTTGATCACTACTGAAAAAACAATTAAACCAATTTCATATTCCTTTCACCGACTAAACTAGAAAAGGAAATGAACAAGGAACGTTCCATATACATGCGGAGTAAAAAAAAAATCTACCTTCCACCAGCACGCCAGGGTTGGCACTGCGGGAGCAATAGTGCTCTCTCTCCCTTGTAGCCTCATATGCAGCTTCCTATGAGTGCATGCGCATAACATCCAAACACCACGTTGCTGGAACTGTGAAGTGCACAGTTCCATACAAAGATTTTTGTGTTTTTTTTTACAAACTGGGGATAGCTATTGACATTAAGCTTAAGGATTATATATTGTACAAGTATAAAGAAAGAATTAAAGAAAAAAGGATTCATTATGTTAAATGTTATCGATAGTATCAAGTGGTACTGCAGTTCCACAGTGCCTATATGTGAGCCGCCACTGCTTATACTTATATAAGTTTAATCATATCTTTTGGTATTATGTAGATAAAAATTTAAGTTAATATAATTGGAAGGAATTTTTCCAATATTTCTAATACTTTGTAATACTTTGAACCAAAATCAGCTAAAGGCTGAACATAGTAGTCAGCAGAACTTTGATTAAAAATATTGCCCCATTCAGATAATAAACAGTTAAAAAATGTTTATCCACACAGTTTTCAAGCTGAATAACATTGAATGCTTTTTATTTTCTTATTTTTTTAAGTTTATGCATCTAACCTGATTTGATTTCAAGGACTTTATTTATAGTATTGTACTGTATAATTTTATCCTGCTATACCATGTGTTTACATTATTTCCTTTGTAGTAAGGGAATAAAAAGTTTGAAGCTAGAATCAGGAATAGAATTTGTAGGAAGAAAAGTAAAAATCAGAACAATTATTAGTATTACACTAAAGGAAGTTATTCAAATAATGTAATATACAGCAAAAAGAACTCTCAATGTTTGCATAAAATATATTTATGTAAATTTTTTTATTCAAAACTGTATGGAAATTATTCAGTAAATGCAGTACTAGCAAAAGGATGATAAATCATTCAGTTTTGCATCTAAACTTTTACTGAAACACACAAAGTGATAATAATGAACCATCATAATCAGTCTTTTTTATATTCCATTCCAAATTTGTTTAATAAACATTGATCCATACTTACTCATCAATTATTAATTTAAAAATAATTTTGTTATTTGTTATAATACCTACTAATCAGGCGACAATATTCACAATTTATTTTAAAAAGCTAGCAAAAGGTTGCATAATTTTTTTGGTTTTGCCCTTGACAAGTTTTTATTTCAAACATATCACAGGTGTTAAAATATTAATGACTTAATTATGCAATACATACAGTAAAATAAAAAATGTTGGGCTTGATTTGACTCCACTGATCAAATGACATTTTTATCTTAAAAATTACACAGTATTTAAATTATAAGTGAGAAAATTTGTTACTCAGAATATTGATATATTCTGAGTAACAAATTTTGAGTCAGTCAACCTCCCTTCACTATATGACCTCTTTATCAACAAAATGATATACTGTATTTAGGGTATAATTACTAAAAAAAATAAAAATTTTAGTAAAAAAACTTGGATCACATTTGACCCAATCTTGAATGAAATTTTTAAAATAGATTTTAAGAAACAGTAGAAATATCAGAAATTATAAGAAATTCAAAATATGTTTTTAATTCTTAAGTTAGATTCTGTCGGACACCCTTTTTTAAAAGTTACCATGTCATCTACATTAATACTAGGAACAGTTGAATTTCTAATCTGGAAAATTAAATTTAAAAAGAATTAACATTTTAAGTATGACCCTTTTTTTATAGGAGGGGGATTCAAAGTTTATCTATTGGAGTAATTATTTCAATATTCAGCCCAATTTGGTGTTACATTATTTAACAAGGCTAAAAAATATGTAGTTTACAAAAAAAAATATTGATACCAGGATGCCTTTTGTCCAGTAGGGTTGAAAATCAGGCTCAAGCTGATATATAAATATATATATATATATTTATAAAACCAAATTTCAACTTTTTTGGTCAGCAGGTTTTTGAGATATGAGACAAAAACTGTTTAGAAATAATGTTGATTATCCCTCCTTCCATAAATCCAATCAACTTAAAACTTGGAACTATGGAATTTTAAATAACTTAATAAGTACATTTATCATAATAAACCTGTTTTCTGCAACCACTGTACAAAAGTAAAAAATTAAAAATGGTGAAAATTATCCCTCCTGCCTCCTTTTTTAATGTCATCTCAATAACCCATATATAGAAGCTTTTTGAACCATTTTCAAAGAGTTTATGCTGAACCAGTCTGAAGTTTAATCAAAATACAGTCAACACACGTACTTACATAAATTTATCTTCTGGAAATTTCTGTAACTCTTTTGTATCTTTTTGGACTAAGGGGGTTTAGAAACATTGACAAAAACTGTAAAAGTAAAAATCATTTTACAATATGAATTTGAATAATAAAATAAAAAGTAATGGTTGTAAAATTACTATTTAGCTATTCTTAGTTTTGTGAATTTATGAGGTTTGTGGTGATGTGCAAAGAATTAGTAAGTTTGTGATTGTTGGTTTTTTGTTAATTTTTTTTTATTGTAGTGATGGATTTATTTATTTATTGTAACCATATTTTACAATAAAATTTTTTATGGTACATTTTGTTTGTGTATGTTAAGAATTATTCACACTGTCTTGGGTAGAACTGATTTAATAAGAGAATATCATCAACATTAGTAAGACAAACAACACCAAATATATTACTTTAGAGTTCTGTTGTTGTTTTATTTAAAAAAAAAAAATACATATATGTATATATATTTCACCCTCAAATTTTTTTGAAATTGAGTAGCACTTAAAAGTATTGGACTAGTTTTGACATGCTAAAAAATAGTTCAAACAGACCACTACTTGAGGATGTAATATACAAAGTGTCCCATTTTAAACGCAACTTACCAATCAGCCTTCTATATTTAAATTGACTGCCCAACTGACTGACATTTTACTGGAATGGACATGTCCAACAAATGAACATCATGCAGACGCAGTAGACTGTTACTGATAGCCATAGAAAGGTGATCATAATGCTCAGTGCATTGTTAAAGAAAAGATTGTGTTTTCACAAGATGAACATGTTTTTATTCTTGAGTCATACTTTAGCACGTGATCAGTGGTTGGAGTGCAACATTGCAATATTTTTGGTATAAGTACTGTGATAAAGCAGCACCTAACATGATATCAGTTTTGAGGTTAGTGGCTAAATTTAGAGAGACAGGTTTTGTTAATAACATGGAACACAAAAGATTGATGACATTGTTGAATGAAACACAGTCACTGAAATCAAAGATCGATTAACTGCCTTGTCAAAAAAATCAATTAGATACTTGTCAGCTGAAATTAATTTATCAAAATCAACTGTTCATCAGATGACAAAAAAATTAAATTAAACTTATGACCATATTGAATTCAAACAGTTCATCAACCTCTTGATCCAATGACAATGAAGTGACAAAGAAAAACAGCTAGAATATTGTCATTGGTTTTATCAATTCATGTGTGAAGGTATTCATGTTATGGACTTGATTTTTTTCATAGATGAGGCGTGTTTTCATCTGTACAGCTATGTGAACAGCCATAACAGTAGGATTTGGAGGGCTGAAAATCCCCACACATCATAAAAAACAATTGCACCTACAGATGATAGGCATATTGTGTGCAATATCAAGAAAAATTGTTATTGGTCCTCTTTTATTCAAGCGCACCATTACTGCAGAATGATTTCAGAATATTTTATTGTACTCTTGAAGAGGAAGATACTGCTGGTTTCAACATGATGTTGCATCACACTATGCACATTCAATTTCTGATTTTAATGAATTCTTTGGTGATCGTGTTATTGGTCATGGCTTATGGCTGCCAAGATCTCCAAATTTGACTTTGTGTTTTTTTTCTTTGTGTTACCGCAAAGAAAAAGCCTTAGCAACAAACCACAAACACTTGAATAACTGAAGGACAATATTGAACGAGCTGTTTTAAATTCATTCCCACAAACTCTGAACAGTTGCAAGAAACACAGTAAAAAGGGTGTAAGCATGTATTCATGAAGAAGGCAGTCACTTCTAGCAGTTACTTTAGAATTTAAGGTATTGGAAAGTTTGGAAATAAAATATTTAATTTAATAACTTATAAATGGCTTTTTTTTTAAACAAAAATAAACAAAATAGCAGTTGGAGTATTTTGCATGAACATTAAAATCTTGTTTCAGTATTTTTTTTAGGACCTTAAAATTCCTATTAATTTCAATAATATTTTTTGACTACACTCAGTTTTTTGGATATTTGTTTTTCAAAATTTTTATGAAAAATCTAATTTTTATTTACATTTTTCAGGGTCGAACTTTTAGCGGTTTAATTAAAAGTTTTCTTGAAATATCAAACCCATTAAATAAGGTTTATTTACCATTATATGAAACGTCTGAAGGTCGTGCTGTCTATGAATCAACACTGGCTGCTGTTAAAGAAAATTTTCCACAATATGTTCGAGAAATGGAAGGCACAGCTGATGGTGCAAAAGTTCCTTTTCATAAAGTAAGTGTTTTTATTGTTTTTAAAAATAATGATCATTAATTGTCTGCAAAAAAGGACAGATGTTTTAATTCAACCTGTTAGCTTTTTTTAACACCTTATAAACAAAACAACAAAAAAAATAATGGGATGTAATGCAAGTTTTTCTATTAGGTGGAATATTCAGATACATAGTGGACAATACATTGCCCACAGGCTGCCAATTTGTCAACACTGTTGAAAAGAGTACATTTTAAATATCACTTATTATTTAATATTATTAATTACTTTCAAATACTGATAGATTTTTTATTCTCTTCATTCCAGTTGTTCCTGCTACATATGGATGAAATTCTACCAAATGTTTTACAAAAAAAACCATCAGATACCACAAATGGTTGTTCTACTTTATGTATAAACTACCCTAACCAGGTACTTATATAATTAATTGATAAATTAGTGAAATAATTAAAACTTTTTTTTAGTGTTTTTTTTAAATTTTTTTATTTTATTTGTGTGCAAGTGCCATATTGTGTTTTGTGTTGGGATTTTAATACACCATGGCAAGTCTAATTATTAGATGATCTGTATTAACAAGACTAGTATTCTACTACATCGCTAGTATTTTTGTCAGTGGGAGAGAAAAAATACTCCTTTTTCTTTTTTTTGACACAGAAAGCGGCTAATGACTGCACTAGTTGATGGGGCATCAACTAGTGCAGTCATTAGCCGCAAAACCTCAAAAAATCAATCATATAAAAAAAGTACAATGGAAAAGAAACATTGAAATCTGTTTATAGCCTTTCATTTCTGATATCAGGTTACTTTGGTCTTGATTCTTGAAAATTCTTATTTTACTTATTATTCTCTTATTTGCCATTACTAAAACAAATAAAAAATAAATAAATAAAAAAAATAATTAAATAATAGTAGTGGTGGTTAGGATAAAGATAAATATGAATATTTTATCATATATTACTAAAAATGATTATTAATGAATTGTTATAATGAATGACTACCACATTAATACCATGATGATACAGACCTCATCAACTGACATAACACACTTCATAATAGCTCAATAATTTAGCTTTCGAATACATGTTACATTACTTAATACAAAAACCCTTGGTCAGCCAATAGCTACACTTAAAACTTAATGTAAAAAAAAGTTTGACAGATTAATAGTTACTCATTCATATTTGTAGAGAAAATCTTATTTAGTATAAAACACAAAACAAAGTTAAAAACATATTCAGCTACATGAAAAACATAATGTAAAATAAGTATATAACAAAATATACTTCTATTATCAGTGATTTGAAATTTCCAATATTTTCAAGGAAGAATGTTACATTTGTCATTCTCAAAACAACAAATAAAATATGCAAGACTCTACAGAAACTAACAATACAAACAGTGTGACAAAATACAAAATATCAGGCATATACAAATTAAATGGCAGTGACTGTACTAAATACTACATTAGACAAACTGGATGCAAATTTACTCTCAAATACTTGTACATGAAATATGTACAGGCACTGCACCTAGCAAAAGATTTAATTAGCATTTGTTAATAAATCTTAGAAAAACAGCCAATATTCAAAGACATTAATCACAACCTACAAACTTCTATTATAGCACGTAAAAACCAAGACTGCAATGAAATTTACAAACTTTTAATTTGACAAAAACAAAATATTAAATCAACAAAAACAAGACAGATCAGATATTTGATAATATATTAAAAGGATTTCCTAACCATTTTAATCACTGACAAATAACACCGACAAAAATAACTAGGTACTAAATTTTGTATGATTTGATATCATTATGTTGATTACCTAGACTGAATTCAGAATTTTATGTACCTGGTTTCTTCATTTGATATATATTATTATCTAGAAAGTAGTGTTTTTTTAATTTTATCAGTATCTCATGTTATTTTGATTAATTTAGATCTAATTTTTTTTGTTTATGTAGGAAATACTGGGTCATACAGAAGATGCTTTATCAGAAGTACTAAATCATATATACTTTGTGTCAGCCCATATCAAAGAAGATATACCACAAGGTCGTTGGAAAGTGACTGAAGAGAGATTTTCTTCATTATGTTACGCTGGACATTTACCTGGATTTACGATGTCATATAATCATCATGGACTTGTATTTTCAGTCAACATAATAAGTGCAAAAACACTTGTAGCTGGAAAAACACGTCAGTACTCTACTAAAGTTTATTAATCTAAGTAATTACTAAATAAGTAGTACAAAAAATTGAAACTCGTGCAATTCTTCAGTATATTTTAATATCAGTCTTTCATCAAGGTCTAACTAGTTAATTTTATTTTTAATTTCTGGTCAGACATATTTGAAAATCTTGTTTTTTTTTATAGATTCAAAACTGGTTTAATTTTAATTTTAAGACAAAGCAGGTAATAACAAAACAGGTTTCCTTCCTGTCTCTCTAATTGTTATTAAATTAAAAACTGTATGTTAATTAATATTTGCATTGTAAAAGTTGAAAATAAATGAGCAGTTAATATGAAAAATAATAAATTTGCAGTCTCATTTCTTGTTGTTCTGCCATAGTACATCTTTTCTTCTGTTTAGGAGAAAAATAACAATTATTAATTGATTGTCTGACATTTACTTACCACTTTTCCTACGTATAAAGTATTTAAAATGATAGAAAATTAAAAGAAAAGAGGAAACTTCTCTCATAACAGTTGTGCAGGTTCTGATGCCAATAACGATAACTAATCAGATGAAACAACAGACATTAAATTCAAAACTGGCTAATCTGTATTAGAGGGTTATTCAGCCTTAATGTCTCAAGTTTAGTGATTGAAGTGAACAGTTTAAACAAAAACATGTGCCAAATTCACTGACAGAAAATCTATATTTAAGGTAGGGATACTTGAAGGAAATTTGATGGTCTAAAAACCAGACCCTTCTAGGAATCGAATACAGGACCTAACATGTAATTTTTAAAGCATTTTGACTATAAATAAATAAAGTAATTTACATAAATTATAAATAGCTATTTTATTGAAATTAATCTTTTTAAGATTCATATTATTCCTCTGTACTGTAAAATTATATTTTAAATTTTACTAACAAACCATCTAGTATAGAATATTGATAGCACACTTCTTACCTTAATTCTATCATGATAGTACTTTTGCAGGATCCCGCATCCTCAGACATGAATGATTTCTTTTATCATATTTCACATTAAAATAAAAATATTATATATATGTTAATATATAATATAAAAAATATTACACATATGATAATATATAATATTTTTATTTTAGTGTGCAATTTGATGAAATGAATTCATTCATGTTCGAGGTTCCAGAATCCTGTATAAGTACTGTCATATTAAGGTAAGAAATGATTTTTTACTTATCTATACTAGGTAGTTTATGTCAGTAGAATTTAAAATATAAATTATAAATAATTTACATAATAACAAATTGTATAACTGGCTTATATGATTCACAGCTAGGTTTTTCCTCACTCGAGCATTACTGGCTGCAGAAAATTTTGTTCAAGCTCAGCAGATTTTAAGAGATACTGGTTGTGGTGCAGCAGATGCAGTTAGCATCAATATGACATTTCTTACTCAAGATGGGGATAGATTGTTCCATAATGCAGAAGTAGCACCTGCTTTAAATACTAATGAGTCTACATTAAGTGTTTTTACTGCATCACCTGGAGAACATATATTTCATTGTAACAAGTTAGTAAAATTTTTTTCTTGTCATTTTAATGTTTTCATAACCTTTTTTTTTACAGTTATATGAAACAATTTTGAGAGATTCTGTCGCTTTTAAAAGAAACAATTTAGTTTTATTACCTCATGCTATTCTAATCTGATAGATTTAATTTATGATTCAAGATAATTCATTCTTAGGAATCAATTTTTGTAAAATATTTATTTTTTCTACATTTCATTCAGTAGAAAAAGTATTTTTATCATTCACTTGATCTGTGCTGGGGAAGCGATTTTCACCTTTACAACCAACTTTATAACATTTCTGCAGTGGTATTTTGCACAATTGGGTTCAAATCCACTTAAATCTATTAATTTTAAACTAAAATTGGAATGCATATGTTTATCAGGGATCAATCAGGGGCATTGTTTCAGAAATGTTAGCCCAAAGGTACACTTAGACAGGTTATATTCTATGGCAATATATTGGTGTAATTTTATAGCTACATTTGGGTATATTTCACATATGGGAATATTTTTTCTTTTACAGTAATGTCAGTAGTTGCTTGCATGTTGTGTTGGTGTTGTCCACCTGCCTCGGATTACATAATAAATGGCTTGAATGCATCTGTCTTTGTATTTTTATACAAGTACCTCTCTCTTAGCACATAACAAAAACTATCTCTCTACCTACTCTTCCTGAAAGTAAGCATTACACTTGTAATCTACAAAAAATCATAAACAACCTCTACTTTATTTTCGTATGATTTTATATAGATTTAATCAGGTTTTTTATTTTTCTAGAGTATATTTAATTTCATAACTGATGTAATACATACATAAATGGGAATAAGAAATTACTTAACTTCATGAAAGCAGCTTAGTTATATCCAAGTTATCAATTGCGATTGCATGAAATAACAAAGATCAAAATACGAAAAGAAATAGTTGGAGTGCTATTACTTCTGAGTTTAGCCTAGTTAATGAAAACATATTAAAAAAAATTGGATGTCCAAAATCATTTTAGACATCCCAAATATAATTAATTGGTAATTATTTAAATTTCATTCCTCTGTTAAACTTTACTGTTAACTATGTAAATGTGAATACATCCAATTCATATTTAACATTTTTTTGATTTTTATTAGTACAATTATACCATCAAATCGTTATCTGTAAGCAAGTTCCTTACTCCATTCTAATATATGTTCAGCTAAACCTTTTTTTTTTTTGAATTCCTAATAATTTTCATTCCCTTTAGATTGTTCTCATCAATCTTTATTCTTTTCCAGTCTCTGTACGGTGCATCTTCTACTCTTCTAACACTATTTTAATCAGCTCTTTACCTCTCTTGATGTAACCCAGCCAGTTAGCTTTCCTATAGTGGATTGTTTTAGCTAAGTTTCTTTTCTCATTCACTTTTTTAATTACTTCTTTATTTTTCACTCTCTCTGTCCATTCAATTTTCTTCATTCTCCACTGTGACCACAAAGTCTCCAGCCTATTTCTTCTTATCTTAACAAAAATAATTTTTTTTAGTCTATGCAGAAGTACAAACACACTTCTTCAAATCTAAATACATTTTACTGCATTACTGTTTATTAAATGTTTCCTTAATTATTACTATTCTTGTTTTTACTTCTGTGTTTTCACAAACTTTTGTTAAAGTAGTTCCTGTACTGTTTTATTTTTTTAGTTCTTCCTATTTTGTTTATTCAGAAAATGAAATCATCTGTTTAATATGCTTCATTTCCTAACAGCACCGTGTCTTACGCAAATGTTATATAATTTATTTATCTTCTTCCTATACTTAACCCTCATCTTCTACTAGATAATCTTTGATCATATCTTCTACATACTATTAAACATCATTGTAGATAGACAGCACCTTTGCTTTATTCTCTTCCATGTTTCAGGCTGTACATCCTTTATTTTCATAGTCATTTTCTGATTAAAGTATATAACTTTCTATCTTCTTTCCTTTTAACCTACTATTTGGCCTTTTAATGTTTCCATTAGTTCATTCTGTTTAACAAGCTCAAATACCTTTTCCATATCTACAAAACACGTATCTATTCTTTAAGATTTTTCTTCATAAATTTCACCAATAATTCTTATTAGTTCAATAATATTCTTATATATTGCCTCCCTTCCTAAATTGTTCTTCTGTAACCAATCACTCCAGTTTTTTACTTAATTTTAAACAGTGTTCTCTTCAAAATAGAAGAATCATTGCTGAATGGAAAATTAAACCAAGTGTCCTGTGATCCTTATCCCTTACTGCACCTTGTTGTATGGGGATTTGAATCATGATTGTTTAAGAAAGTCTTGTGGCTGCATCTCATTGTTGAAGTTCACATAAAACAGCTTCACCATTTCTTGTAATCCTTTTTCATTAAAATTTCTTTTTGAGCACTCCTATACCCACAGAATTTCTGTTCTTCATATTTCTTGTTGCTTATATTACTTCCAATTTTCAAATTGTTGCTTCAATATCACCCTCTTACATTTCATCCTGATCTTGTGAGAGAAAATCAGTAAAGTAAAAAATGCAAATGTAATTAGAAAAGTTAGCAAACTATATTTGAATACAACAGGGTACAATATTTTAACAAAATAAATATATTTATGACTAAAACTGTATTAATTTTAAAATTCAGCAAAATAGAAATAATGAAAAACATCTCCATTGTTTTACTGCTCATTAAAACTAGTGTAGGTAGATTTATTACATTTTTAGGACTTAACTTGAAATAAAACAAATAAAATTAAAATATCAGTGGGCTATTTGTATTAAGTACGTATCAAGAGTAGAATATATAATTCTTATCACCATTATGTTGTAGCATATGCACATAAGAACAAAAAAAGATTTGGGGCAATATTTTTAAATTACAAAAAAGAGCAGCAGTTCAATATGTAGTAAAGATTAGTGATCTGGAGTCCGACAGAGAACATTGTATGATGAACAAGATATTAATGTCATGTTTGTGTTTATGAACTGATGCAAAATTCAAACCAACTAAATCATCAAGTTTGAAATTCAAACTATCAAAATGTAGCTGAGGTCCATAATCTAAAAACGTACAAAAACAAACCACCATGTACTGGTTTTAAGTATTACTACAATAACAAGAGATAAAAAATATCAACGCCTTTATAAAATATTTGAAAAAATAATTAATTGATGAATGTTTGTAGATAGAAGAATTTGAAAATAAAGTAATATTATACAGTGTCTCAAACAAATGTATATGTTTATTTATTTGATTTATTTATTTTATACATATATACTCTTTGAATGATTATAGCTAGAAAATGAACAAGGGTAGGAATGACAAAACCATCTCAACTGATAGTTCAAAACATCTGTTTTTCATTGTTGTAACTCATTGCTAAATTGAATCTTATTTATTTTATAATAAACACTGAAATAGTCAGTTCAATCTTTTTTAAAGTAACAACTGCAAGAATTCATGACAACTTTGAACAGTGGAAAATGTAAACAAGGGATGGTCTGGTCAAAGAAAAACCTCTTCGGGTAATGAAAATGCCACTTTAGTAATGGAAATCTTTACACAATCCCCAAAGAAATATCTTAGGCAATGTTTTCATGAGACTGGTATTAAAAAAATAGAGTATCCATAGAATTTTATGAGATAACAAGTGGAGACTGTACATACCAAGACTTCTACATGCAATAATAGAGGATGATTCAGGTACAGTTTTATGAATGATACCAAGCAAATTTGAAACTAGTCAATGAATGGTTTGTTGATTTAATTGTTTGGTTGGATGAAGCCATTTTTAACTTAATGGTAATAAATAATTACTGATTTTTTTTTTCTGTATATGAACAAGAAAAATCTATGGTATGAGGCTAATAATTGAAATGTTTGTCAGTGTACAAAATTATGTATAAATTTAAAGGAAAGTGAGTGCACATGTGCATGTGTGTGTTTAGTAGCTCATTGTCTTAGATTTTGGTGCTATTGTTTAAGTAATTGTTTTTAGTCTTATATTGTTTATTGATGGATGTATAAATAATACTAAGTGTAACAAGAGAATGAACTGTAAAATGACAAGTTTTCATTCTTCAGCTGGAGATTACTACGAGATGATAATAATAGTTTACTTATTTATTCCCAAAGAATATCTTTGTTTACTTATTTATTCTATGGGAATAAATAAGTAAACAATGATACAGAAAAACCTATGGCATTGAAATACATAGGTATATTATTTTGTATTCCCTCCAATAATTAAATGCCTATGTTAGTTACAGTTATTTAATGGTTTTTTTGCACAATACAAATTCGTTTTGTACAGAGTGAAAAAATGTCAAGCCTGAATTAGATTTGAACCCATTCTCTTGGTTGATGTGAAGAGATGCTACCACTCCACCACAGAGGTTGGAGTGGTATATTTTATTTATTAATGTATAAAATATGGTATTAAAATCTTAATGTCAGATTAAAAGATGGCTCTTGTTTCAGGTTCCTCAGATTAAAAGTTCCTGAAGTGGGTGGAATGATAGTATCTAGTAGTGATAGTAGGCAGGCAACTTTTGAATGTTTTTGTACAGGTCATGATCCTGATAATTTTCAAGATGTTCGGAATATTTTGGGTGATCAATCTGGAAAAGATTTTACCATATTTAGAGAATCTGGTGATGATGATTTTGTTAAAACCGTTGCTGTTGGTAAGTCAGTTTTAGATTATTTAATGCTTAGGATACTTGTGTATCACTTAATAAGATCTCATATATGCATTAAGTTGTAGAAGGCAATAAATGAAAAGTAATGCACACGCATGAACTTTTCATACACATGCACAAGTGAATGTGTTCCACATACACACCAAAATTCACAGAAACAGACTTTACCACTGAATTTGAAAATGAAAAAGAGCTTAAAATTTCTTAGCTCTCACAAACTCAAATCAAGTATTAAGACATACGTTAAAATACATGGATCATGGCATGGCTACACAACAGCCCCTTTCAACAACAGCTACCACCATGAACTCAACACAATAAAATAATTAACTGAAGCCAATGGATAATAAAATGGCAGAACATTAATAGACAAACTCCTTCACAGATTTCAAAACAAAGAACAGCATAAGACAATAAATAAAAACTTTAATATCATGAAAATAAGTTGCTACTGATAATAAATATTACAAAATTCATCACAGTAATTTATGTAACAAATTGTGTTGAAAAACTTTTATCAGTAGAAAATTAGATGCACCATATTTATAACACTCACATTTAAATTTGTTCTGTTTCTGGTCCATTCAGTCAAAAACAAACACATTTATTATTTTCTAATTTATCTTAAAGCAATTACGTGTAAAAAGAAATTGAAAGAAATTAAAATACACATGAATTAAACAATTAATTTTCCTTGTGATAATCACTGTTTTTCTGTAATCCTTTTTTTTTGCATTAGTTTTTTATTAAGTAAAATTTTAACAATTATAACATATGTGTGGTTCTACTGTTACAGGTATATTTGACTGTGTCGCTAAAACATGGAGTATCTATGCAGATAATCCTAAACTGAATGACCCCATTGTGGTACTTCCTCTTGTTCTTAAACATTAAATTAATAAATGTTAGCTACTATACTGTGTTACCATAATGATTTTCTGCTAATTAGATTAACTGAGGTTTAATTATGGTACTTAATAGTGTTATTAATAATCTATTTGATAGTTTAACCAAAGTTTTATTGTTTGTATAACATTTGTATTTATATTTGTCTTAAATAAATCAATTAAATATTTTAATAATTCATTTATGGAAACTTTGATCTTATTTACTTAAATATACATGAGTTGTTATGGAGTGTTTAGATTTTTGGTATGTATGTCTATTTTTTTTATATGTAATCCACTTTTAAATGCCTTTTAGAAGTCCACATTAGTACTGAAACAAAATGCCTTAAATGTATGCCTTATAATGTGATGACTTTTAATTTTAATTATATTGTTTTATGAAATGTTATATAACTGTAATAATTATGATGTGATCTGTTTGTGTTAATTTTAAATTAATTATTGTAAAATATTAAACCAGTAGTACTAATTTGTTATTTTCATTTTTTTCATCAACCTTTTCATTATTACTTTTTGGAAAATACTATTGAACTACTCGTACAGAAACTTGTTTATAAAATGGGGAAACAATTTCTATTCTGTTGTATTTGGATCAAGAGCTTCAGTCAATCAGAATTTCCGACTGGAGCTTCATGATTATTCATGCTCTGGCACTTACATTTTTAAGAAAATATATCTAGAATCTTTTCTTCTGCGATAAATAATGTACATCTGAAAAATTTAATTGTTTACCAACTTTTCAAAGAAAAGTACAAAATTACTTTTGGTTGCATTGGGGATAGGGGGTGAAAATTACTTTCTTTATGAAAATACCGCTTAAAATCAGGTTTCTTACATATACTATATATAAGCTTACATATAAAATTTTGTGGCTTGAAAATCTCTAAAACTACTTGATTAATTTCAATGAAATTTAGATATGCTATAGTAATATATATGAAGTTATGCATGTAACTGCACAGTATAGTGGTGCATTTTTTCTTCTAGAATTATATTTTCTTCTTGAGGTTCTGGTAGCTTATCAGGACACAGATTTTTCCCACTCAAGGAGCTTAAAAAAAAACTCAAACTTTTGTCAATTCTAAATTTTTATAACATTTTTGCTAGAATCTTTTACAAGTTTGTTAGACATTTTTGCTCTGCAAGTACAGTATATAGTAATCGGTACGACTCTATTACGAACAACTGACTCGCACGTTACAGTAATGAATTTCAGAAACGGAAAGGAAATGATGTAATACAGTATTTTTTATAAAGTACTATACTGTGTTAAAAATATGTAAACAATGACTAGAAAATAATGCCCAAATGAAAATGTTTATATGAATGAAAGATATGTAATTTTATCAGTTATTTTCTCACGTGATTACTGTAATTTATCCGCATTGTACAGTAGGCTCATATAAAACATTGGTCGCAATTAAGGATGAATTTTTATGCTGTAGGCCTAAACAGAGAAGAGTACTTTTTATCAGTAATTAGAAATTTAATTTATGAGGGTTATTTTTTTTTTCAAGGTCCGATCAGTCGTGAAATAAAGACCCGGGCAAAAATCCGATCGGTCGCGAAATAAAAACCCGCGCAAAAATCGGATGAACCTTTGCCCGCATATGTGTTGCGCAGCGTCTCTAGTATGGCCTTCAATCACGCCGCGTCACTTCGTTTAGTTCTGAACACGCAGCTACCACGTAAACATGTCTAAAACAATATCATCTTCCGCCAAGTGTGAAGTGAGGACGGTAATTCAATTTCTTCAGGCTAAGGGGTGTAATGCAGCTGAAATTCATCGACGAATACTGTGTACGGTGAAACTTCAATGAGTGACAGCAAAATGCGACAATGGTGCAGGAACTTTAAAGCAGGACGTACAGATGTTCATGATGCAGGCAGTCAGGGAAGGAAGCGAGTGTCAACCGATGATCTCGTTGACCGAGTGAACGAGGCAATTCGAAAAAATCGTCGGTTCACAATTTCTGTATTGAGCGATTCGTTTCCTGAAATTTCAAGGTCAGCTCTCTACCACTGTGAGTGAGAGACTTCAGTACCGCAAACTGTGTGCGAGATGGGTTCCCAAGATGCTGTCCGACCATCACAAAACAATGAGAATGGACGCCTCCCTAACGTTTCTATGCTACCACAATGAAGGAGAAGATTTTTTGAACAAAATTGTCACAGGGGACGAGACATGGGTCCATTTCGAAACTGAAGAAAAAAAAGAACAATCCAAACATTGGATGCATTCTCATTCTCCCAGTACACCAAATAAGTTCAAGCGAACCTTCTCCAACAGAAAGTGTATGGCTACTGTGTTCTGGGATTGGAATGGAGTTCTCTTGGTGGAATTCATGGAACGTGACACGACCACCACTGCAGCCTCATACTGCGTGACTGTTCAACGTCTACGAAAGGCAATTCAGAATAAGCGGAGAGGAATGTTGTCATCAGGAATTGTCTTTCTCCATGACAATGCTAGACCGCACACTGCAGCTGTAACAAAGAAGCTCCTGCAGCGTTTTCATTGGGAAGTGCTTGATCACCCACCATACAGCCCGGACTTGGCTCCATCCGATTTTCAGCTCTTTGCTCACATGAAGCGCTGGCTAGGAGGACAACATTTTGGCACAGACATCGAGCTGCAGACCAGCGTATAAACATGGCTGAAAACACAGGCGGCTCCGTTCTATGATGAGGGTATTGGAAAGTTGGTACCACGCTACGACAAATGTCTAAATCGGAGTGGCGACTGTGTAGAGAAATAGCGTTAACTATGTAATTACTTGTTACAAATAACAAATTTTTTATTTTCACTGTGGTTTTAATTTTGTGACCGATTGGACCTTGAAAAAAATAACCCTGGTATTTTGTTTATCAGTATTGTACCTGTAAAATAAATAACAAATTTGCCAGAGGGGTGACAAATTATTGAATGAGATGAATTAACGGGTGACGAATTATCTCGGTTCTATTCTACTTACAAAAAATAAGACACACACATATACCAATAGCCATATAAATTAAAATAAACAATCTTTTTTACTAATTTATATTTATTAACAGAAAAAAAATGAACAAAATATTAAATCAACATAAAATAAATCTTCCAATTAATGCACTGTAATCTTATTATTAAACAAACTTTTCTTTTTTTTATACACATTGTTAATACCGTTAAATGAAAACATACAAATATAGAGTGCACTTTGTTATCTACAAATGAGGATTAATGTAGACAAGTATAACATTACATAAAAATTTAATAAAAACATTAATTACATACATTAAAAATAAAGAAATAACTCTCTTTAACTAAAATACGTAACAGGTAGTATGTTAATTAAATAAAAACTAATAATAATAAAAACATTTTTTTATACATAATTAGATGAATGCTCCAATTTACTTTATAATTAATCACTAAAAGCAAGTAACTTGGAATCGGAATGATATAAATAAATTATAAAAAAAAGAAAGTACAATAGATTAACAGGAAAAAATCTGTTTTTTAAAATCAAATATAAAATTTCTTAAATTATCTTTTCAACTAAACAGACAATAACTTAAAGTAGTAGAAAACATATAAAGTACACAATGATAAACTCACATCTTCCAGTAAGGTTACTTACTATCTGTAGGGAATATACAATTATCTACATTAAATCTGGTAAATTAACTTACACATTATTTGATTGATAAAAAAAAAATCTGTCAGTCAGTTCGTTAATAAATAATTACATGAAATGTTTCATCAACTACATTATATGTGGTATAAATAATTCCTTTTTTACATATTGATGAGGTACAAAATTATTATATTATTCTATTACATTTCCATAAAAATAATAATCTAAAAGGGAAAAATCATGTATTATTTTTATTTTAATTAATATATTATTCTATTACATTTCCATAAAAATAATAATCTAAAAGGGAAAAATCATGTATTATTTTTATTTTAATTAAATTTAAAGTTGAATTTAGAAACAGTAGAACAAATTAATTTACAGAAAATAGTTTTAGAGGAAATGTTAAAATAATTCAAATTTTCAGAGAAACATTTCTTAGCTCCTTACTTTTAATTTTATGCTTGAACTATAAGTATTATTAAAAGACGTGGTGTAACAGGCTTCTAAAATCTCACCAATAAATGTTGGAGGAGGTAATATAATTTTTATGTATCGCCCATGTTAATGTATTACTTACCATAAAATCCTTTAATAAATTTATTTTAGCCTTCTTTTTTTACTATACAACCTGACATGGTTTTGTGTGCAAAACAAGATGAATGAAATGATAAGTGAAAAAATACCAGATCCTTGCCGAAATCGAATAATACAGAAACTAACATATATATGTATATATAGCAAATCATTTGATCAACCTTGATGATACAAAAGAGAAAACACTCTACTAGTTTTGATATTCTCTTAGGCATTAAAGTGACAAAAAAAATTTCAACAATATATCTATAAGAATTTTTTAATATAACTGATCAAAATTTCTGGAAATAAAAGAACAATTAATTCATTAAAACGTTTTGTGTAATAAAAAGATGTTCAATTTTAATTCAAAATCTTCAATTATTTGCAGAACATTATTCCACAGGCTATGATGGTAAAACCAGTTGAGAACCAACACATATGAAAGAGTACCTTATAAACTAATATTGTTATAACAAGCTGCTTTATAAATTTATCATTAGATAAAGTTCTAATTCAATGTTACCTTAATCAAATGTTTAGTTAAATTGAGATTTAACTCCTTAGAATAGCTTCAGCAATGATTAAACTTTGTTAAATAATAAATTTCATGTTTTATATTAGCTTCTGTAAAATATGATACCTAAAATTATTACTTCTTTGCTGTTATACTACTATTTTTGACACTTTAACATACTGGAGTAAAAAAAGAAATGCATTTACCAATATGATATATATATATATATATATATATATGGAAATGTGTAGTTTACCTTAATTTTGCACAATTGGTATAACCTACAATCATAAAACTTGGTGTGATAACTTTACACATATGGGGATTTTGATTTTGTTTATAATAATAAAACTCAAGATGACAGATATTGAGGTCTTATATCACCAACGGTTTTGAGAGACTTTATGAACATTTCTATTTATCTGTTTTTTATCTTTACAAAATTATTGAAAAAAAAAAAATAATAAACTCATCTCTAAAAACATATACTTTATTTATTTTACAAACTAACTTTTAAGTCACTAACTTTAAAAATTTTTTCTGAATGATGTATTAGTAGAGTAGGAAAAATTATCAATTAAATTCAATTAATATCAATTTATTATTAAATATCAATATTATTTAATTGATATTAAATATCAATTAAATGAGAAGACATTATTATAATTTCTGATAACAGCATAAATTTTAAATTATTACAGATTTTTATCACTTTTTCTCATTTAACAAAAAATCAAGAACTTCGTTAATTCATTTAGATAAGAAAATTAGTACAGATATAAAGATGGTACATAAAAATTTATTTTTCTAATGCATATGTAATAAAGATTAATACTGAATTAACCTGCACAATGAGGATGTTCAGAAGTGTATTGAGACAAAACACCAAAGGAGTAGGTTACTGATACTAGCCACACACTTCTCCCTGTCATTAACCACATACCAATCAGCAATGATTTAAAATGTTTAATGAAAATTCAGAAAAAATGTGAAAGTAATTTCATAAACCAGGACAAAGTAATTTACATTACTTTGTCCTGGTTTAAAATAAATTAAATTTATTTTAATCATATAGTCTCTTATATAGTCATATAGGCTCTTAAAAAGATATTAAACATATCTTGTAGGCCAAGATTCATATTGGTTTATAATAATGAGCATTATAAAATATAGAGGTTATTTGAGATACTGAATTGTGATATTGAGTTAGATGAAGTAAATAAAATTAAGAAACTAAAGGATGCAGAGTAAGGGATCAGTTACTTAAGAGCAAATCAGCATGAGCTTTTCACTTGCGACACATTTTATAGTGCAAAAAAAGATGAATGGATAATGGCTACTGAAAAATACATGTAAGTGGACAAAAATGTAATGTTCAAGTTACTATTACTCACATTAATAAGAGTTACAAAATATAAAACAGATATTAGCAATATTCTGGGAATATTACAGCATATAGCATCTTGCAGGTTTATGAAAAGTACACCATTTGAATATCATAAATTTATGAAAAACAAATGAGATAGCAATAGAATTTTTATTATTAATGTCTTAGTAATATTTTAAATTATTCTTGTGACAACTAATTTGATTCATTAGATAAAGACAAAGAAAATGGCAGATTTGATTAAACTGGTAAAAGTATTTGTGAATGGGCTGTAAGGCTTACACTGCTTATTGTAATAAGTTACAAATGGTGAAATTTAACCACCTTGAACCAATCCTTTTGTGAGCATTGATTTATCAGGCCTAATAAATATGGCATTAAAATATTTTACTTACGATATTACAATATTCTTCTTATAGGTATACATAGAAACTCAACAGTAGTCATCTTTCAGTGAATACAAGTTTTCACATTGTTGTGTAGATATAGGATAAACCAATTTCTCAACATTGTTTAATAACAATTAATTGATATTCCTTTTCAAGTGCTCGCAAACAATCTAAAATATCTTATGTTTTTAGGAACAATCAGAAAAAAATAAATAACTTCTACAAGAATCTTTTAAAAGAAAGACCACCTGACCAGTTGAGCTACAGAAGATTTTACATTAATTTAATTTTATATATTTATTAACAGAATAACAGTGTTTTACTAAGACAGGAAAACAAACAGGGAAATAATATTTTTCTAAAGTAGGACTATGAGGTGTAAATAACATGGAAAACTTTGTTCATTATACGTCACAACCTGCCTGATATCAAAAAAGGTGGTAAGTAGTAATATTTAGTCTTTTAAATACTCTAGCAATAAATTAATTCATTATATATACTATAAAAAATCCAAATAAAGATATGCTACAATGAGATTACTCAGAAAGACTTTGTCTAAAATTTATAGAATAATTGAAAATTCAAGTAATAACAAAACAGTTGCCTAAGACTGAGAGGGGAGCATTTCCAAAGTTTGTCGCATTGACTTTCCAATTCAATAATGCAACTGGATGTTGTAGGATTTGTGTTGTGAAAAAAAAAATTGCATCCACACGTAAAACCTTTCTTTGCTAAAGGCATATCATTTGAGTCTGCTGTAAATGTTTTAAAGATGAACAGGAAAATGTAAAATTAGATATATAACTTTGTAGGGATATTCATTTTGAAGTCACCAGTATAATAATTGAAAAGTATAAATTAAAATCATACCTTACTCTCCAGAGTAGTAGAAACCTACATATTTATAAAAAAATCACAATGTCTTCTAAGCTGCATCCAATGTTGGTCTAAATACTTCATAATCGGTATTGACGTTAATGTCATCTTTGATATAACAGTTGAAAATGCAAAGTTACTGTCTTTATAAATTTGCTTAGCCAATACAATTAATATCATCACAATTGCAAGCAAACAAAATTATGCAGGTAACTTAATGTGTTTTCTGATTTCTAAGATGGAAAGAAGTAGTTGATTACTTTTTTAAGACTGTATTAATCTCATAAAATTTTGAGATTAATTTTTTGATCATGAGACCCTAACTTCACGATCGGCTATTTTTTAATAATTTTGCAAATTTATTTTCTCTGTACATAGTATAGTAATCACAGTTTCCAGGTGAGAACCCTTTCTGAACATACTGAAATTTCAATAACCCTGAATTTGGCAAAATTATACAATCTATTACAAATAGAAAATCAAATACTATTCTCATTTTTTTAAATTTTCGAGTTTTATTATGGCTTTAATGTAAGGTCTTAATAAACTGTAAATTAAATTTCATGAATATGTGTGTTAGTTGCTTTAGAACAAAAGCCATATGATGTTCAAGCAACTTACTGTGATTTTATCAAAACGTTTGATTGTATAAATCATAACCCTAAAAAATTGAATAACTGTGGGATCAAGGGCAGAGAATATGATTCAAAACTTAACCATTTTGGGTCATATTTGTTAAGAAGCAAACACATAGTTTTTATAAATTAGCGAAAATCTTCCATGGTAAGAGGTAAATTGTGAAATTATTATTAAACATTAAGTGTTAGTGAATAGTGTCTTGTGAATATAGAAAATGAATGTAGATAAAAACCTAAAACATAATTTTTCCCTTAAGAAGGATCACACATTAAATTGTAACAGTGTGAACTTTCTTAGCTTATCTATAAATCAACAGCTGAAATGGGAGTCATCATTTAGAGTTTCTATCGACTAATAATTTTTTAGTTTATGTTAAGTATAGGCAGATAATTTATCTGAATGGTTTATTTTGTCTTATGTAATTTACTAAAAGAGTATGGGTACCAGTAAAACCTTATTTATAAGCCAGTTTCTGTGAACTACCATGGTTGAAGAAATGATTTTACTGTGTGTGATTATGTGTCCAATACTACTGTGGTATACTACTCGAGTTGTTTTTTACTAGAACATTACTCTACTTATATTCATCAATGCACTATATCTTTACTAATCAAACTGAAGCTTAATAACAATAACTATGGTAAAAAATTAAGGCCGTTTTATTTTATAAGATATCGCTCATAAAATTCTTTTTAACCTATACAAATTCATTTCAACATTGAAATTTTCATTGGAAATCTGATAAAAACTAAAAAAAAGAACAAAAAATATGGCCAATAATGGTTTAATAAATAATCTTTTTCATATCCCTCATCCATTTGGAAATTTAGTCAAAACACCTAGAATGGGTAATTTGGAACTTTTAAAAAGTAAATTGAAGTTGTCTGTTTTATATTTCTGCTAGTTATATATGTAATACTGTAAAACTGTATTCTTTCTAAATTATGTTTTAATTATCCAGTAGACTTTCTACTGAGTAATATATCTTTTAGCTTATAAGTATAGATAAATAAAGCACAGAACCTATTGTGTTATCCATCTAATTTCATATATTCTGCAGGCCTGGTTCTACTCCTTTTAGATTATAAAGTTTCAAGGGTATACTGTAAAAATAAAACAGTAAAAATTACTGAGGTTTTAATTCTTCAAAATAACTTGCTCAGAATCAATTCTAAATTCCCTTTCTTAACCCTTTCAGTCATCATGTCCATTACAGTGGATGTCATTTTTGCAGCTTAATTAAAATGGCTTTTGTTTGAAAGCTGCTTTAAATACCAATCCTAGTAACAAACCTTCTAATGTGCAACTGTATACTCCTGAACTCTATCAGTTTCATAGGGAACAATTTATTCAACCTTACATGATTTCTGTATCATAAGTTTTGTAAATGTGCTGTAGGCTCATTTTTATTTTAGTATAACATTTTTAAAAAACTGTAATAAAAAAATAATTTAAGGTTAAAAATGAATTAATTTTAATGTTTAATCGATTATAAATTTAATATTGAGTGAAAAAAGTCTTTCTAAAAGTGTATCCATGACAGTGGTCACCGTGACTCAATCAATACATCTGTAGCATTGTTTATTTACTGCTGTGTCTAACCATTTTTCAGAAGAAGTTCATTTGTGATGGCAATGGGTTGTTAGAAATGTTGGGAAATGGAGACTTATCAGATGTTGAACTCTGAGAAGATGAAAATGAATTTGATTAGATAAATATTTTTAACAATAAGTACATTTATTTGTAAAACAATCAATTAGTAATATTATTGTTAACCTCACTACATAAAATCAGCCAGTGGATCAAATGCCTTTTCAGTCATGCTTATTATTTTGTTTTAATGTGTGACTGCATAATCTTGATCTGCAGACACTGAAGAAGAAAATTTTGATACTGTACTCCAGAAATTACTGGTTATGAAGTAGAGGCTGATCCAGAAAATATATGTAATGAAGTAGGGGGTGAAGGTGAAATTGAGACAACTGTTAACATCAATAGTTTGCCTTCTATGTCAGCATACGTCACTCTTGATGATCCTTTGCCGTAGTTTTGAAGGTGCTGTAAAGCATACATGTATAACTGCAGCACAGTCAGAAGAAATATTTTTTGATGGTGAAACTCTTACACCAAAAAAATGCCTTGCAAGGAAAACATGTATACTTTTGCCACTGCTCCAGAACCAACTTTTAAATCTCTGGAAGGGTTTACTATGAGGAACATAAAGGTATTATTTTAGCAATTATTTTACTGATGAATTATGGAAAGATATTGGCGTACCATATAAACTTATTTTCAGTTTAGAATAATACTGCTAATTTAGGAAGTAAAAGCTTTTGTTGGGATTCATTTGCTTATGGGCAATCTCAGTAATCCTCATGTACTTTTGCACTGGGAACCAATATTTTCAATACCACCTGTCTGTGAAAATGTGCAGTTAAATAGATTTTATAAGTTAAGGTCGTGTAACCACTTTGTTGATAATTTATGTAAAAAGAAATGTAACAAAGACAAATTTTGGAAGGTCCGTCACTTTATGATGACATCAGAAAAGGGTGTTGTGATCTCAAAATGGAGAAAAATGTATGTGTCGAACAAATTGTCCCTTTTAAAGGAAAATTTTCAATCAAACAAGACATAAAATAAGCCTTGTAAATGGGGAATAAAACTATTTTTTGTGTGGTGAAAGCAGACTAACTTATAATTTTCTTCATCAAGGTTCAACTACCGGAATAAATAATAATTATATTAAGGTAGGACATGAGGCAGCAATAGTAATGCAGTTATCTGAAAGAATTACTGGGAAAAATAATTATTTATATTTTGATAATTATTCAGTACATACATACTGGCTATTTCAACTTCTAAAAATAAACAAATCTACTTGATTGGTACTGCTAGAGTAAATTGATTTAGTAAGCCACTCCTCATTTCACATACTAATATGAAGAAAAAAGAGCGAGGGTATTTTGAGAAGCTGTCATCATTTAACTAAGTGACATGATATTCATCTGTAGTTATGGCATTAAATTATATTGGTTCTGGTAATGCTGACACTTGTAAGTAGGATAAAGTAAAAAAGACTATGTTAAAGAAGTTGTAAAAAAATAAAATGCAAGTATGGGAAGGGTTGATAAATGTGACTTTTTGATTTCCATATACAGAACATTCATTCGTTCTCGAAAGACGGCATTCAGAATGTTCACACAAACTATTGATTTAGCTGCCACTGATGCATGGTTACAATATAAATTAGAGGCAGAAAAATTAAAAATAAATAAAAAAGAAATTCCAGATCAAATTCATTTTTGCCTGTACCTAGGAGAGGCTTTAATATATGTGGTAAAATGCCAGAGAAGAAACGAGGATGTCCGTCGTCAGTTGAGTCCCTACAGGAACTCTTCAGATCTTCAGTAGAAAGGAGACTCAACCAGTTGAAGATGTTAGGTATGATGATAAGAATCACCTGCCAGATTTTGTCCAAAAAAAAAAATGCGCCATGATGCAAGAACATTATCTGCACTAAAAAAACACATATGTAATGTATAAAATGTAAAATACACCTGTGCACAGCCAGAGAAAAAAACTGTTTTTTAATTTATCATACAAAATAGACATGTAAGACTTCAAATTTAAGAAATTAAATTATAGGCAATTAATTTTTATACAAGTTAGGAATATAAGCGTTTTGAATTTAAATTTATAGAACATTTTATGTCAAATTTTTCTATAATTTTTCTTTTTTATTTTTCATTTAGCATAAATATATTATAAGGCTTTTGAAATATATTAATTTGAAATACATACATTACACTTGATTAGAAAGGCTATCTTAAGTTATTTTTGTTGCCCAACTACCCCAAAAAAATAAAATATCCCATTCATATGGTTCCTTTGGAGTCATGGTGTCCACTGTAATGGACAGTCTGTAACATGTAATTAATTAAATTTAAATTTTATTACTTCAAAAAATTTTAAAAAGTTTGCTTAATTTTGTGTAAATTTTCAAAATTTTAGTTTAAGAAATAAAAAAAGCGTAACTGAAAGGATAACTTACTGCAACCCAATTTTTATTGAATTAAAAACCTTTACACTAAATACTAAAACAAAATTTTTCAGTAAAAATTATAAACATGGATAACTAATTCGTCATTTTAGTCAATAAATGAGTTTATCATTAAAATCTTGCTTTTTACATATGGATAAATTAAATTTTTATGTTTTACCAATAATTGTTTATGGCATGTATTGCATGCTTATTTCTTTGTTTTATTTTTATGAATATGAATGTATTATTATAATAATTTATTGTGGATATGTTTAAATATTAATCTGTACAATATGTAACAATGTGCAATTGGAATGACTATAAAATGGTGAATGAAAATAAACAAATATTATGACTTGAAAGATCAATTTTATCAAATGAAAATAACCCGTTACATTCACAAATATGATATAGCAAATAGACACACACGCTCCCTCTCTCTCACATGAGTGCACAAATACACACATAAATAAAAAGTACATTTTTACAATAGAAAATAATGTGAAATTTCATCTAATAGAATGTAACTTGATTAAAAATATCTTAAAATAGTATAATTTAGCATTATATAATTATAAAATGAAAATAAATTAATAATAATAAAACAAATAATGAATTATTTACCACCAAATATATTCATAAAAAATATGAAAATTGTTATTTACTGTGAAATCATTAGTGTATAATATACATGCATATATATATATATATTACTTGGGAAATATAAGGAAAAACAAAATCATATGTAGAAATTATTTTGTACAGTAATAAATGAAAGTTCATTTTATCATTAAATAACAAAATGTTAAATAAATAGAATCTAATGAATAATAAAGCCCTGTGAATGAATGTATGAAAAACAACGGCATTTTGTAACTGGAAAAAAAGTTAATTTTTATCAGATCTAAAAAGCATGTCTAAATTCCTGTAGAACAGTCCAAAAATATCTTGCTTAATTTATAACCAACTATTACCTTTGAAACATCAGTGCAATGGTTATTCAAACTTTTTTCATTAATCAGACATTCATTTAAACTTTTTTAATAGTATTATGTTTCACTGCTTTGTAGGCAGGCATTGTTACATACAATTCTTTCTAAAAATTAAAAAAAAGAACCAGTTTACTTTATGTATAAGGTAATGTGTTTTAATTTTTACTTCTACTGCATTTCTTGAGAATAATAGCCTATTTTGTACACACTACAACACAAATTTAGGTTGGTAATAACATAATCCACAACAATATGTATATTGAACTGTAGTTCTCAAATGGTAAAATCTAAATGAAAGTAGCTTTAAAAATAACTTCTAAGGTTAAAATCATTCATCTGTTACTACAGCATTTGCAACATTTTGCAACTGGACTTATAACTGTCTAAGCAATATCATCTAACCTTCAATGTTTAATATCCACTCTATTGAAAAAAATGTTTCAGATGATTTTTTTATCAACACAGAGCTAGCTAGCTACACACATGCGCACGTATGCATAAAGAATTAAGATTATTAAATTATAAGTCATTTTTGTGACTTATTTTCAGCTTTCTATGAATTTCTTAATTTTTTTTCAAATCACACAAAATGTATTTACACTATTAATTTCTTTCAATTTTTCCTTTATATCAATACTGTTATGCAGTAATAAAGCAGATGTTTACTGGATACCTTATTCTGTTTTTTTTTAATGGAAATTTTTTAGTTTTCACAGCAAAATACTACATTTTGTGTAAATTATTACTGACATATATTTATGTAATATTTTTTCTGGGCCAGACATAATTTTTTTGAAATCTGTATTTTGTTTTTTTGCCCACAACGTTATGGACGAATCAAGTGGCTTGTCACCTTGAAAAATTGATTTAGGTCTTTTAAAATAAATATATTACAAAGAAATAGATTAAAAAAAAAACTATTCCACAAAAATCAGTGAATCAAATAACTTGGGACTGACATTCTGTGAGCACAAGCATGAAGGCTAAATTTTTTCCCAAAAAATAAAGTATTTGATATCAGTCACAACCAGAAGCTATGTATGTCTGGGTTCACAGAATTTTGATTATGAAAAGGGTGATAATCAAACCCAATATAAGGTGAGATAGATAACAGTCATTGCCAAAAATGAGTGGTTTCTTGCTAGGAATTTTGCGTTCCTGCATATAATAGCCTTACGCTGAATTGCTAAGATGGTAGCAACATTTTTATCAAGAAAATGTTATCCAGAAATAGCCAGGAAATAACCTGGACTTAAAACTTTATTGAAAACTTGTGGGCCGTAGCTAAGAAGAAATGAAGAAAGATGTTAAGTATAGTTCATTCAGAAATCTACATGCCCTAAGAGTGATATGGTGGTGTAGAACTATGGATTGAAAAGGATTCAATAAACGCTATCAGAAAGGCTGGTTCCTACTAACAAAAATCATTAAGAGGTGAGTAATTTATGAAAATTACAAGGCATAGGATTCCAATCACCACTTTAACTTTTATAGAGTAACATGAAGAATTAAAAATTTCTCTTGTAAATCTAGATTATTCACTCTCTTGCTTTTATCAATGAGGTTTAAGTTTTGAAAGTTTAATGGTTAAATATCATAATGGATAAGATATGAGTATCTTAAAACAATTTGTCACATAGGTTCAAAAACTGAATCTTGATGAAACATTGTATGACATCCATGAGAAAAGGACTGATAGATAATTTTAATCTTGTTCAAGTGTTCAACATTCCAGACTTCTTTCTTATTTCTGTGAAGGCCAATTGTTGTGAACTCTATTGACTTTATTGAAAAGTGACTTACTTCTAACTCATCTTTTCTCATTTGAAAATGATTTCAATTGATCTAAATGCACGACTGTTTTTGACAACAAGTGATATAAATTACATCTTTAAATGGTTTGGCTACAAGAGCTAGTAAAAAAGGTCAAATTTAAAAAAAAAAATTTTTAAATAATATTACAACTCCTCCAGTAGTTTCAAAGAACAACTCAATGTTACTCACTGTTGAAACCTGCTGATCATTTTATCTAGTCTTCCACCCTGCATAGGGTTGTACATGTTCAACTGCAAGTGCTGCATCAGTGCATATGTTGCTTTAGTTATTATGGGCAATTAATGACAATGTATAAACAAGTTTCCTAACACCTCTCTTGATCCAGTTTAGATTTCTTGATAAAGCATACAAAAAGTTACCTAATCACTTCAGTCATACAAATATGTTACATAGATAAAATGTTAAAAAATAACTGTAGAGACTTAATAAAATGTATGCCAATGCAGGTAAAAATGGTAATAAAAAGATAAGGGATGAATGTTAAGTATTAATTATACAAAAGATTTAAAATTAAAGATCTTTTACCATTACATAGAATATTTTTATTTCTTCTTCTTTTAGTCAAATAATTTGTAACCATACAAAAAAAAATATATATATATATAATTTACGGAATTAAAAATTTACTACAAATTATATATACTAGCAATGTCACTTTACTGAAAACCCAATCAGCTCATAATTTTATACTTAGCAATATATTCACATCTTTCTAAGCCTAAATTTTTTAAGATGAACCTTTCTCCATTAGATTTTGTTGATGAAACATTATCTGGATTAAAAATGGTGGTTGACATGTCTTTTCGAGCATATTAACTCCTTTTCTCACTCGTTAAAAGTAAATAGCTTTTCTGAATTTTTTTATTTACGGTTTTAAATATACAAAAAAAAAATTTACACACTTAATTATTTTGTATTTGTTAATTACCTTTTAATGCTCATGTATCAGTTAAGCTATTCTGTATAGCATTTCACTTTTGTTACAAAAGACCAAAAATAAATTTAAACATAACATTTATTTATAGAACAGTAATATTATGTAAACAGTGTATTACAATACAATTTATTCACTATAATAATTTTTTTTTCTGTTTATTCATATTTTATAACTGTTCTGTACTTCAACAACACATGCAACTGCCTATATCTACATTCTTTAAACACAATTTTTCTCTGGTATGTTTAAAGAATAATTTGAATAGTGCAAAGCACCAATTATCCTTTGACAATTGACTGGGAATCGGATTATCTGTGTTGGGATTTTCATTCCTGCATTACATATTTCCACAACATTGTATTAAATAAGTTCTGTTGTTCTATAATAGGCTTACATATATAAACAGTACTGTAGTTTTACATTTTCTGGTAGGCTTTCAAATTTAACTTGATGATGTATGCATTCCGGTGAGTAAGAACGTGAAAATGTGTGAAAACAAGTTTTGGTATATATATAGCCTTGGAAGGAGGTGTTTTCTACTGCGTATCTGCCACAGCACAATAATGAATAGCTGAAATTCTTCACATCTGTTCCACATACCATATAGTACTAAAAAATAGCACGCCCACACCATTGTGTGTCAACGTAATCCTGAACTAATCTTCACAACCCTCTTCACAAGTCTACATTATGACTTTCTACGCTATTGAGTATGATATGATGCCTAGAGAGTTCACTACAATGTTATATTTTTCTGTATTATATATCATGCTACTGTGCATACTATTTGCTGAATAGTCTGGTGAGTTTTTATTTTTTAATACAGTGCATATAATACAGTACATGTCAAATAAGAGAAATAGAGTTGTTGTAACTGCCGAGACATAATTAGCGATAATAATTAAACGATGTGAAAATGGCTAAGTATTATATTGCTTGCAAATGAGTTTGGAATTGAGCAACAAACTGTATAAAGCACAGTTAAAAAATAGCCTACATTGCAAAAGGTTATGAAACATCTACTGAACCTTTCCACAGAAGTCATTTAAAGGTGCTACAAGTGAGTAACTTGAAAGTGAAATGGTTTTTCCAGGAAAGGATGGAAGGAACTTTTTAGACACAAAGGAATCAGGTCCAATCATTCTGGCCAAGGCAAAATATTTTTATGATAAATTACAAACTGCTGAAACTAAATTTTCATCTGCTTGGTTTACAATGGTTTAAAGATTGCTATGATATTAGAAGATTAGAGATTAACACAGAACAGCTTAGTTCAGATGAGGTGGGGGCAACATTATTCTGTGGCAAATTATCAGAAAGTATTAAAGAAAAAGGTTTAGTTCCCGCACATATACATAATGCTGATGAAACATTTGTTGGAGAATATGTGTCTATGTATTGCCTATGCGAAGACTGGTATCCGCAAAAGAACTGCTCGAGGCTACAAGATCAATAAGGAGAATTGCAATTTTGAGTTGTGCAAATGCTTCAGGAGAATTAAAATTAGTGGTGGTGGATAAAACTAGATCGCCTAAGTTTAAAAAGCAGAAAACATCTACCTGTAGACTATAATAACTTTCCATCCACATGGATGACTAGATGTTTTTGAATAGTGGTTCAACAGCATGTTTTTTTCACACTAAAAGATTTTTTGAGTGATAAAGGTCTACCTTAAAAAGCAGTGCTCATTTTAGCCAATACTCCATGTCATCCACCTATAGAAATTCTTACAGCAGAAAATGGAGACTTGGTAGGGATTTACCTTTCTCAAAATGTCACACTCCTGGTTCAACTAATGGATTATGGAGTAACTGTTAAATTATTATACAGAAAAAATATGATTATGGACTTACTCACACAAGAAAGTAGAAATGCACTAAAATTTTGAAAACCAATATCAATCAAAGACACTATATATATATATATATATATATATATACATACATATATACTGCCGCCTGGTATGAGGTTGGAAACAGCATAGCAGAAAAGTCATTTGAAAAATGGATGCCTAATTTTGAAAATGACAACATTAAAGAAACCAACTCTGAAAGCAATGAAATTATTGTTCCTACAGTGCTACAGAAGTTAAAAAATACAAAGGATGCGAAAATGTTGATGAAGAACGTATTCAACAATGGTTAAATGTGGAGGCATTTATTTCAGGCTAAAAGAAAATAAATGATGACGGATTTAATTGATAATGTTAAAAATCTGACGCCTGAGCCCAACACATCTTACGATCACGACAATGTTACTGACTATGACGATCTAGAGCCGATTTGTGATGTTAGCAGCAAGGAAGCATTAATCGGAGCAGAAAAATGACTTATATAGAAAATCAAGATGATGACAGATTATATTGACATTTTAAAAATTAAAGGATACATCAGAAAAATAAAATAAAATATCATTAAACAAAAAAAGAAACAAATTAAAATTAAACTTTTTTAAAAAAATAATTATTTTGTAAGTAGTATTGTACAGTACGTATGTAGTAGTTACTGTAAGCAGTGAATAGAAATAAATTTAATTTTTACCTGACATACTTGTTATTTATTGTTTTAATAGCCCTTACACATACAAGTGTAAATACACAAGGGGCATGTGGTTATGTGTGAGAAAATGTATGCTGCATTATCCACGATTTCAATTATCTGGGACATGTTTGTCCCAAATTACCAAATTACCAGAGATAATCAGTGCTATACTGTATTCTATAAATTGAATAAAGTAGGGTAATTTTTATGTAATTTAATTTTATTATTTAAGTAAAATACAGTATATAAAAATAATAAGTAATAAATTCAATTCATATTTTATATGTAAAAATAAGTTTAATTCATAAAATTATGATACAGAGGAATGGGGTGATTAGTTTATGAAAAACAAATTGAATAAATTCTGGAGCCTAGTCCATACTAAAGAACAATTTATAATATATAATCTATAACTCTATATAAAAATAATTTACTGTTTTCTCCATTCAATAAGAAATATAATATTTTTGAATAAAATCAGTGCTATAGTTTATAGCAAGTGTTATTCACAGTGATCAAAACTAGAAATCTCAAAAGAACAAAACCATACATCGCAGCAATTTCTATGGAATGAAATACAAATACTTATTTGTATTTTTACAAACAGTATTACAGCTTACATTCTATAAAAATTTATTGAATGAATATATAAATCTGTAATCTCCTAACTTTAATCACACATTCGTTCACAAAACCATTCTACACCTTCTACCTCTTATAATTGTAAATTGAGATAGTTGTTGGTACATATATATTCACATAACAGACTAGAGACATCCAAATTCTAATGATAAAACAAACATAACTAGAATTAGTCTGTACAAACACAACATCTTCTAGTTGGTCTAGGCAAAACATTAATTAACGAAATTATAACTTTTTATGATTTCATGCCTTTCTTTTTATATTACAGTTAAAAACAAAATAACATAAATACTCCATATATATGTGTATATATATATATATATATATATATATATATATGTGTGTGTTTTATAATTTGCAGTAACATAATTTGGTCATGCAGAATACTTTTTCCTCACACATTATAAAGCATGACAAAACCTCAAAAAGTATATAAACAATTCATTGAAGTTTGATGTTATTTTTTTTATTACAGGAAACTTTTAAAATTCTTTGCTTGTGTGCAAGGTCTTAAAGTTTTAATATAAAACATAAAAAATGAAATTTTAATATAAAGTAGAACATAAGTCAAAAGAATTACTGCTTGGATATAAATAAAACAGTTACAAAGTATGATAAATAATTATTAATAAACTGAAATGATATTCTAATAATGACACAAAGTATCACAATTTAACAGCTTAGCAAATAAAAATTGGTGTTGTTTTTTTTAATAACATGATGCATTCTAGGCACACTATTTTGTTAATAATAAAACAGCTGCAAACAATATATAATAGAAGTTGAAAAAAATTACTAAACTGCTTAATTAAACTGGTCCAAATAATGTACTAAAGTACTTAAACACAATTGTACAAATTATTAACATAAGCAATTATACACAATTATAAACAAATAAATTTTTAAAAGTAAAAATGATTCTGAATTTCTTAAAACAATATTCCTTAGTTACAGAAAAATAATAAAAACAAGCATAAATATTTCTTTAAATACATATAAACAGATTCAATAGAATTATAAATTTCTCTAAAACTTTCTAGGTTCATATCTTTTATAAATATTTAGGACCTTTATAAACATAAAAGCATATACAATACAACACTAAAACATACATACACACTCACACATACTACCTGATAGTAGGGAATGGATTTTCAGGCACTAAAAGACATTATTAAAGTTAAATTTTTATAACCAAAAAATGGGGAAAATATTAGCCAAAATATTTTCTCACAACTAATTCCGCTGTTTAAATGTAAGTGAATATTCTATTGATTGGTGACACCTTATCATTTGTTAAGAATTTTTGCATAGTAATGCATGATATTCACAACTTCCAAGATTTCAACTCTACATAGACATCCCAGACAAGAGCTTGCTATTAACAAAATAATCATTCTACATCATTCGTTCTCAAAGTGGGTAATAACACCCCCTTGTGGGCACTGGAGGCCTTCAGAGGGGTGATGACTGATTAAAAAAAAGGCAAAAATTATATTTTCCTGAAATTTCAAAATAAAATTAAATACCTACTACACTACTACAAATTATGATTTATTTTATTGACAAATTAAATTTATGATAAAAAGTGACTGTATTCAAACTATTTTAATTTTGCAACTAAGAGGCTTAGACGAATAAAAAAAATGAAAGCTTGAATACTCTACTTTTTGACAGTACACTTCAGATTTCAAAAATCATCAAATTAAAAAAAAAATCTGTGAGAAATTGCTCTTATTTAAAATGTAAGTTTCAACCCAGAAATGGGATATGCCACATCTAAAAACAATAATTGTTGCTTTTTTTAAGAGTGCATCTTACAAACAACAATTGCAATTATTCTTTTTAACAGATGGTAAGTTTAAAAATTTTGTGAGGCACTAGAAAAGATTTGATTCTCAATGTGGGCTGCAGACGAAGAAAAAAAAATCAATGTTATGTAGAATATTGATTTTTGAGAATCAATGTTTTACATTATAAGACTAGTCTAGCATTTTTAGAATTATTATATAATTACCAGAGAAGGTCTTATCTGCAAATTAACCACTAACATTT
The DNA here is from genome assembly GCF_047948215.1 of Lycorma delicatula. Taxonomy (NCBI): domain Eukaryota; kingdom Metazoa; phylum Arthropoda; class Insecta; order Hemiptera; family Fulgoridae; genus Lycorma; species Lycorma delicatula. The sequence goes on from NC_134462.1 coordinate 26,639,745, forward strand.
TGGAATTCAGAATATAACATGATAAAATTTCATTCGTGTATATCAAATATATCTCATCCATAATTTTAGAAGATATGAATACAGATAAAATACTGATATGCTACCTCAAAACTCAGGAAAAACTACATTCACAACATATAAATGATGTTTTTTTTTTACGTTAAATAGAACTGAAAATCATGCTATGTAGTGAAAACAACTTGTAATATCTTGCTTTTATAAACTATGAGGGTCACATAATAAGCAGGTGTATCGGTTGCTGCATTTTTTCAACTAAAATTATTATTTTTTTGTATCCTCCTGACTCATACATTTGGCAATGAAAAATCCTGAGAAATTCAGCATTTTCACGAAAAAGATTAATAAGTACTAATAACAAAATGTTCAAAAATATTATTTATAAATCTAATTTTCTTACATAATATATATATATAAAGTATATATCATAGTATATATCTTACATAAACAAAATTTGATTACCTAAAAATCATTTCCCTACTAATAAGTTATTTATAGTTAAAAAATAGATATAAGCATATCACTATGATTATACTAGAAATAATAAATTAATACAAAATCACAGCACTGCTGTTTATAAAAATATTATAAATTAATCACTAGAACTAATGGTATTAGTAAATAAATTGACTACGATGATATATTACAAAATACAAAAAAGGCATAAATAAAAAGTAAATTGAAACAGGAGAACCTCTGTTTCTTAATGTAAGTTACCAGAAAAGGAAAAAAATCAGCTAATTTGAAACATTAACTTACAAAAATGATTCTATTCTTTTAAATTATTAAAAACACAACCTTAAATATAATTAAAGATTACATTTTCTACAATTTTAATATAAATCACTATCAATATTTACAATAAGTATATATATATATATATATATATATATATATATATATATATATATATTACATATATGTATATATAGTAATAAAATATTTAATATGAACATGTTATATATTATATAAATATATTTGGCATAACTATATAAAAAGTTTGATTCCACGTATTGTACCTGAGGTGCATCTGAATATTAAGATATATATATATATATATCTTTACATTAACTTTGGGAGAAAAATTAAAACTGTAGTGGTATATAGGACAGGATAGATATCCAACTGTTTTAAATGCTAAATTGGTCAATAAAAATAAATCTATGCACAAGGTACATCATAAAATTTAAGAACTGAATACATATGACTCTGAATTGTTATGTTAATTTTTCTAATCAGTTATCAAGTTAAATTCTGATACATATTTTCTACTATAATTTATTAAATAATATAAATACTACTCATCCCATAAATAATAAGAAATGGGATTTTTTCATTTATGATGGGGGTAGGAGCTTTTGACACTATAGATGGCATGATGAATGTACAACTATTTATCAAAAGCTTGTACATTGTCAAATCTAAACATTTATTAATGAACAGATTATTTTATTTTTAAACTGGCCAGTAAATTCACAAGATGTGAGATTGACAATTTTTTTGGATAAATGTCATAAATACAGTTAGAATAATATATATTATTGTCATTGTTATGATTACACCATTATGTCAAATTTATTTCAGCTATAATTTATGTTTAACTTCTTGATGATAAGATAAAAAGTATTAGTAAAAGATGGATTGATGTCTGTTTACTAATCAAGTTACTAAGAAGAATCAATGGAGAGCAAAGGGGGCAGCAGTACTATGTTATTCTGAAAATATCAATGGACCAAATATGGCAGAACATTCTATCTGAGCTATAGAATACTTTCACTGCTAATGTGATAAGGAACATTCATTTTACAAGGGTTAAAATTCTACTTTTGAATGTAGTTCAACTGAATATTACACACACAGAGTTGTTACAGCCATCTCTCCAGATGCATTTAAAGTAAGATCTTTTTTTCATATTTATTTTGTTCAAGAGTGTATTAATAACAAGAGAAAGCTAATTCACAACTTTCAAAATTTGAAAACAATTAAGTAAAATAATTTATTACAATAAAACATAACAAATATAAATTAGAAAAAAGAAAGTATTCTTCTGTTTATAACATCTAAAGAATGCATTGTTTATTGAAACGGCTGTCATATGCAAATAAAATTTGTGAAAATCAAAAAAACATGTGAACTGCTTGCAGAAACGGCAGAAAGGCAATTTAGTCCAACATTTTTACATTTCCTTTTTTTCATGACTAAGGTTTTGAATGGGTCAATGGATCATTTCCCACAGAAAAGAAAGTTGTCCATACAATAGCACAGGCCTGGCAACGCCTTCAATTTTCCATTTACTGTAGATGGGGAACTAATCCAGGGCAAGAATAGTCCCTGTCTGCAGGAATATTTTGGCAGTGGTTAGTTTTTGAACTATGCTCTGTTGTTTGATAGCTAAACGTTCAAGCTCTCTGTGTTGTCTTATGTTGCAATGTTTTTTGTTTTTTTTTTTTGAATGATTAATTCACCATAAAAGCTCGTAGCTTGAGCATGGGAATATGAAATTGAAATTTTGTGGCGAATGAAAAATGCCATGCCTGACCAGGATTTAAACCAGGGGGGACCTGCAGACGCTACCACTCCGCCACTCGTTTTAATTTTATTGTGATTTTTATCGTAATTTAATGAGCAGCTCTGAGAATGAGGGAAAAGCAGTTACAAAAAGGAGTCATGAACCAAGAAATGTACAGAAGGAATATAATTAATAAGGCCAACAATTTAAGGAAACAGCATGTCAAACTGGACAGGGAAAATCATATTCGCTAAAAAAAAACTAAGTTACGTAAAAACTAATAAGTACCAAAATTAATATGATAACTCATTTAGTAGTAAATCTATATTTACTATACAGATCTTTCTGTAAATATTCAGTTCTTATTTTTGACATACCTGTACAATATGAACAATAACAATTTATAAAACATTATTCCAATGGATTACTTCCTCAGTATTAAGATTTTCTAACCAAAATCAATTGATTTTTGTTAAAAAAATGAAATATTTTGATATTAAAAGTTAAAACAAAAATAGAACTAAGTGACAAAATCTAAATTTTCATTAAAAAAAACACAAAAGAAAAATAACACAGACTAGGATTTTTTAAACAAAGTAAATCACTAAAATGAATTTAAACAAAAGATAAGTAAGTATTGTTATATAACTCAGAATTTCAAATCTAATATTAACTCTATAGCTTCATAAATCTAAAAACACTCAATTTTGAAATTTTTATGCCAAATGTTGTTAGCTTCATAAATTCATGTTATTTATATAAGTTTACTCAATCACTAACAAGAAAGGCTACTCATTTTTAAGAAGAATAGTCATGAGTTATGAAACGTGGGTTAATCGCTATGAGTCAGAATTGAAATGCCAGATTATAGAGTGGAAACACCCAGGATCCTTGATGAAGAAAAAATTCAAGACTGAGCCATCAGCAGGAAAGGTTATGCTAACCATTTTTTGGACACAAAAGGACCAATACTGGAAGACTTCAAGGAAAAGGGGACTATGATCAACAACATGAGTTAGAGTGAAATACTGAAAAACAAGCTGAAGCCAACAATTTGTAACAAACACTGAAATCTATTATCAAAGAAAGTGTTGCTGCATAACAATGTCCACCCCCACATGCTCGCCACACTGTGCAAATCATCAAGTTGAATTTTAAGGTACTGGAACACCTTCCCTATAGCCCAGATCTTGCTCCCTATGACTTTCATCTGTTCTGCAAGGATGCGTTGCGAGGTGATTAATTTTCCATATGATTTAGATGAACAGAAAGTGTGTAAAAGTGGCTTCATTACCAAACAAAAATCTTCTTGGAAGGCATAAGCAAGCTTGTGGATTGCTGAACCAAGTGCATCGACAAGGGAAGTTACTATGTAGAAGAATGATGTACATGTTGGAACCCCAACCTTTGTGTAAATAAATTGTATGATGAGAAGTGTAATTTTTGACTTCCCCTTGTACCTAGGGATTGATATGACTGTGAAATGGAAGCAGCACATTGAAAATATGACACAGAAACTAAGATATTTAATTTATATTTTTTTTAAACTGACTAAATATTAAAATGTTAAGATTTTATTATCCATACATTATGGATTATATAATAGTAGAGCAAACTATGGGAAAATGACATGGGGATTAGAGTATAAAAATGCACTTATGCTTTTATTAAATTTACAAAATAGTCCTGTCCTGTTAAATTAATAAGGAAAAATACAAAACCAACGTACAAACCATTCAATCTACATCAAAGTTATGTTTTATCATTTCTTACGCATAATTATACAAACAGTTACAAAATAAATATAAAAATTCAAAGAGTAATACCAGTAAGTCACTGGTATTACCAAAAGTAAACATAAATGTAGGCAAAAAGGCCGTAATCTAATATTCAATGCATATTCTTTTAAAATAAACTTCCAGAAATTCTTATGAATTTGAATGGAAAAATGAAACTATTATACCAAATTAAAAAACTGGATATATGATAAAATGTAAATTTAAGATATGTACAAGAACTATAAATAATTTAAACTTAACATTTATTAAAAGAAATATGATTGTGAGCATTTAGATTTAAGTTCCAAGTACACACAAGTTTAATTATGAAATTTCAATTAATATGTAATCAGGTCTGCACACAAGTAAATAATATCTCATGAAGAACTAGCCTTATTATAATAATAGCTTGTATTATAATACAATGATTCTGGTTATTAATGATCGGTATTATAATAATACCTGACAAATAAATAGTACGGTGGTCGGCTGATAAATTTTGCACACTAGCGTGCTACACGGAGACAAAAGGTACTGTCGAGTTGGGCATGGAAGCAAATGATATCTAAAATCTCCCTCTACAAACATACGATAATGCACTGAAATTTGTTTACTGGTTTGTTTTCAGTAGCAGTTAAAATGGAGTCGAGTATAGTCAATATGTCAACACGGTTAAAACAGCACACAGCGATCGAATTTTCAATAGCAGAAAATGTGAATCATATGAATATTTTTCATTATTTAAAAGGTGTTTATAGTAGTGAAACTGTTTCACATTCGCGAAATTTCGCGAATGTGAAGGTGGTAAAGCAACAATTGAGTACGCACCTCACAGCAGATGACCAGTTTCAGTGACTGATGAGAAATATTGAAAGGAAGTGGAAGATCGAGTTCAAAGTGACCAGTGAATCACCCAGCAACACATCGGTATTCAGTTAGGCATAACTAAAGAATGAGTAGGCCATATTATTGATCAATTGGGTTACCGTAAAATCTGTGCACAATGGGTACTGCGCAATCTGACAAACAAACACAAGTAGCGTCGTGTTGAATGTTGCAAAGAACTTTTTCAGTGCTATTATGCCGAACGAAACGACTTCCTTTTCAATACTGTGACAACAAAAATTCTATTAAAAAACTTCTCAGGACTTAGGGTTTTTTATTTTTCTTAGGTCTAAAAGGGATAGAGAAGGCAAAGAAGAAAAACCAATAGATATTTTACTAAAACAATGTAAATCAAGGGGTACAAGTGAAACTTGTTATTACATGATCGGTAACTACAGGTTAATGACTTCATTTTGAAGTTTGAAACTTTTAACTAAAAAAGACACTTAAGTACTCAATATAATAAAAATTTAAAAAAATTTATTTAACAGTACCTAAAATGTTGAATTCAAGAATATCTTTGAATTCAATTATCTCAAAATTAACTTGTCACTAGTACCCCTTGGCTTCTGGGGTCCTCATATGATTTTTAAACCTGCAGAAAAAGAACCTGATACACACATGATAAGATAAAAATTCTGATATCACTCACAGACAAAAAAACGAAAAGAAGACTGTAAATGATAAAATCTAAACAAGAATTACATCACAACAAAGTTGAGTTAGCTGGATCTGAAATGAAAGAAAATGAAAAAAAAGAATAACATTAAGGGAGCAAAATTACCCCTTCATTCATCCTGACCCCATAGGGGAAGACACCCTCCATGTGATGGTTTCAGTTGCCACTTCGCCCCCTCTGTACCTAGCCCCTATAGGCTTTACCAGAAGTCATCTTCAGTACCTCGGTAATGAAATCTTTCAGTCAACTCTCAGCCAGCATGCCACCGATGCGAATGCCACAAGCAACATTCTCATTGGTATCGTACAAACTAATTGAAATGCTGATATGCTACTGTACATTCATCTCTGTGAAAAAGACAACAAGAATCAATTCCACTTGTCACTTTATTTAGTAACCATTGCTACTATAAAAATCATTGCTAGAATAAAAATCAAGTACCATTGCTAGAATAAAAATCAATTATATAATATAGCATAATAGCAAAATTAGTAGGTTATACTAATAATTATTATTAAAAAATTGAATGAAAACATAGTAGATTCTCTTTTAAAGGAATTCCTGTTAAGGTTCAATGGAAGTAATCCATGTAGAATAGAGTACAATACAATACTAAGACAGACTATCACGTGGTTTGATTTAGTCGGCGATAAGTTTCAATTATCTGATTTGTCGTGGCAGAATCAGGGGTACATACATACGTCGTAGCACCAGAGGTAGCTGCCACTTGGAATACTGGTGTTGGCACAGTACTACTAGTAGTTGAACCCGAGTGAAGTACATTTGGTGGCAGGATCGCAGCTGTATTAACGGTTGTTAAACCAGAAGGTTCACTAGAATTATTCTGTTCATTATTTGAAGGCATATTATTATTTGTCGCTGCATTTCTGTTACGGTGTCTTGATCTGTGCGTTATAAGGTACTGTTTTACCATAAATCCTTTATTACAAATATCACATCGATACGGTAAAGTATCATCCGGTGAATCTGTCGGTGTGTGAGTAGCTTTATGTATTTGATAATAATGTCTTACTACAAAGGATTTACCACACACATCACAAATGTAAGGACCAGCAATACCATGCGTTTTACGATGCTTATGTAAATTATCTTTACGACTAAATGACTTACCACACATATCACATGAATGCATTTTTTGTCCTGTATGTGAAACAGAATGTCGAACTAGATGTTCTTTTCTGCTGAATGACTTCATACAAGTGCTACACGTATATGGCCGCTCACCTAGAAAAAATATAATCCCCAGTAACTTTGAAGGTACTACAAAAATAATCTTAAAGTTTATTTCAGAATAAATTAAAATGGACTAAAAAAAAGAAAACATCAAAAGCACTATCTAAATCACTATTAGCATTTAATGACTTGATTTACATAATAAACTGAACTGCATAGGGTTAAATGCACCTGATAAATTTATTTATATCTTCCTTTAATCAGCTGTATAAAAAACATAAATAGAAATGCTCAATAGGTAAAAAAAAAAACAAATGCATAGTTAACTTGTTTAATAGTCATTATCAATAAATACAAGGAAATAGCAAAAGAATTTAATTATGCTTATGCATTTACTAATTACTCTGTATCTATTGATGGTCATGGATTAACAACCAAACTACACATCTAGTTTTAAACTTTTATTTTCTTTGTTACCTGTTTTCAGGCATTTTTTAACTACTTTTTTCAGAATGATTTAGCAAAGCTATTTCTTTTTTTTATATATAAATAAATAATTAATAATATTTCTATTAAGGCTCCTGACAGACAATGGTGCAATGTTGAAAGCACTCTACCATCTCTAATTTTATCTAAAAGTTAAACTGCACTTCGGAATATTAAAAATAATTACTAATGTTTAAACATTAACAACACTGAATATGTTTTTCATCAATAATCTCATATGTATCACAACCTTCAAAATTGATACAAGTTCTATAATTTAAATACTAAACTTCTTTTAATAATAAAACTTCTATAAGAATATTTACAACAGCGGTTGTGGAAGTAAGACTAAATCATCACAAGATTAATGTATACAGGCTGAATAATATATCAATCCATAATTTCCTTAACAGGCAAGCAGAATTTTATTTGATTTTTATCAAAGAAAAAAAATAATTGTAATCTTTTAACTGTTTTTTCAACCCTCCAAAACCAACCTCTGCTCAGATGTAGCTCTGAGGAGCTAAGTCCTTATGGATGATGTCAATAATACTTAAGGATCAAGCATTGACTTTATGTTACTCTTTAATTAAAAACACCTTCTATAGATACAGTAAGATAATGAAGAACTCTTTCTTATACTGAGTATATGACTGCTTATTTCATATCATAAACAAACAGATCAAGATTTCATTATCAGCTATGATTATTAAGATAAAGTTTAAATCATTTTTTTGTTTGTCATCTCTAAACAATTCTTAAGAATCTGTTATTTCTCCTTATAGAGAAGCCATGTATATTTTTAGTATGAGTAGTCAGATGTTGAAATTATTTGGTAAGACATGCTGAATCTAAATAAAGTAATGTCACAAGCATCAGGGAGCCTCTTATTATAACTTCCAAGGTCTGTTTTTCAGCTACGGACATAATTTCACAATATACAGATAGAAAGTCAACCTGAATCATCATAGATGTTACAATTTTAAATTAGTTATTATATATATTGATTATGTTTGTATTACCAAAATTATCATTATAAAACCCCAGTTTCATATTCTGTTTACAGTGTGGTTTCCACAGTTTAAGCCCAAACTCAAACCCACCGGGTTGGTCTAGTGGTGAACGTGTATTCCCAAATCAGCTGATTTGGAAGTCGAGAGTTCCAGCGTTCAAGTCCTAGTAAAGCCAGCTATTTTTACACGGACTTGAATACTAGATCGTGGATACCGGTGTTCTTTGGTGGTTGGGTTTCAATTAACCACACATCTCAGGTATGGTCGAACTGAAAATGTACAAGACTACACTTCATTCACACTCATACATATCATCCTCATTCATTCTCTGAAGTATTATCTAAACGGTAGTTACCAGAGGCTAAACAGGAAAAAGAAAAGAAAGAAAGCCCAAACTCAAACATAATAAACACACACTGTTCTTTTACATCTATTACTCTCAAAGAAAAAAATTCACTAAAAGATGTTTGACATAAAAGCAGGCATCAATTATGAACACACTCAACAAGTGTTGCTGCTGGAACTCTGCCCTACAGATCATGCAGTAGTGCCATCAAATATTATAACTTTGAAGTAATTAAGTAATAAAAACTACACACATTTAAAGAAGAAGCCAAAAATATTCATTATATAATTAAACAATTATTTAATCATAATAAATATAACTGACCTGTATGCAATTTACGGTGTTGAAATAAATGTTCTTTTCTTTTAAAAGGTTTACCACAAATATCACAACTGATAGAATTTGTTTTATCATCCATCCCGTTAGCAGAAGATTGATTAGAGTCAATAGAAGCCTTACAGTTACCAACATGATTGGCAAGTTCTTCAGCAGAACTAAGTTCTTGACCACAACTATCACACATAGCGATATGAAGGCCATCAGGGTCGGTGAAAGATTCCACCATAGTGACTGTTTTCATTCTTAAGAACTCACCTATTTGTGCGATTGATGATCTAAAAAATCATTTAAAAATTAATTATTTTTTACCCAGATATTTTTCTTTTAACTAATAATGTTTTTTATTAAAACTATTAAATTTTATACAATTTTATACTATTAAATTTTAATTTAAGGTTTTCTTTAAAATTACATTAAAGAAGTTATAATATCAAAAGTAGTAATAAATAATACTGACTTGTGATCGGTATATAATAATTTAGGTGCAGGGAAAACAATTTATTAAAAAATTTCAGGAAAGACAAAAATTAAAGCAAATAAAACTTAAAACAATCTTTATATATGAAACAAACTTTGAAATTCTGTATAAGGATTCTATCAAGATTACAAGTAGTAACCGTAATCAGAAAAATACATTGTAGCGAGTTAAATAAATGAAGCAACTCAATTAAATTAGCAAGCAATCATGCACACAACTAAACATCATGAATTCAAAAACTGCTCTTCATCCAATACATATTTGTAACCTGGATTAAATACAGCAAATAGATCAAATTGATCTCAGAAAATTGAGATCACGACAACTAATTGCACTGTAATTTGTTGTTATTACTAAACATTATAAGTAAAAAATTATTAATTAGTAATAAAAAAAAATAGTTAAAATATTACCTATTTTGTAAATGGTAATTTTTATCTATGATTTAGAGTAAATTTTTTTACTTCCTTGTACGAAGTAAAGGAAGTATAGTAATCGCGAAAAATTTCAGTTTCCTGATTTCAACAGAAATGTCCATTTTGACCATCCCTGAATCCATTTTGACTAGTTTCAGTGTGACATCACTGTACGTATGTATGTATCTCGCGTAACTCAAGAACGATTAGCCATAGGATGTTGAAAATTTGGATTTAGGACTTTTTCTTAACTGCAGTAATAAGCCCTCATTGAGAGTTCAACAATATATCATAAGTGGTATTTATTTTCATAGGTTCCAGAGTTACAGCCACATAAAATTTTAATTAATGAAGTATTTGGATCTCAGAAGGGGAAGGCACATTGGTTCGAATCAGACTTCATCTTTTCTTTTTTTTTTTTTAATTTTTTTTAAAACTTTTTCTTTTTTAATTTAAATATATTGATTTATTAATAATTATTAACCCGTGACTGTAAAAACCTTTTTATAATAATTAATAATTCAATAACAATAAGTTATTAATGAAATAAAATTTTATGTACTTTTAAAAATGTGTATATGCAACAGATTTGGTTAAACACCTGAATGTCTAATATTAATTGAAAATTATAATTCAGATTGTATTATTTTTGGGTTTTCTTGTTTAATTTTATATAACTATTCTGGAATATGTTTTATTTTATCTACATTAAAGTTAACTACAGAGTGGCTTAAAAATAGATCCTCATAAGAACAGTACATACATAGAGACATACATAATTCTTATTAAAATCTTTAATAAATTGCAAAAAATTCTTATCTTTTAGTTCATTACGCCTCTGATATTATCGAACAATATTCTCCCTAAGTCGGAGTTGATCATCATTTTGATTATTTGTTTTTTGTTGTCAATCATTTATTCAATCTTTGGTTTGATATAAATCTTCTGATCTTAATTTGTATAAATATTCTCTAGTTTTCAAATTTTCTCTCTCTTTATATTCATCATCCTCTCTTAATCTTTTTATTTTTTCCTTGGTCTTAACATTTTCTTCCTCTTTATATTTATCATCTTCTCTTAATGTTTTTATTCTTTCTTTGCTTGCAACATTTTCTTTCTGTTTATTTTTTTCTGGTTTGCACATTTTCTTTCTTTGGTTTTAACATTTTCTGATCTAGCAGTAAAAGTAATAAAGGGACTTTTTACTCTATCCTAATATTTCATGTAAGACTGTTGAATTAATAATTATATAAATATTTGATGTTAATAAAAACTAATATTTCAGCAATTATATAACTGTACATTTAATTAAAGAATTGGAGGGACTTATTTCACTTCCAAATGAATTTAGTTTAAATGAAGTGCAGCAAAAATGTGTATATGTAATTTAATAGGCATACAAGGAAGTTATGTGGTGTCCACATCAGATTTTTTTTAATAACATAAATAAAAAACTCTAAAACTTATGCATATCTGCACAGGCAAATAAATGTGGCCATGTAGATATGGGTTCTAAAACAAGAAAAACAATCTGTGTACACTGAAGTAAAAAATATAGAGTCAAGTAAAATAATATTACATTATTTTAGCAACAAGACAGCATATAAAAAAAATCAGAAAATGAGGAGAAATTATTAGGCATAGGACAAACTGACAACTCGGCTCAAGTTTCCACTAAGCTATCTTTCTGATTTCGTTCTGGCCAGTCAGTAATCCTCTGTTGATACGAAAGCGAGTTAAATTATTTATTTCTGAAATATTTTGTTGTACATTAAGGAACAGTTATTCCTATTCAACATATTACCACTATGTTAACATTTATTAAATCTATGAGTCTTGTAACTGACACAACCTGCTCTCACACATATATGTATGAATAATCTTAGTCACTAGATATTTACTATTTTTTAAATTAATAAACTCTATTTTTAAAACCACAAAGTAATGTTTACTTGACAAGTTCTTCAGCACTATGTTAGCAAATGCATATACAGGAAACAATATCATACGTGTTTACTTTTAAAAAAATAATGAAGAAAGGTATACTGAAAAAAAAAAAAAAAATAGAAAAAATATAGTTACAATAACCATGAAAATAGTAATAATAATAATTAAAGTAAATCAAGTTCATTTATAAATGAATTGATCTGGAATTAAAATGAAGAAAGTAAATTTAGAAGGAAATGACAATTCTCAAAAACGTTACGTGAAGGTACAGATTATATAAAAATGAAAGATTACAATATTTACAAGAAATAAAATTTTGTTCACAATTCAGACTGATATTAGTTGTAGCTAGATTGAAGAAACTCTTGAAACTTTTATGAGTGGGTTACTGTAAACAAATTCAAAGACTCAATCTTGTACTGTAGAATTTATCAATCTACTAGCAAAATGATAGATAGGATTGCAGTAGGCAAACCTACTATTTATAACCTAGACCATACCATTTTTATAGATTATACCTACTCGATTTTTGTTAAGTCAAATGACTAAAATTACTAAGGACACTTTAATTATGTTCTTGAATCATTATTAATTTGATGCCCTTTTTTATTTATTTCTCTAAGTCAGTCTCTTAGCCAAACATACCTCTTGCATTTCAATTAGATTCATAATTTTTATTTTCATGTTCCAACAACAACAACTTTACTAACCACCACTTTAACAAAACTGACTGACCCTGGAGCCCCTAATTATGCAGTCCATAAAACTTAGCCTTAATTTTACAAAAATATGTCACAAAATTCTTTCTTCTCACTTACAAACTTCTTCAATTTCTATTCAGTCTTTCTTATATAACTTTCAATATTCTTATGTAAAAGCACATCTAAAAAGTTATTAAGCCACATTTTACTATGTCTACTAATTTCCATATATGAGGTGCGACAATAAAGTAATGAGACTGATTTTTCTTTGCAAGATGTGGCAACCCTGCAGCTTGCATAGGCACACCATCTTTGACCTTGGTCTGTAAGCTACTTCTAATCCAAGCGGCACATTGATGCAACTGCTCAGTCGTGAGTTGTGCTGTAATAAGTGAACACGTGTTTGTGTCTCTTGTCACAGAAATGAAACTGCAAAATATTGCACAACGGTATGCCATTTCTTTGAAAATGCGACGTATGCCATTTCTTTGAAAATGGGTGAAAACGCGACGACAACTTATGGTAAGCTTCAGAAGGCTTTTGGAGAGGAGGTTATGTCAAGAGCTCAAGTTTTTCGGTGGCATAAAATTTTTAGTGAAGGCAGAACGAATGTTGAAGATGAAGACCGCAGTGGACGACCATCAACCTCACGGACAGATGTCAACTTGACCAGGGTGTGTGAAATCGTATGATCTGATCGAAGATTATCCATGAAAATGATTGCAGAAGAACTCAACATCAATCGAGAAACAGTTCGTCTAATATTAACTGAAGATCTTGGTATGAGAAAGATTTGTGCAAAAGTAGTCCCCAAAAATCTCACACAACAGTGAGAAACACGGAAAAATATGGCAGCCGATCTGTTAGAGCAAATGGAAATCAATCCAGATTTGTTGAGCCGTGTTAACACTGGTGATGAAGGTTGGTTTTTTCAATACGATCCAGAGACAAAACGCCAAAGTTCGCAATGGTGCTCAAAGGGATCACACAGACCAAAAAAAGCTCGCATAAAGTCAAAAGTGAAATGTATGCTTGTGTGCTTCTTCGATTCCAAGGGAATTGCTCATAAAAAGTAGGTGCCTCCTGGACAAACAGTTAACCAATATTTCTACAAAGAAATTTTAGGAAGACTTCGTAAACGAGTTCTTCGTGTCCGTGCCAACATTGCTGATAATTGGATTCTGCATCACGATAATGCGCCATCCCATACTGCTCTGTCAGTACAGCAATTTTTAACCTCAAAACAATTTCACTACTACCACAGCCACCTTATTCACCAGATATCGCTCCGTGCGACTTTTTTCTATTTCCAAGAGTCAAAATGGCGGTCATGGGACACCATTTTCAAACAACACAAGATGTCCAAAAAGCTGTGATGAGGGTCTTGGAGGATATTACAGAAGATGAGTTCCAGAAATGTTACTATCAATGGCAGAAGCGCTGGAATAAGTGTGTGCAATCAGAAGGGAACTACTTTGAAGTTGAAGGAGACAACACTAAACATGACTAAAACGGTAAGCAACATTTTTTTCACATCAGTCTCATTACTTTATTGTCGCACCTCGTATTATCATGAACTATACTGTATGTATGAAGATTTTAAAGAATTTTGTTCTAATTCCTAATATATCTTTGATATTAGCAGATTTTTTTTCTGAATAAAAGCCCTCTTGGTTTGTGCAAAATTTCTTTTGATATATTCTATACACTTTGCCCATCCTTTGTAAATTTACAACCTACATCATAAAACTCTATAATTTTGGAATATTCTGTTCTCCAAATTTATTATTATTATTACTCTTCCTTACCCTCCTTACTTTCACATTTCATTATGTTCGTTTTATTGTTGTTTACTTTAAAACTGAATTTATATCCTGGCGATGGATTTATTATTCAACATTTCTTTGTAAATTCATTCCTAGTTCAAAAAAAAAATATATATATATATATATATATACTTTTTGTCAATGAACCTACCTACTGTCATTTATCAATTGAATTATTTCTTAATATTTTCCTCACAGATTAAAAAGTGCAGGGGACAGACTATACCAAAAATTCAGTTCATTTTGTATTCATCTTGCCTTCTTATTCTCTACTCTTATTATAGCTACAAAAGTCTTGCAGAAATATTGCAAGCAGCCCTTCTTTCTCTAGCTCCTATTTTTCTTACAATATCAAACATTCTATTCCAATCCAAATTATCCAACACTTTTTTAAGAGCAGCAAAAATCAATTAGCTGTTTTTCTTCAATCTACCTTCAAAAATAAATTTGAAAGCTAAAATTGTTTCTTGTGTTCCTATTCTTTATCTGAAATTGACTTGGTTTTCATTTTAACACACCTTTTACATAATTTTCTCTCTTCTAAGTTATTCTAGTTATATACGAGTACGAGATTGTTGACTTTTAGTTTAGCAATTTTCACATTAATCTGTTATTGCTTTCTTTGGTACAGTAAAAATAACATTCCTTTAGAAATCTGGAAGTACTTCTCCAGTCTCATAAATGTTACATATCAAGCTGTACAACCAGTTCAGTCCTAATTCTCTCCCAATAGTACAGTACTGACATATCATTAATTCCTACTGCTAAATTTTTGTTTAAATCTTTCAAAGCTCTGTCAAATACAGATTGTAACATACTCTACACAAATCATCTGCATTTTTTCTTCCTCAAGCATCAGATAATTTTTCATCTCAATACAATATTTTTTAATCTATTATTATGTAACTACATCCGATGTATTGGAAATCAAGGATCCAACTAAAAATTTGAAGAGTTTCAGCAATGAAAGAGATTACCTACCCCTGTATTAAAAAACAGAAATAACAGAATATATTTTAATGTTGAAAATAAATTAAAAAATCACAGAAACTTAAGTTTAGAAATGCCTTGTTTTAAAGTTGCAGCTACCAAAACATTTTGCCCTGATTTTTGCTCGTGGTAAAATGCTACACAGAAATCTTGTGGGAACAATTCATGACATAAAATTATTATTTTGTATTTTTTTGGCAAGGGAAAAAATAGATCCCAAACTTTTATCTCAATAGTCCAAGAAATCTGCAGTAAAGCCCGCAAAATTTGAATAAAAAACACTTTTTTTTACGTTTTAAGTAACTCTATTTTGTCAAATTAAGAGTAAAAAAATAAAAATTATAAATCAAATGTATAGTTTAAATTTTAAAAAAGAAAAAAAGATTAAAAACTGAAATTTAAGAAATTTGAATTTATTTTTAAAAAATAAACTAAAACATTAACAGAAGAATTTCAGAAATAAAAAATTGTTTTCATATTTTTAAACAAATCATTTCTGGATGTATTTATATACATGCTTTTTTAATATTTTCATTTATATAACATATCCTGAAATAATTTTTATTTTTTTAAGAAACTGTATTAAATTTTTTAAACAAAATTAATCTGACGTTACAAACAGTAATCAATTTTTTTTATAATTGAAAAAATCCACAAGTTAATAAAAATAAAATGATCATAATTACAATATCCACAACAAATAAACAAAAACATAGCTATACTGTAACAATACATTTATTATTTCTACACACCATTCTAGTCTACTACAAACTAAAATAATGTTCAACAGACAATGAAAGTATACACAATTTACCTCTGCAGGGCATCTTCTGCTCTAAAAAGAGCTGCAGCAGCTGCACTATTGTCTTTATCCTTACCGAATCCAAACTGTACTAGCATTTCTTGACTCTGCTCAAGTGTGATATCTTGATGTATTGAAGATTCATTATCACCACCATCACTGCTTGTCACAGATAACTACCAAAAAATAAAAATATTAAATATTTTATTGGAAACAACAATTAATAGAATACTGAATATACAAACTAAACCAAAGTAATATCTGTCAAGGTAAATCCAATAACTTAAGATGCTCAGGACATTACTGGATATTTTTTATCTTATTCAAAGTATAATTATAATTTTAGGATATTAATACACTTGATGTCTAAGTGAGAAAAAGCTCAAAATGTGAAACTTCAGTAAAAAATATTCTCTAGCAGATATATTTAATCTTTCTTAACAAATACAGGTTTTTTTTTAATTTTTATTTACTTAAATTGAAAAAATTGTTGCATTCCCATGTTTTGCAGATGGTTTTATTTTTATAAGTTTACATCTAGTAATTCTAAATTTTAAAAATGAGACCCTGATTTAAAAAAGGAGATTAATTTGGAAGTGGAGTTAACCTGAAGCAAGTCATTTATAATTTTTGATTACCTAAAGTGCTATTACATTTCATTTGTATCATATTTTGAACTATGTTGAAAAATCCATTTGTTTTTAATAATTATGCCTTAATATTTTTTAATTTTTACGTAACTCATTAGTGATTTAATAGTGATCAGTACTTAATCTGATGAATTGTTTTGTTTAAAGAAAAATTATTAAATTCAAAATGTGTGAAAGAAACAACTTCACTGCTAGGATGCTTAAACATAAAATATGGAGTATATAAAAATAATATTTTAATATGTTCAAATACAATTTCAAAACCAATAATTAGATAAAAAGGTAAACAAATAAATGATGAGCCCTTTAATATACACTAACTTTATGCTCTTTAGCTTCTATAAATATTTTTAATCAAAAATTAAGTACAAGTTATTAATCATATTTTATCAAGATGACAACTATGCTTCTTTTGATAGTACAAGATTTTTAGCATTGCAAATAAACAACTGTATAGTAAGATGAGAGAGAAAACTTAAATCATGAACCTATGCAAGATGTGAAAACAGTACTGAGTAGTTAGTAAAGGTATCATTAGGTGAAAATACATCCCAGCTTGATGATATTTAATTAACAGTTAGTTGACAGCAGAAATACGTAAGTTTATCTGTTTAAAAATGGCAACTATGCTAAGGGAAGGGGTACATTTTAGAAGAACTTACTACTGTAACTTTTCTGTGAGGAAATCAATTTCCTACAAAGGATATTTATAAACAAATTTTACCTATTTATTTTAAATAATATCTTTCACATAAAGAGGTGAAGTATTGGGTCAATAAATTCACTCAAAGATACTAAAAAGTTTGTCATGTTCAGATTATGGCTAAACAAATGTGCAGTAGACCTGTCCATAGCTATAGCTAAATGGATAATATGTAGAAATGGAACTTCAACTGGAATTTTACATGATTTATCCAACATGATTATTTATATTTTCAAAAAGTATGCTCAAAATAAGTATTTCTGACTGAGGGACACAAAATGATTCAAATGTATCTAAGCTTGGAACATCTTTCTTAATATTTTAATAAATGAAATGCTGAACAGAACTGTTATTGGAAATAAATCATGTCTGAATTAATCTATTCAAATAGAAGTATATTTCACAGCAATGGAAAACATTTTTACATAAATATGTAACAAATTATATCATACTCTCAGCCAGTAAGATAAAACTTAACGTGTACTGGCATTCTCAAGAACTGCTAGCCCATTTACACAAGCGAGATGAAAATGTGAATGCTGAACAATCTGTGATTTTCTGTTGATGCTTCAGACCACAATTAAAACAAAATATCCAGGCTTATTGACTTGAGGGATATACTTTACATGACATGCATCTTTATTTAATAATCGTGTAACTATATTAACCAAAAAGAAAATTGAAGAATTGGGGTGGCAACTTCTTCACAGGTTAGTTTGACCCAAAAACCTTTCACCTATTTGCTACTCTACAAACTCACCTGAAGAGATAGCATTTCATGGATGATGATGATGATGCTGAACACAGAGTTTAAATGAGGCTACGACTGCAGCTCAAAGAATTTTATAATTTTATAATTTTAATGTGTTAAAAAATAAAAAATATTTTCAACTTAAATGACTCAGAAATATTCTTTTACAAGACTTATCTAATCTCTAATTAACATTTCCCTTGCAAATATTCCCTGAGAATTCAGATTTCTATAATTGAATCCACCAGAAAGTTATTTAGGTTGAAACAAACTGACAATTGATGAGACCAAATATAAAATTATACAGTTATATTTATAGTAAATACAGTAACTAACCTGTTGTGTACTATCATCCTTAATAACAGATTTAGGATCAGAGAAATCAGTTTGTGTAGCATCTTCTGCTTGAGCAATAAGAGCAGCAGTAGTATTACTATCACTTGTATTGTTATTGTTATGGTGATCACTGTTATTATTGTTTTCTGAAGTGTTACAATTCTGATATGTATACCTAGTTTCAATTATAGAATCTGTGACAGCAACAGATTGATCTACCTGTAAGATTAAAATGGAAAATTAGTACAAATAAGCACACTAATCAAACGAAAAATTAATACAAATTAAGACAATCTCTGCTACTACCTAAAACAAACAGCCAAATTCACAACTCTTTGAAAACACTGAGAATCAACTATAACTCTTATCTGTAGGGTCACTTCAGCAATGAGTGATTTTTATTTTTTTTATATATAAGCACAACTTAATAAAGAAAAGTAACATTTTGAAATTTAGCAAACATAGAAAATTCAAAAATTTTGACAACAAATTTCCTTACACCAAATTTACTTTAAAATTTTTCATTTCAAGAATGAAATTTTAAGCAAAATTATTCTTGCCTAAATCCCTAAACAGATTTGTTAAAATATATTTACAAAAAATGTATTAGTATTAAATGAAAAAAAAAAGAAGATCTTTATATATACTTTAACCCTCAATACTAAAAATAATGCTCTAAAACCCTTTGTTTTATAATTAAAATCTCATTCATACTGCAGCAGCTGAACGAAGCTTGAACTCGTACATTCATAATAATTTCAAACAGTACAATACTGGCTATATCTGCTACTAAATTGGTTTATATCTGTCTAAGTCTCACAATTTTGTGATTATAAAGGATCAAAGTCATATTATCTTAAATAAAAGCAGCAATTGCCACAAATTTTTTAATGAAGTGAGTTTTATTTTTAGAATATAGTATAAAAGATTACATGCTAAACAACAAGCTATTTGTTTACAATGTAGATTACATAAATAATTTGGATATTTTTCCTTTATTTCCGATTATAATGTTAACTCTGCATGAAAAATTGTTAATATGGAAAGATATAATTAAAACTAAATTTTTTTCTAATAATGTACGAAAAAATGAAAAAAAAACCTCATTGGTTTGCAGAATTTTGAATTTGCATCACATATGCAGATCATTGTATTGTTTATAGTTTGGAAAAGATAAATATTTAATGTATAGGCAATGCTAGAATTCTAGTAAACTAATAGAATTTTAAGAAGTTATTCATAAATTTGACCAAGTACGAGATAACAAAAAAGAGGCAAATGCAATATCAGGAATCAAGACTCATTTTATAAGCAAGAGAAACTCAATTTTATAAAATGGAGAAAATCTCAGTTTATGTTTATTTTGTAAGATGTGCAACAAATATTTTCAACAGAAATTCAGCTTTTAACTAAAACAAAGTATAATTACCATAACCACATTTACACTAAATGCAATAATTAACTGATTTTTTTAAAATTTTTAATAAAATTTTAAGAAACACAATGTTTAACATTTAAGTGTATTATATATTGAGTATATGGTTAACTTACTCAGTAATAACTGTGTTTCTAAATACAACAAATATTTTATGACTTGAAGACAGTCATACGCTGCCAACTAAAATGAATTATTTTAAAAATATTATTTCAAACAAATAATTACTGAATATTCTCATTTACATAATATTTAATGTTTAGTATTTTTGTGTAAATGCCAATTTTTAATATATATTTTACAAATATGTTTATTTCTTAACTTTTGTGCATGCATATGTGATTAAGTGGTTTAGTATTATTTTTTAATGGTGAGTTATTTTTTCAATTAGAAGAAATTTTACTTTTGTAAGTTTTAATAATGATGGGTCTAGTCTTAGAAATATGCAAAACAGTTACATGCTTAGGCATTAATTATTTTACTTATCCCAGTTCTTTCAGAAACAAAACTTTATGACATTATGTTCAGCTATTAGCTGAAAATAATCCTGATGTAAAAAAAAACATTTATTTGGAGGTAATGCGGCATTGATTCTGCAGCTAGATAGTTCAACTGCTCATCATTTCAATGACAGTAGGGTCATTCATACTTCCATGCTCAGGTCGCATGCACAAAAACACAAAATAAAAAATGAAAATGCATACGAAATTGCCAATTTTATGTAGACTGCAAAGTCATGCAAGCAGGGTATAGCAACTGGTGAATAAATAACACAATAAAGAGCTACACTACTTTTGAGGGTTTCAAACAAAAAAATATTTAATCTATTTTAAATAGTTAAATCACTGAATCCTGTGAATGCATTACACATGCCTACCAGAACCTACACCAGATATCCTAACCGATACTGATGTCTATCTTGGTAGACTCTAATATTTTTATTAAAATATAAGAAAGTGCATGGTATTGGGGTGTCTCTTACTAATCTCCCAGCTTAAAAAATGGTTTTTGAATTTTTTAATCCTGAAATAATCTCTATCACAATTTAAAACCAACTTATATATCTCTATATAGAAGTTAATAGCTCATAGTTCACATGTGAAAATGAAGAAAATTTATGAGAATTTTATTGTTTTGAGATGTTTTTCTATTATTACGTTATGCATGAATTTTACAAGAAATTCTTTCTTCGGTGTATTTATCATTAAAAATGAATGACTTTAAAAATTTAGAAGAGTTACAATCCATTCTAAATAATTCTGGGTCAAAAATGACAGCAATTCTGACTCTATATACTGTTTACTGTAAAATTCACTGTTTAACAAGTGGTTATGCCATCCAATATAAACAAAACATTTTCATTCAGAAAAAATTGCTTTTGTGCTTTTGATATTCTTCCTCAAATTCTACTGTTCCTGATATATAAAATATTTGCTATAAGAAATTCAATTTGTAAAATATTAATAAACTTATAAAAAATGGAAATTATGTTATCTTTAAAAATAAAATTAGCAAGAAAATTTGTTCCAAAATTTGATACCATTAGAGTTAAATCTAATAATTTTCTACATTAAATATCATTATAATTGCCCAGGATTTATGCTTCTTTTATTTTCCTGTTTAGCCTCTGGTAACTACCGTTTAGATAATTCTTCTGAGGATGAATGAGGATGATATGTATGAGTGTAAATGAAGTGTAGTCTTGTAAATTCTCAGTTCGACCATCCCTGAGATGTGTGGTTAATTGAAACCCAACCACCAAAGAACACCGGTATCCACGATCTAGTATTCAAATCCATGTAAAAATAACTGACTTTACTAGGACTTGAACGCTGGAACTCTCGACTTCCAAATCAGCTGATTTGGGAAGACGCGTTCACCACTAGACCAACCCGATGGGTTCAGGATTTATGCTAGAAGACCTGTGATACACTGTACACTCTAATGTGTTAAAATATATTTTTAACACACAAGGCTAATCAGAATTATTTAGAAAATGCCTCCTGAAAATTAAACTGATATTCACAGCTTCTTTGTAAAGCAACTTTTTTATCTGACACAATTTTTTTTAAACACTGAAATCAAAAACTTGGCGAAATCTTGGTGGTATCAATTAAAGTAGGCTTAGAAATGTAAAAGTTAAATTAGGGCAAACATTTAAAAATTCCAGAAATATTTTTCACAATAAAGATGTAAATCTTTTATGGTCTTTAATTTTTAAGAATTACTGGTTAAAATACATCCTAAGCATATATCCTAAAGGAAGACATGCCTTGTGATAATTCCAGTTATCACACCAGAGTTCTATTCCTAGCACTTATGGGCTTCACTTAAACAAATGATGCCAATAACTAAATTAACTACAATAAACTATGTCCATGGAAAGGGAAACCTTTTTCATATTCAATTAATCAAAGCAATTCTACTAATATGTCACCAATTCCTATTTTTTCATTAAGACTAATAATCTAAATCAAAGCACTGCACTGATTGTATATCTGCGCCAGCAATCGTCTGAAATCAGTATATCTACTCTAGCACTTAACTTAAGAAACCTTCCATTATTTGCTACTTATTACCTTCAGAAAGTGTAATCTTGTCTCAAGACATACAGTAGTTCTTTTTACATTATAAACAGACCAATAAAATATCAGTTTCAAAATTGCATATAACTGTAAAAGTAAGTATATTTTACCTCAATTTGATCCTTAAAATCAGTCTCCGTATCACCTTGACTAACAATCTGTATCGCAGGTAATGTTTCCACAGTAACAGGTTGTACAACTGGTACTGGTGTTACAGTAGCTATTTTAATTTGTCCATGATTCTGGTTATGCTCCAACAGCTTTGATTCAGTATGAGATACTTTCTTCTTTACAGGTTCATCTTTAACATATACCTATTAAAAAAACAAAAATGTCTATAAATGGCTTTTTAAATGGGATATCATTTTATTGCAAGATTTAGCAAAAAAAAGACATCATGAAAAAATATTAAATATTCAGGACCAGACATAATTATGCTTTGATTTGCCTACCAAGTGTTAAGAATACACCAAATTTAACACTAAAAAAAAATTCAGTCTGGCTGTAAATTATTTTTAGATAAACAAAAATTTGTCTACAAAAGTATATTTTCCTGGTCTCAAGAAATCTCTCTGTCTGGCTATCATCAATTTGTGAAAGGTGACCTAAGTTTATGGTATCACAGGCAGCTGTTGGTCTGCAAAAATGCACAAGTTAGTTTCAAGTCTAATGAGTTATTTGATTGGGGGTTTGGACTTGTGAGGACAGAAGTGGCTCTTTTATGCACTAGGAACTTCCAAGTCTCTCTTTTTTCTATTTAGCCTCTGGAACCACCGTAGGGTATTACTTCAGAGAATGAATGAGGGTGATGTGTATGAATGAAGTATAGTCTTGTACACACTCAGGTTGATCATTCTTGAAGTGTGGTTAATTGAAACCCAACCACCAAAGAACACTGGTAGCCACAATCTAGTATTCAAATCCATATAAAAGTAATTGCCTTTACTAGGATTTGAACCTTAGAACTCTTGTGACTTCAAAATCAGCTGATTTGTGATGACAAGTTCACCACTAGACCAACCTGGTGGATTTAACTTCCAAGTCTAATGAGTCACTTGATTGCGGGTTGGACTCATGAGGGCAGAGGTGGTATTTTTTTAAGTGGAATCAATTGATATAATCTACAATCATTAGCTACAAAATAATGCTAACAGTATGCAGTGAACTGTGCCCTGTGTTCTTAACTTTGGTAAATTTATACAAATTGTTCTATTAACATTATTTTATATTACTTCAAACCCTTCAGTTCCCACAATATTATTCCCTGTTCCAGGTATAGCACAACTATTACTGCATAATAGAATTTCATTTACTGTCTTCCTCAGGACACAAAGAACTCACACAAGAAATACTGCAACAGTTCTTATAAAATAAGTGACTCCCTTAAGCAGGCACAATATATTCTGAAGCACAGTAAAGATGCTGGTTGGTGATTAACAATTAATCTTGTTTTACAGCCTTTGGCATCAAGTTGGATAGCTTGATAGCAAAAGGATAGCTTGAAAAGCAAAACAAGACAGAAAGTTGGTGCCACATATAACACAGAGGATAACTAAAAGGTATAAAGTAATGGTACTTGATCTTAGGAAGGTGATAAAATTATTGCAATCAGGACTTAATATATAGCATATGACTTGCAAATTCTATCATGATAGAAATGGGTCATTTATCCCTACGTCCAAAGAGAATCTATAGGGGTAAACCCTTGCATTACCATTGATATTACCCAGAAAACAATTTACTTGTAATTTTCTAAACCTTTTTAACTTTTCATTTAGAAATGGAAAAGAAAGTAATTTAAAACTGACAGACAGGGTTTTCAAGGAAATAAATTTTAAAAACGTGCATTAATTCTGTAACTTGAAATCTGAGTTTTACTTTCAGGTTGGCATTATTTACTTCTATAACTATACATTAAGTAATGTTTATGTGCTTTTAATGTTTGTTTTTCACACAACAACTTATATGAAAAACAATCAAGCCAGGAAGTAATAAACAGTAGGTTTCCAATTTACAACACAACCACTTGCAAACCAACTTATAACACTCTTCTTAATTTACTGAAGATAAATGATTACAATGGCAAAAAGAAAAAGATATAATTGCTGTCTATTCATGTGTCCTTTTATTACCAACTGTTTTTATTACCAATCTGATCCACAACTTGACCCTTTCTTATGACTGAATGCTCTTGCATTGCTAATTTGCTTTATCAATTTCACTTTCATTGTATTTTATACAAGACAATATTTTTTTGAAGAAGAATGCAATTTCACAGTGAAAATTTTGAATTTAAAAAATGACACTTTTTCCCGATTGTTTCATGAACTTTTTTACAAAAATTTGTTAAAAGATTTCCATTGCCATGTTTTAGTATTATGTTGGAATTAAACAGTTACATTTCGCAAAGAAATTTTGAAACTAAAAGAATCAGGCATGAAAGGCTGCAAAATATAAGTAATCATATCCAACTATGAGTAACAATGTAAAAAGGTCAAGCATTTAAAAGAAAAAGTGAAACACCAATTCCATTAAAGAAATAAGTTCCCATGAATGACTCATGGGATGTAGAAATACATTTTAACAGAATGTTTTAAACACCAAATACAATTCTGCTAATATGTGTCTTAATGGAACAACTACTTCTCCAAAGATGTAATCAATTATTTATGCATTAAAGGAAAGTAATATAAAACAAAAGAAACATTCTACATCAGTGAAATATGGTTTAATTAATGTAGAAGATGAGGCAAATGATAAAACATTAAAATACTACATGAAGATAAATTGCAGTTGTTCCTGACTACTCTGTAAACTTAAGTAACTGAGGAAGATGAATAATAAATGTAACATTCAATTTTGATGAAGTTGGTCTACATTTCATGTTAAGAACATGTATGGCCTAACAGAAAAATGTTTTCCAGTTTTAAGATCTCAACAGACCAGATAACTGTACTTAAACAAAACAAAGTGATACAGAATCTGATTGTTTAATTAAAATACGACAATTTAATTACACCAAAAAAAACCACAGAAGGAGGATTTTCATGCAGAAATATCATGATTGCAAAAACATGGCTGTGTAATATATTTTTTGACTGTACAATTTACAAACACTCTCCAGAAAATAATTATGTTTTACATAATGAATAAATAAAAAGCAATATGCGTTTTTTTAAATTCAAATTATTCATTTTTAATTATCAACCAAACAAATTAGTTTTACTGAATGTTTATTGCTCACATCAAAATATACTATTCTCTCACTTGTTACACTGCCTTTTTTTAAATAAATTTCAAGCAATATCGAATGAAACGGGTACGTGGTAATAAACAATTAACAATGGCTTAAAACATGAAATAAAACTACCCTCAGTTTATTTTAATTTCAGCAATCTACAGAAACCACTTGTTAAATTTGATTTCAGCCAATGGCATATTTAACCTTACTTCATACCCTTTAATTTCCAAGATTCTACTCCAGATGTTCAAGGTGTAGCAGAATCATCAAGTTGTATGTAAGAGATGCAGTTTATCATCTTACTCAGGACACAGTTATCATTTTATTTACATCAAAAAAGACAGCTGTAAGCACTTAAACATAAATAAAAAAACAATCATTACTGTTTAATTTGGTTCAAATTGTAAGTTAAAATATTTAAAAAAATAAAATTGTCATTAAAAGAATTTAAATAATATTACCACTTTCTTCACAAACATGGACATGGCAAACAAAGGATATCAAATTTTTAAGAAAGCAATTTTTAAGACAACTTCTATTTTCCTTAAATTTTTTCAGTCTGTTGTAGACAGATTTTACAAAACAATTTTTCCATAACCAAGATTAAGACATAAAATTTGTTTATATAACTGAGGTTAAAGGGATTTTAGCTTTAAAAGTGTTTATATAAGACAATTAACTTCAGCAGAATGCAATTTTCAGTATAAATTAACTAATCATATGCATAAAACAATTAGATTTATACACACTTTTACAAAGAATTAATAACATATTTACAAACTAATCAGAGAAAAGAAAAAGAATATGATGGAACTGGTTGAAAATTCCCTTGAATGTAAGTGCTATAAAAGCCTGACATTTTAGCAATAATGAGTGATAGTAAAACCACACTCTAGACCACTTTCAAACATTCCAAGTACCTTACAACACCTCTAATGCAAATTAATTAAAACAACTACAATATTTTTGTATTTCATGGTGTGAAAGCCACATTTATAGTTTTGAGAGATTAGTTTATAGTTTACTAATCACTCCGTTCTCTTTTTTATTTACTTCATCATATTGTTAGTCCTTTTTATGTTTTTGTAGATTTATTGTGCAAATAAAGAATTTTTAAAAATGGATCTAACATTTAGAAAGAAGGCTACTGTAGTACTGCTGTATACTGTATATAACTACAGCATACTCGAAGTGAGATAGCCCTGGGCACCAAACTAAAAATTGCACAAGCTCTCCCTCTTTTCACTGTAGTAGATCAATCTGATGCTATGTACATCATTTTTGAGAGCACCACCTGTGACCAAACCTTTGCTTCAATGTAGGGGGACCCTCAATGTTGGTTGTTATCTGATCAATGGGGTTGCCATTTTTTTTTACCTTATCTGACAAGTCTCTGAACTTAGTGTTTTTATTGATTAATATCCTGTAACACTTCAATGCAGGGAAAGGGTAGACTACTGTGATTTTGACCCTGAACAAAATCGGAACCAACTTCCATCTACCTGAACCCACTACACTGCTTGAGTTTTTTCAAGCAAAAGCTGAAGTCTGAAATCCTGCATTTGCGAGAAGATAATATTTAACACCTTTTTCCCCAGTGTCTATCGCTACTCATTCCAACTTTGCCATCACAACAAGCACCAAGTCATCGGCAAACCTGATCAAGGCTATCTCTTTGGGAAGTGCGACAGACAGAACTTTACTGCCTTTGTCAACATCTTTGTTTCATAGGTTGGTTCTAACACTGAACTCTATGGGACACCAAACTATCCTGAACTGCACTTCTCCCTTGGATGAACAACCTGTCACCAACTCTTTGGCGAGATAACATTCGATAGTCCTCCTCAGATAGACTTAAGCCACATCTTTTAAGTGAGTGGAAAATTGTGCCTCATCGTACACTATTAAAAGTGTTTTTAACATCAAAAAGGATATCAGCAGGAATCAAACCAAATATGACAGTAATGTACACCTAGGACCTGATTTATCAGCCTGATTAATCTGCTGTGTTTTAATCAGATCTTACAGAATACCACCTTTATATATATAAAACAAATATCTTCAGGACAAAAGGGCTAAAAGTACTTAACTGCCGTGGAAATTTACCCGATAAGAACTCTAAATGAAAACCTATGGTCCATCTGTAACAACCAACTTAGGAAAATGGATTGCACAATATTGAAAAGAAAATAATAAACACTAAAATCATTTTAATGTAATTTTCCTCCCCACTGTAAAGAAATAATTATATACAAAAATAATCTTTCTTGTTTCAATTAATTTACACAATATGTAGTTTTTTGCACAATCTCAAGTGTATAACCTTTGATACGTATATGTAGACTGCTAAACCCAGTACCCTTGGCATGCCTAAATAGGACAGTTATAATATGGGTAAAAACATGTATCATGTATCATTTAAACTACAAATTTACATAACAACCTCTCTACTTAAAAAATGACAGCATTACAATAATAAATTTCATAGTCATAAATTATGTCAGTCACTTTTGTGAGCCACATTTTCCTAATCTTGAGAATTTTAAGTATGTATTAAAAAACATAAAATATGATAATAAAACTCATTTAATCTTTTACATCTTGAAGCTTTTTACCATAATATTTAACCTCAACTTTTAATTTCTTTAACTTAATTTTTGTCTTAAAATTTTTACACCTTGACCATATTTAATTATTTTTTAATTCATATCATATATAAATAAATTCTAATATGGATAAGTTTCAGCTGTTATGAGTTTAAAAATTGCATAAAATAACAAAAATTAAAAAAAAAAAACAATCCCATACAAACATCATAAAAAGATTAATGAGCAACATAACTATCTACAGTAATAATGAAGACAAAAATATAAAATTCCTAAAAATGATTGTATTTCCCTGCTTCCTATATTAATATAGTCTGCATAAATATTACATAAAAAATAATCAAAGGGTACAAATTCAAATAATCAAGTATTAAAAAACCATAATTTATTTGATGTATCATTAGGACAGGACAGCACTGACCAAAAACATATAAAATATGCTGGCAAGCTAGAAAGAAATCAAAAATATTAATATTGTAGTATTTGTTAAAACTCACTTTTCCCTCACGAATGAATTCCTCTGAATGACGCAGAGTTGAAAAATACCCCTCTAACATATTTTCAGCATTGATACATGTTTCTCTAAAATCATAGAAGCCTTCTAATTTATCAGCACAATGTGTACATATTATCTTTGGCAATGAATCATCTTCACAAACCTGCATAACACAAGAATACATATAATTAGACACTTTTTATTTGGTGCATCAGCAAATGATGATTTTGGACTCGGCTATCGCAATGCATTAAAGTATATCTTAACAAAAAATTATAAAAACCCCCCCTAGCTTCATTAGTTAATTAGTTACTATTATTTTATTAAATAATCTAAAATGTGGGTGTAAGTAAATTCCAGTTACACATAAGAATGATATTACATCAAACAGAATAATTTGCTAGATAATAAAAATGATGACATCTTGTAAAAATAAAAATACTTTGTTTCTTAACATCAATGAGTATTAACTCATAATTATCTAACTCCATGTAACCCAAATTTTGTTACCTTTGGTACCCCTCCTTCACAACAAAATGGAAAATAGATGCATATAAATAGTCTGATTTTAGAATGCTGTTTATTACACATCCATCAATTTTTGGAATCTGATTTTATGAGATAAAAGCATACCATCAAGAGGATTAAAGATTTTTAACTATTGTTATGATCCAATTTATATAAAAAATTGAAATACTGCAATATTTTTTTTTTCAAAAAGAGTTTTACCTTCATAAAAAAATCATATAGAATAAACAGTAGTTTGTGTGTTCTACTGCTCTCAAACCCCTAAATTAACAAAACATTATGTGTTGCATATTACTCTAACTTTTTTCAAAGCATATTCTACTGTCAAAAAATTAAGCAGGAGAAAATGTATGTGCTTCTTTCCTATTAAAAGAGTCATGTCCCATAACCCCTCCAATTAAAAAATAATAATAATAATAATGATATTGAAATTGTTTTCTATGTTTTCTATTATAAGAAAAAATATACAAAATTACATGAATAGCAGTTTCAGACTCCTACAGGATTCTACTTCTCCTTCCACCCAAAATTAAAAACCAAAGTATTGTGATATTCTATCTTAGCTGAGTAATAAAATCACACAAGGAAAAAATTGGTGAAAATTCAACACAAACTTATGAGAATGTACAACAGGTCTAAGGAAATCAGGATCTACCCAGATTTCAAGTCTTTTGATGGCAAAAGGCATTTTTATACAGCCATGAAACTGTAGATGGAGAGTTCTGCTGTAAACCTTTTCTATCAAAAACATGAAAACTCTAATGGAGTGAGTGAGATCATATCTCACTCAGAATGTTAACTAGTAAACTGAATTTAAACTGTTTTATTGTTCACATTCTAATCCAGGAATTGAAAGTGTAAAAAATGTATACAAAATTGGTTCTAAAAAACCTCACAGTCAAGCAGAATAAGATTTGAAAGGCTACGTGTGTATGTCCTGACCTGCAAGCAGAGTGATCTGAATTTTCTCAAAAATTTAATAAATCAAGCACACATCATAGATTTTCAAGTACGATCCTAAAATTTAACATCAAGGACATAATTAACACACAAGTACCTCACATCACATCTTCAAAATGTAAGAATGAACTATAAAAAATTAAATTGATATTCTTTTATTTTTTGACAGCCAAGTGATTACTCACAAGGGAATATGTTGCAAGAACAAACTGTTTATCAAAATTACTCTCTTGAGGACCTTGAAAAGCTTGGAAAATTGTTGTTCACACATGTTAAAGCATTACAGATGATCGGGAACTACATGAGAACACTTTTTGTGATCTGATACTCTCCATCATAGAATTTTGTCCAGTATGGTATTTCAGTGGTTCTACATTCCCCCTACTCTCCTGATTGGAGTTCTAGAGACTTTTTTATTCATTTATCAATTTTATGAACTGAATGAATGCTTATACATTAAAATACTATTACTAACTAATAGGTAATCATAAATTAACTTCTTATTGAGATGCTACAATATAATAATGGTACAATTAACGATTTCAAAAAATTACACTATTTCAAAAAATAATATTTATTTATAGATAAATTATTTTTCCCCAACTGAAAATCCATCTGAAATTAAGGACAACATTGAAAAACCTATGACTAGTCAGCCATAACAATCCCATCTGAGGACTTCCAGTGGTGTGTAGCTTCTCAAGAAAACTAATTTAATGGAAGCAATTCCAATCTGTAGGTTAGTCGTAAAACAGTTGCATGTACTTTTCTAACATATCTTAAAAAAATTACTAGATGTGTCCTCAAATGTTTATTTTATGGGTACACTTATCACCACAGTAAAATATCACTACTTTACTAATATTAAAAAAAGCAGTCTTAAAAAAGTATAAGAGGATATGAATAATGTATGATGTAAAAGTTGTATTTTTTAAGAGAATTAAAAATATCAGTAATAACTGATAAATGTTTAATTCATACTAATACTGATAATAAACATAATGTGTAAAAAGAAAATAGTAATCTACACACACACAAACACACATTTTATATATATATATATATATATATATGATTTTAAAACCTTTGTATTCAGAAGTATGGTTAATATTGTAAATACAATTCAACAATAGTTTTAGTGTAAACAAAGTATAACATAATAGAACTAATTAATATTTATTTGCTGCTATGTGTTCTGATGTACATACAAGTGTGTACACAAACAATAAACATAAAATTTATAGAATATATAATCAATATGATTGAAAATACTAATCAATTCTTGCACAAAAGCCTGTGTGACATATGTTTCTAGTATTTGATTACAATAAGTGTTTGATAATGATAATCGTTGATAAGAAACTATGTCAATAAGCAGTTCAAATGGCTTTATTACCATCAATTAAAGGGCAATGACTTCTTTAACAAGTAAGCATTGGCCACATTAGATATTCACTCTATTCTATACATATTACATTACATAAATATATCATATACATTTATAATTTATAAAAAAAATGTTATTACTTTTAGTACAAATTAATTAATAACAAAAATATGTACCTACAAAATTGTCAGATTTTGATATTTTAGAGTTGTGGTCAGTTGCAATGAAAATGATAATGATTATTCAAATTTCTTTTTCAAAGTGTGATAAATTCTATTAGGTTTAAGATAATGATTAATTACAAACTAAGTTAATTAGCAAATTATAAATTCCAGATATAAAAAGAATTTTCTTTAAAAATATAAAATCAAATGGTAAAATTATACCGAAATAACTTTAAAAAAAAATAAAACCAACTTCAAAAAAATTGCAGTAAAAATTTTTTTTCATTTCTTTATTTTTCAACTTTTAGAAATTGGCACAAAGTTAAAAACAAGGTACCAAAGTTTTAGAAACCCCCAACCTAACTTGGCAGCCAAAAATTAAAAACTAACTGAAAAAAATACCATTTATTAATTTTTAGCACAAGTTTTTTTAATAAATTTTATTTTATATTTTTTAAATTTATTTTAACATTCTTCAATTTCATGTTTGTTTAAAGTTTGGATGAGCCACAAAACTGTTCACAAAAAAAGTACTTGAAAGAAATCCAAACACTTTTTACTGTTTGCCTTGCTAAGAAATAAGTATTTTGTAAACTAATGAGTTTACTTTTTTTTTGGAGGGGGTTTAAAAACCTTTAAATTTTTCTAGAATGAGTGAATATTTATTGTATTTTTAACTGTGCTTTGATAAAAAAATAATGTAGAGAAAAAACAAAGTAGAGAGGCAACAAAAAATATATATTGAAATATAGGAATACAAATTACCCAAGTTTTTCTTGTAATTTCTTGAATTTTTACTTGAAAATACTGTAAACATCAGAATCAATTGTCCCATCACGATACATAACATGATGCTGCTATAAGCCAATACTAACCAGCAATGACAAAAATACTGTCCAAGCTGGCAATGTAATTTTCTATTTAAAGAATCATTCACTTATCCAGAAAATATTTCAGGGACCACTACAGGAACTACCTCAAACATGATAAGACCTGATCTCCATCAGTCCATTAAGTGAAGAGTAAGGTCTGTACATACATAAATGAGGGCTGCTCTAAAAGTTTACAACCATACTCTTTCTTTACTTTCCAGGTGAATACACAGTACTGTGCAAATTAATATGAACACAGATGTTACTTAATAAAAAGTAACTTTATTTAGAAAAAAGAACATACCTGTACAATTTGTGAATATTTAATAATTAATATTTTCTTTATTCTTAATTACTTCAGGTACATGATTTGGCATCAATTCAACAAGTGTATTACATATTTTTTTGACTTCAACATGAAACCATACTGATATTAGTGCTTTAATGAGGTATCAATTTTTATGGAATAATTCATCTTTGAGAGTCGTTTTTTGACTACTGCCCTAAGATTTTCAACTGGGTTTAAGTCTGGGGAGTGCCTAGCGACAGGAGCTTTAATGTTTCATTCTTCTAAAACTTTTCCACTTTTTTGACAGTGTGGTATGGCACCGAATCTTGTTGTAGCACTCTGTTACCATAAGAAAATTTGTTTTGAAGTTGTGCCAGAATACTTTCCTTCAGAATCTTGATATAGCCATTACGTTTCAACAAACTACCTCCTTTAAGTAATGAACAAGGGCCTTTAAATGTGAAACAACCCCAAAACATTTTTTCTCTGGGTATGCAAGTGATAGTTGGATATAAGCTGGTGATGTACAGGGTGATTCAAAGAAACGGGAAATTTTGAAAGTTGTGTTGGTAGCCTTGGGCGATTGGTACCACTTGATAAGTGGCGCCAGCCTCTCTAACCTAACCTGCCATTTAGTTGTCGTGGATCCTTGGAGCAGTGCGCAACGTGCATTTGCTATCAAAGCGTTTTACAAAAACAATGACAGTGTGGAGGGAGAGCGTAGAGAATTTCGCTGTCATTTTAATCTGGGACGGCACGACCGTGTTCCATCAGCACATGCAATTAAAACATGGATATCTAATTTTGAGGAAACTGGTTCGGCAATGAAAAAAAAACCTCCAGGCTGTGAGCGAACCGTCTGTACACCACAGAATGTTCAAGCTTTACAAGATGCTGTCACACGAAGTCCACATCGGTCAATCCGTCGTCTCTCAGCATCTTTACAATTGCATAGTTCAAGTGTTCGAAGAATGTTAGTGAAAGACTTGCAATTCCATCCACACAGAATTGTGCGAGCACAATTCTGTATTGTAATGCCTCAGAAGATAAATGATAACGAAGAGTTTGTTCACGAACTGTGGATGTCAGACGAAGCGCATTTCCACCTCAGTGGATTTGTTAACAAGCAAAATTTCAGATACTGGGCACAAGAAAATCCTACGCAGCTACACCAGCATCCGTTCCACAGCCAGAAAGTGACTGTGTGGTGTGCTATGTCATCTTATGGTGTTATAGGCCCTTTTTTTTTTTTGAGGATGACAACGATCTTGCAATTACAGTGACGTCAGCTCGTTACGTAGCCATGCTTGAAACCTTTGTTGTGGAACAACAAAAGAGATTTCCATCAATTCTTAACAGAGCCTGGTTTCAACAAGACGGAGCAACGTCACATACTGCACGAATATCGATGGCAGCTGTACGCCGATTGTTTGGACAACGTGTCATTTCACGAAATGGTGACAGTAGATGGCCTCCCAGATCGCCTGATCTCTCAGCTTGCGATTACTTTTTGTGGGGTCACCTTAAAAGCAAAGTGTTCCACAGTAGACCTGCTACAACGGAAGAACTGAAGGCAAAGATCCGAGAAGCAATTGTGGAAATTCCAGTTGAGATGTTACGTCAAACCATGAACAATTTAACGAAGAGACTTCGTGAGTGTTTACGTAGAAGAGGAGGTCACCTGCAAGATGTCATCTTTAAAAAATACACTAAAATGTATGTATCCTAAAATGGCAACATTTGTACAATTACATGAAATAAAATTAATTTTCTAAAAAAATTTTTCATTGTTAGTTAATTTAAAAAATTTCCCGTTTCTTTGAATCACCCTGTATTTTCATTTGATGCTTTTCTAATCTATGGACCCTTTGCCCTTGATTGGAAGTCCAAAAAAATTGGAAAACCTTTCCAATCTTCTTTGGTCCAGATGGCATGTACTTTGGCCACAAGAGCTTTTTTTTTGCAAATTGCTGGTGTTAAAAGCAGTTTTTTAGCTGGCCGATGAGCTTTCTGTCCAGCTGCAAGAATTGAGGGTTTTTCGGTTGTCACGTGTAAATCTGTTCAGTGACTGCTAATTCTCAATTTAAGACCACAGTAGATAATTTTGAATCAAATTTACTTTTTTTCACAAATAATCCTGTAAGAGAGTAGAAACAGCCACATTTATGTTTCCTTTGAGGTGAAAGGAACCAGTTTCTTTCAATTGTTTTAAAATAACATTCCCTGACTCTAGTCCAACACCACACTCAGAAGCTGTTTGTCACTGTGTCATCATGATATGCTCAGAAAGAGAAGCAATTTTTGAATGCTTTCTTGGAGTTATGACATATATATTCAAGACATGCAGAACAAAAAACACTGTAATAAAAAATGAAATAAACTTTTACTAAACTCTATTTATAATATGAAAACTGCTAAATAAGGAAAGAACAATAACCTCACTCACATTACACAGATATCTTAAAGAACAGATGTAGTTAAGCAGTGTAGACACAAGATAGAAGTAAACAAAAAATCCCCTGTGTTTGGATTAATTTGCACACTCCTGTAGCTAGAATAGGTATATTACGGGGATAAGTATGGTGATCATTGAAAAAATAGATCATTGTAAAAAATATCGGGTTTATCAATTTTTTACATTTTAAGGTCCAACTAGTTTAATCTGACAAAAAAAAAACCATAAATATGTATGCATGAATCTGTATACATATGTGTCACACTGTTTTTTTGGTCTTGCATCTCAGAAATACCACACCAATTTTCTTCAAATTAGCTCAAATATTTCTATATATGGGGCACTGATCATATTAATTTTTTTTTAAATTTGTTAAAGGAGTGGGTCATGTGAAAAAACCAATTTCGATTTTCTTCAGAGGCATTTTAGAAAAAACATTTTATTAAAGCAAATTTGATACCAAAAATACATACATAAATAATCCACAAGAAATTTTTTTTCAAAAAATCAACTGTCACCTCTTTCAATTGAAATATATGGTTTTTGTACTTTGCTCTACCTCAATTTGGTTTAAATATTATTTTTTTTTTTTTTTTTAATTTTCAAAGTTTATACTTTATATACATAAATCATACATAGCTATCAAGAAATATCTACATTTTTTAAAATTACAGACCCCCAGATCCAAAATGCAGAAAATTTTTTTTTTCTTATTTTAGCCTGTATTGAAGGGGGTGTTGGATTTAGAATAAACTTTACTGAAGCAAATTTGTTAAGCTTAACCTACATATAAATATTTTTTGAAAAATTGTTATTAAAATTTTTACCCATTACTGAAAAATATGTATTCTGTGTTTTGTTTTTTGCTCTAACACTTTTTATTATTAAAAAAAAAAATTTGTTTCTTCAACAAAGAAAAAATGGTTATTAAAACTAAGTAGCTTTGACACTTATCATATTCTGGACCCAAAATGAGAAGTAGTTTTTTCATTATTTCAAAAAAGTTATACTTTATATTTTCAATGTTTTTAACAGTTCCTTTTTAAATTTAGTTTTATTTTTTTGGATCGTCTTTAAACAAACATTTTTCCTACATTTTCCCCAGAGAATAAGCAAGTCCCTAAAAACAAAAATCGTTTCATTTAAAATTTCAAAATTTTGTTCATCAAATCTCAGTTTGATAATCCTGACTTGACCAGCATGGCCAGGATACTCATGCAATATTTTGCCAATTTTTCTCAAAAGTATTTGAATGCAAACAGTAACACATGGTAGATATACTAGATCTCCAAACAATTTAAAGTAAAAAAATCTGTTCTGAATAAATAAAGATCTTTGCAAAAGCATTTAAAGGTGATGACAAAAACCAGGAGCTAATAATAAATTTTAATAGAACTAATTCATTTGATATTTAGACTATAAATTTTCCCAAGTTTTAACATTACTTTTTTTAATCACCATACATGATTATTTTTCATCATAGTATATTTCTAACCTTTACTCAGTACATTTTTTAAATAGTGTGGTAAATACAGCTGTGTATTATATTCACTAAAATATGGTATGTATCATGCAATTCTAAATGGTCACAAAATGAGGTAAAACATTCTACTGAGTAAACAATGAAATAAACACATAATAATCAGTAATGTATCTGACAAAAGAAATTAATCTTGAGAGGAAACCCAACTATCTAACTATAAATTCATAATAGGTATGAAAAATGTATGTTTTTGGTTTTATACTTGTAACTTCTGAATTTCAGAAAATAAATACTGCAAATAGAAATTTATGTTCTCATTTGAATATATTCCTCAAGGACACTTTTGTTTTTTAATTTAATAACAAAGATAAGTACATTAAAATAATATAGCAACTGTCTCAAATCTGGAACATGTAACTCAACTTTCATGTTAAAGCAAAATTCTACAAAAGGGTTCATGTTTATTTTATATTCATATAAAATGAAGATAATAATGCAATTTCAACAATGACATTATTATCTCCAATTTTACTTAATGTCTGTTCATTCAATGCAAACATACATACCTCCTACTTGTACATGTTCAGTCAACAAAAATAAAATACAAATTATCTATTTTACATAAGCCAATGCAACATAATTAAATAGTATTTTCAGGTTAAACAGAAACTTTTAATTTTTACAATGTTATTATACCTGGAGATTAGAACATGAAAACTCGCCACTCAATAATAAAGGAAATAATCTATAGATCTCACTTTTTCAAAAATCTATTCAATACTTATTTTAAATACTAATAACATAAAAATCATAATTTATCTTTGTCTTCATAAAATCTATATCTTCAACACCAGTTTAATAAGTGATAAACAAAACAGTACGTACTTGAAAAAGATGTTAAATTTATTTAGATATGTACTGAGTTTTTTTTTACTAACACTTCAAAATTGTTTTACTTATTTATTATTGTCATATAGCTTATCCACTATTACATCATAAAATTATAGTTTTTATACTTAAAGAACTAGACAATTTATTCTGTTGAATTTAATAATTTTTAAATACAACCCTAATCAATTTTGTCCTATTTTCTTCAATTCACCTCCAAGCAAATGCTGAAGCAATTTATTTTATATTACACATAGTCTGATGAAAGCTAAATCATGTACAATTATGTTCTGACCTGAACAAATATTTTCTTATTTGTTAGAAAGAAATGGGGTATTAACTATTAACTGGGCTGCACTCCATTATTGACAATTTTACTACTATTGTTGAACAGGTTTAATTCATTACTCTACCTACTACTTCTAAAAGTGTAACTGCTAACTACAAGAACAGCAGCAACAAAGATTTAATTTTTATCTTTACACAAACCCCCTAACATCCATTATTAGATGAATATTCTGTAAAAATTTTTTTTCTAGCATGTGTAGATTATTAACTCCTCCTCATATAAAATAAGTAAAAGATAGTAATACAGTTTCAACAGTAGCATTATGATCTTCAATGTAACTTAATGGCTATTCATTCAATGTAAACCTATCTCCTACTTGTACATGTTCAATCCACATAAGTATTTTACAGTGTAGTAAGTTGCCAGTCAAAGAAATCGAAACTAGTGAATTCTTTGAACCATCAGTAAACCAACTGCAAAAATTACAATTGAAATTTTGTCTCCTTAAAATTAGTTAAAAATATGTAAAACTTCTAACTTCTATTTTCATTACAAGCATGAATTCTGTACCTCCATTTTATAGTCAGTGTAAGAATAGCTTCTTTGCTTGGCTGTTACTGCATTGTTGGTTTGCTAAAAAAATGACAAAATCTTGTAGAAACCAAATGGCTGTACTTTTATTTGACAATTTCTACAGATTCATTACCAAGGCTTAAAACCATACAAACTCACAACAATACTGAAATGAATTAATGTAAGGCTAATCAGAGAAAGAAATATTGATTCTGTAGGGCCACTACAGCAGTCAGATAACATAAATTAATAAACTGTTATTACATAATACCAATGGGATAATAGTCTCTGCATACAAATATGTACTACAGCAACCTGGTAAGAAAACCCACCACCAAATCATTGCTTTTCTTGTACAAAAATACAATTTTTATGTTTAATAAGAAAACAGACCTAAATGTGGGAAAAATAATTAGCTATTTCTTTAAACTTGGATTTACACAAGTTATAATGTAGAAAAATATCAGTGTCAAAATTCATGACAAAAATGGAGTGTGGCTAAGCTAATGGAAAGTACGAAATAGAAAAAAAAAATCAATCAAATTTAAAAATACGTAACAGTTCAAGGATTTTTCAGCCGTTTCACATTACTTGATGGCAAAATATGACAATTTTTCACTGTGGATAGAACTTCAAAAGATAATTCACAATTTATTAAGCATATGCTTACACTTCTCTTCTATGGATAATTTTGTTTTATTTGTTGTACTTTACATG
This sequence comes from Lycorma delicatula, assembly GCF_047948215.1. NCBI lineage: Eukaryota > Metazoa > Arthropoda > Insecta > Hemiptera > Fulgoridae > Lycorma > Lycorma delicatula. The sequence goes on from NC_134462.1 coordinate 26,679,560, forward strand.
ATCCAAACAAACACTAATTTTCCACCTGTACTTTAGAATGCAATAAGAATATACATAATATTGATAAATATTCAGTGTCAAAACAACAATTTACATAAAATGAATAGGATAATAAAACTGATTACGCAAAATCTTAAAAGGCATCACTTTCATACTTAAAAAGGAATTAATAAAAAATCTGACAATGGTCTAAGGATCTCTCTTAGTTAACATAAGATAAAATTGATAATATAAAAAACATAAGTTAATCATAAAATTTTTAGTGCACAAATAAGAACTTACTGACAAACCCATCACAAGTACTTCTTAACCCAATACTACTCATACCTACCCACCTATATTTAAATCAAGTTAAAAGCATCTGGCAACTGTGTAAAAAGAATAACTGCATTACAAGATATGTGCACAATACTGTAACACATATGTACACATAACCAAAGAAAAAATTTGACCAGCAAAAGCTGATCTATTCTTAACCTTAAGAAAAAAATTTAAATTACTCATTTTGTGAACAAGTAACATTACTAGAACCAAAACAAAAACTAAAATTAGATCAAATATATGGGCATTATATCAACTAAGATTAGGTTAGTAACATATTGACACGATCAAAATCGTAATTATAATTCAGATAACAAGTGACACAGAAAATTTACACCTTATAAAATCAGAGTACTGTAAATCAATGGTTTTTCGGAATAAAATCTAAAAAGACATTAAATGAAATTCTGTTTATCATTTAACAAAAATAAAATGTTAGGTTATTTATTAAATTTATAAAATAATTAACGACCCATCATAAACTTTTAAATACTGATAGTAATAAATAACTTCCACTTGCCTGGAGGGGAAGACAAACTTGTATCTTAGTGGGGAGTTGCCGTCTCCTTCCTTCTTCTCTAAATATATGTATTTTAGTACCTTCACTAGACGTACAAAGGCGGCAAAGCTCATAATAATTTACTCTTCTGTATCCAGACATAATTTCAATTCAGTCTTCTATAAATATCTCTAAAAATAATAAATATCATTAAATAAATAAAATTAACAAAACTGACTTTGTTAAAGTTAATTACAACCTATTCCATTAAAACAAATATTACAACGATACGGTATATTCATGCTATGATTACGTCGCAATCATTATGTTACTATCGAAAATACGACAGTCGATATACTTACCACTATCGAGATAATGAATAATTAAAGAAAAACTTTAAGCGGAGATAGAATTTTACCTTATTCTCTCCATTTCGAACATCTTACTGCATTAAAAAAGTAATGCATTTATTAAACAATTAAGTTTTTTATTAAACCACTAAAAATATATCATACTATACAAAGTTGATACATGAATTATAATCTACATGTTATCTAAATTTAATACAATTATATTAGTAAGGAATACCAAAATGTAGTTATTAATGTTTTTACCACTAAAATTGCCGTTAACATGCAATACTGTTTTTAGAAATTCTCATGGATAGTTAATATTTTATCAAATAGTTAATATTTTATTCATGTATTTCTGTTTAAAATACATTTTGTGCTTTCTCATAAAGTCAAATTAATTTTCAGAATAAAAACATTGGCTCTCAGATAATTTTTTGGTGCCCATACCTAAATATAAATTAAAAAGATATAATTAACTTGAAAATTTTATTTTTGTATTTCCATATGTTCATATTTGTGAATATGCTGAGTACAGAGAAAAACGGTCATTTGTTCCTAAAAATACCATTTGCAAATCCCATACTACATTTTACATAGCAAATGCTCCAATTACTTTTGGGTCAACAATAGACCTTGAATGTGGCAACTGCTTCACATTTGTGAATCTTCTAAACCAAGTGATAATGGAATAAAACCATAATAATCATACACAGAGTTTCAATTTTTTTTTTTTGTCTTCAGTCATTTGACTGGTTTGACGCAGCTCTCCAAGATTCCCTATCTAGTGCTAGTCGTTTCATTTCAGTATACCCTCTACATCCTACATCCCTAACAATTTGTTTTAGATATTCCAAACGTGGCCTGCCTACACAATTTTTCCCTTCTACCTGTCCTTCCAAAATTAAAGCGACTATTCCAGGATGCCTTAGTATGTGGCCTATAAGTCTGTCTCTTCTTTTAACTATATTTTTCCAAATGCTTCTTTCTTCATCTATTTGCCGCAATACCTCCTCATTTGTCACTTTATCCACCCATCTGATTTTTAACATTCTCCTATAGCACCACATTTCAAAAGCTTCTAACCTTTTCTTCTCAGATACTCCGATTGTCCAAGTTTCACTTCCATATAAAGCGACACTCCAAACATACACTTTCAAAAATCTTTTCCTGACATTTAAATTAATTTTTGATGTAAACTACTTATATTTCTTTCTGAAGGCTCGTTTAGCTTGTGCTATTCGGCATTTTATATCGCTCCTGCTTCGTCCATCTTTAGTAATTCTACTTCCCAAATAACAAAATTCTTCTACCTCCATAATCTTTTCTCCTCCTATTTTCACATTCAGTGGTCCATCTTTGTTATTTCTACTACATTTCATTACTTTTGTTTTGTTCTTGTTTATTTTCATGCGATAGTTCTTGCGTAGGACTTCATCTATGCCGTTCATTGTTTCTTCTAAATCCTTTTTATTCTCGGCTAGAATTACTATATCATCAGCAAATCGTAGCATCTTTATCTTTTCACCTTGTACTGTTACTCCGAATCTAAATTGTTCTTTAACATCATTAACTGCTAGTTCCATGTAAAGATTAAAAAGTAACGGAGATAGAGAACATCCTTGTCGGACTCCCTTTCTTATTATGGCTTCTTTCTTATGTTCTTCAATTGCTACTGTTGCTGTTTGGTTCCTGTACATGTTAGCAATTGTTCTTCTATCTCTGTATTTGAACCCTAATTTTTTTAAAATGCTGAACATTTTATTCCAGTCTACGTTATCGAATGCCTTTTCTAGGTCTATAAACGCCAAGTATGTTGGTTTGTTTTTCTTTAATCTTCCTTCTACTATTAATCTGAGGCCTAAAATTGCTTCCCTTGTCCCTATACTTTTCCTGAAACCAAATTGGTCTTCTCCTAACACTTCCTCCACTCTCCTCTCAATTCTTCTGTATAGAATTCTAGTTAAGATTTTTGATGCATGACTAGTTAAACTAATTGTTCTGTATTCTTCACATTTATCTGCCCCTGATTTCTTTGGTATCATTACTATAACACTTTTTTTGAAGTCTGACGGAAATTCCCCTTTTTCATAAATATTACACACCAGTTTGTATAATCTATCAATCGCCTCCTCCCCTGCACTGCACAGTAATTCTACAGGTATTCCGTCTATTCCAGGAGCCTTTCTGCCATTTAAATCTTTTAATGCTCTCTTAAATCCAGATCTCAGTATTGTTTCTCCCATTTCATCCTCCTCAACTTCCTCTTCTTCCTCTATAAAACCATTTTCTAATTCATTTCCTCCGTATAACTCTTCAATATATTCCACCCATCTATCGACTTTACCTTTCGTATTATATATAGGTGTACCATCTTTGTTTAACACATTATTAGATTTTAATTTATGTACCCCAAAATTTTCCTTAACTTTCCTGTATGCTCCGTCTATTTTACCAATGTTCATTTCTCTTTCCACTTCTGAACACTTTTCTTTAATCCACTCTTCTTTCGCCAGTTTGCACTTCCTGTTTATAGCATTTCTTAATTGCCGATAGTTCCTTTTACTTTCTTCATCACTAGCATTCTTATATTTTCTACGTTCATCCATCAGCTGCAATATATCGTCTGAAACCCAAGGTTTTCTACCAGTTCTCTTTATTCCGCCTAAGTTCGCTTCTGCTGATTTAAGAATTTCCTTTTTAACATTCTCCCATTCTTCTTCTACATTTTCTATCTTATCTTTTTTACTCAGACCTCTAGCGATGTCCTCCTCAAAAATCTTCTTTACCTCCTCTTCCTCAAGCTTCTCTAAATTCCACCGATTCATCTGACACCTTTTCTTCAGGTTTTTAAACCCCAATCTACATTTCATTATCACCAAATTATGGTCGCTATCAATGTCTGCTCCAGGGTAAGTTTTGCAGTCCACGAGTTGATTTCTAAATCTTTGCTTAACCATGATATAATCTATCTGATACCTTGCAGTATCGCCTGGCTTTTTCCAAGTGTATATTCTTCTATTATGATTTTTAAATTGGGTGTTGGCAATTACTAAATTATACTTCGTGCAAAACTCTATAAGTCGGTCCCCTCTTTCATTCCTTTTGCCCAGCCCGTATTCACCCACTATATTTCCTTCCTTGCCTTTTCCAATGCTTGCATTCCAATCTCTAACTATTATTAAATTTTCATCTCCTTTTACGTGTTTAATTGCTTCATCAATCTCTTCGTATACACATTCTACCTCATCATCATCATGGGCGCTTGTAGGCATATAGACATATAGAGTTTCAATTATAAAACAAATATATTAACTGCCTTAAAACACAGATCCCTCTGAATAACTTATTACACAATCATTTTTTTTTTAAATTTAGGTCAAGATACAAAACCAAAATAAACCTGACTTCTGACCTCCCCTAGATTTTCATCAAACTTTAAACTAAACTAACTATTAACTGTAACTTTAAACTAAATTTCATTACTTATGCTTCTTCGCATTTTAATAGTACACTATTATAAATGGTTGACAGCAAACCATCTTTTGAAAAAATTGACCTGTATTTTCTTTAATAAAAGTAAAAAAATCCTAAATTACTTTCCAGTGTTGTATTGTTCATATACAACATGGATTGGGCATTATTTTGTATGTTTATATATATATATATTTTTTTTTTTACATAGGAGGAAAAATCCACAACCACCTGCTCAGCAGTCCGCACTGCTGGGTGTGTGAGGTTTCCCATCTAAGGTGGGAAACCTAACATTCATTCAACAACCTCCCCCTAAGACAACATACCCCATTACTTGGAGCATGCTAACTTTGCTATGGGACACTATCAGGAGTCCCACAAACATCATTAGTAGCAGGGCCCATAACTATCTCGTTCTAAGGGCTCCTAACTACCTCCATGTATGGCCTGTCCTTACCCTCCCCTCCATGACTTCCAGCAAAAATTTACCTATGTTGACAGAATTGATCTTCTGTTTCAATTTGCCTTCATCCATGGGGGGTAAATGGCATAACTCAGGCACCACTGATGGAGGGACGCTATTGATGGCAATAGCGTGAATGTACAGAAACACAGAGGTAGACAGTGTCATCAGTCCCCTGGCACAAGAATCTGTCAGAATTTATCCTAGCATATGGATCCAGGAGTCCCCACATACATTTGTTAGCGTGACCCAAGAATCCCAACTACCTCCACGTGTAGGCTGTCCCTTCCCTACCCCTCCAGTACTCCTTACTCACTCCTCTAATGACTTTAGTTTCAGGACCATCTGCAGCACTCCTATGATGCCTGTCATGCAGGTGTGATCTACAGTGCTCACTTTGTATGTTTACATTATTATAATATTATTTGCTGCCTGTTGGATAGTTATCATTCAAATAGCACATGCATGTCTTGTGATGCATTACAGTGACAATTTCTTGATATTCAATTCATGTATACAATGTCAAATGACAAGTTGTAGATTCAAAGTGATATGTAACGTTATCGAAGGCCTCACATTTCAATGTCCTTGCTGTTGGCATTACTGGAAACTTAAGTGGTTCAAGAAGGTCTGTTGAGATAACATCACTCATTCAAACATTTTTCTCTCTATTACTTTATATAAAAAAGGTAATTATACAATACTATGCTAGCATTCTTTAATGCATTATTACAAAAGCTATACGGTTAACACATTATTTTTAAAGTTCTTAGTACTAAGTAACAGGAGGACTAACTCTACTCTCTTTGGAGATGCATAAGTGTTTTTCTGGGGTAGAGACATATCCTTAACCAAATCCCAACCTGGATCACAGTTTTTCTGTTAGGAAAAAAAATTTGTAATTTTTGAGGAAATTGTAATCCCCTTAAAACTGATCAGACTGGTAAATATTGCTATTATTATCATCTGCAATATCTATTTTTCTCACTCTATTGTTTTTTATATTTTAATGTGATGTGCGGGCATCAACTGCTACGATCATTTAGCTCGAATGGAAATTTTTAGCATATGAAAAATGCCATACCTGACTGGGATTCAAACCCAGGACTTCCAGGTGAAAGGGGGAGATGCTACTAATTGCGCCATGGAGGCCAGCATTTTTGAAAGCCAAAACTTTGGTCTCTTTTCAATTTGTATAAATCTTATACCTTTTATTAAAGATTTCCATAGAAAGCGGCATATGATCGAGTCTCAACATTATTATTATCATACCTTTTTTAATATTTTTTATAGTTCACACAATACTTGGCAATACAACATATTTCATTATTGTTTACAACACTTTTTATGTTAATTCACCAAAATTTAAAGCTCGTGTATGGAAATATGAAATGAAGATTATGTACATATTAAAAATGCCACTTCAAACGCCTTTTCAGGATTTGAACTCAGGACTTTTCAGAGGCTGAGACACTACCAGTCTGCCACTGAGATTGATGGAGTGGTATAATTTCTTACTGTTATCATCATATTGATAAATCTATTTTGTAATTTATAATTTCTTTCGATAATGTTTTTGCTTTACATCATTACTAAATATTTATAATTAATTCACTTTGATTCAGATATCAACATATCATTCTGTTATAAGTTTTTTCCCACTGTGTCCCTGACATCCTTAATTACTTTTTACTAAATATGTATGCTGGTGTGAGACAGTGATATCTATTTTTCTACTTCATCCATGTATTAAACCAGATGAAACTATGAATTGAACAGAACTATTTTTATGTTACAAATCATAATACTTTAGAATGGGGGAAAAGATTTAAAATGTTTATGCTGACATTTTTAATAAGTTACTTGATTATTTGAAAGATCTTTCAGCCAGTTTATTTAAAATTAAATGATTTCTTCCGCCCAAAACAATACTATTCTGATGATTTTAAATTATACTAATTAAATGAACCTAAATTTTCTGCATTCTCATTCAACTTATACAAAAAATTAACTCAAATACTTTTCAGTTAAAACATTAGAAATTGGCATTCTATTCTCAATGAATTTAATTTATTTTGATGTTCATATACTTTCACAAATTCATATTTTTTACATTAATATGGTCTAACTACTTCTCTTTTTTATTTTTCAATTTTACTTACTATTATCTATCCTGATCACAGTTTTCCTTAATCCTTCCAGGCAAATATTAGAGCAATTCCTTTTGTTATATGGGTTCCTAATGTAATCTACACCATTTTTTGCTATACTTTTGTCAGTAACAATTATTTAAAACTAAACTTTTAAAATAACAAACTTAACCAAATTTAATAAATACAATTTTTTTAAAATTTGATTTAGTTTATAGATTAAAAATGTTACAGTTTTAGAATTTTTTATGTAATGAATTATGAGCCAATTTATTCAAAGTAATTATCAATTTCTGCTCCAAATCACTCTTATTTTAGAAAGTACAGGACAGTTGTTTTAAAGTATATCATACCTTTTATTACATGAAAGTAAGCAAATTATATCCACAAATGGTAAGAAAGTTTAAAAATCAAACATATACAAATACAAAATATACTCAAATTTTTATTATTTTTAACTCATTACCTATTCCAAAAAGCAAAACTGAATTTCTTTTACAGATCTGTTTTATATTTTAATTTCCTTGTAAAACAAAACATCCATCTAAATCCCTTATACATTGATTTTCTCTCACTTGCAATCAATCTGTGCTTTCCAAAATCTGTAGAAAAGGCCATGTAAAATACCATATATCATTTCTATGCATAGGTAAGTACCTTTATTTCTGGCCAACCTTATAGACTCCAAAATAAATTACCTGATCAACATTTAATAACAATTAAATTCCCTAATAATTCTAACTGTGATCTCTATAACAGTAATAAAAAAATATCGCTTGGGATGTTGCAACATACGTTACGATTTTTTTTATATGAATGATTGTAATTAATTTTCACCACTCAACTGGTTTAGAGCTCATAAAATAAATTTTCTGATATTTATTTCAAAATAAATGAATGAATGAAATGTCAAAATGACCACAGTACTTTTGATCAAGATATTATTCTTGAAAATCTTAGAATTTGGTAGCCTGAAACCTAAAAATACTGTCTTCAGTACCTCATTCTTGCAATAAAAAAACTAATTATGATTAATTTGGATTTTTCAAAAAAACATATATTCATACAATGTTTATATTCTATCCTGTATAAATACATAAATAAGTAATTTATTCTGGTGGTACGTAAAACACTACACAGATTGTCAGAAATGGGAAAATAATTCTATGGATAAAGAAAGAAACTGCCCCAGCATTCATCTGAATGGAACAAAAGAAACTGTGGTACAACCTTGATCAAAACAGCATTCACAAAATGGACATTTAAATAAAAATTAGAAGCACTGTAACAAAAAATAATAAATGAAACAATAGTAGCTTAAATATCTGAACATACTAGATAAATAATAAAATAACTGCAAAATAAATAATAATTCACTATAAGCACAGTTACTGTATTCACATTTATATTAGCTCATATAAATTTTGATTTTTTTTTACATTATTCAAAAACTCATCAACAGAGTAACATTATTTCTGGAAAAGAAAGTCATTTAATTTTATCTTAAATAAATTGATATCTACCTTTTTGTTGTCTATGATGCTTAAATTATTTTCTTAATACTGAGAAATGGCTGTCAGCAATTTTTTTTTTTAAATTATGCTTAAGTAAATATAGTATGCTTTTAAAGAAATTTTAAGTCTATTGTTCATCACTTTTCTAATTACAGACTTAAGTGAAAATGATCTATAATACTGTAAACTTAAAAAATAGTGAACGTGAACTGCTATGTTATTAATAATTCAATGACACATTTCCTCGGTTATATCGTTGCAAGCCTCAATGATCAGCACTTGCAGTTCTCACTGTACGAGAATGTTTTGGGAAAATTCTTTTCCTTTAATCACATGGATTCGAATCAAGACTGTTTGGGGGCCAGTTCTGTCCACATGCAAAATGATTAGGAAATCAATTTGAAATGACATTGGGGTTATAAGTTTCATGCAGAAAGTCTAAAATAACATTAGCTGTGTGTGCGGTCTGGCTCCAACCTGCATAAATCACTCGTTTTCTAATTGAAACCCTTTTGTAAGAAGCTAAGGAACAAAATTATTACGCAGCATATTTAGATAAGGTTCACTGAATGTTCAAAAAAGATTGGCCTTATTACCTCATGTTTTGAGATAGAAGCCCATACTGTAATTCTTGAAGCACGTGTGGATTTTCAGAAACCCAAAAATGACATTTTATTTATTAACAACCCCATCTAGGTGAAAATGTGTGTCATCTAAAAACCAAACATTGTTTAACAATAAGTCTTGGTTCACAGCCCATTCAGCGAATGCCATTCTTTGATGTTTGTTGTAAATTGTCTTTAATTTAGGCAACACTGTTATTTGGAAGGATAAAAATGTAAATTAGTTTTTACAATTCGCTGCACAGATTGCCTAGAAATCCCAAGTCGTGCTGCTGCTTTTCTTGTTGATTTGCCTGGCCTCCTCAGCAATGCTGCTCCAAAATTCTGTGGAGAAAGAACATCAGCAGGACGTTCGTGCTTACTCTCAAATACTGAACCATCAGTATTAAATCTTTCGTAAAATCTAAATGTATTGTTTTAAATGGGGGCGACCACAGAGTTTGAAAATGTGCATGAAACCATCTTTGTGTTGGCACCACACTTTTCCCTTTCATTAAAAACAACTCTTTTTGTGCTGTTCAACAGTCAGTCATCTTGGAAGATACACAAACACAGCGACTTGTAAAGATAAGAAATTAATATTCATGAACTGCTGACACTTCTGCCAATATAAAACACACTAATAATTATTAACTTAGATAATTATTGCCAAATACAAAGAGCATTCATTTTTTATGATGATGATAACATGCCAGATACTTGCTGAAACATTAATCCAAAGACCAGTTGTATATGAAGCCAATAAGTGATCATTACACAATCTGGTTGGTGTCATTGGTTACATCTGTTTATAATAATTCCCAGGTCACTTATAATAAATTTATCATTTATTCGAAATCCTGATTTAAATTTCTAGAATTACAAAAATATGAAATATTTCCTTCTTTCAGTAATAGAAAAACTTTTTTTCCATTTTCTTGCTTGAATTTCAATAAATTAATAAAATTTGATGAAAATTAAATTTTTGTAAAATTTGTAAAAAGTTTTGTTCATACTGACATACCAGTTTATAGGAGGGATCTTTTAAAAGTTACAGAGTAAATTTTTATCCAAAAATTAAATTGATTAATTAGTTTTTTCATGCAAAATATAAATATGATGGTGATACATGATTTTGTTGGAAGATTCTTTCAGTTTCCAATACTGAGTTAAAACGATGAACATTGTTTCTTATAAGGTGTGTGTGTATATTTTTTGCTTTGCACCTGTCAGAGTTTCTTATAGCTGAGATGCATACAGAGAACTTGAAGTACAAAAGGCACTAATCAGAATTGTTCTCTATGAGAATAATGATTTTTCACTGCATAAATGATTGCATTAACACTCTTAGCACCATGTGTATCAATCTGATACATTTTTAGCAATGTCAGAACAGCCACGTGTATAATTTTGATGCACACGTAATGGTCTTAATAAATAAATAAAAAATGTCTGGCCTGGGGTGAAGTTTTACTGATTTAGGTGTGGCGCTAAGAGTGTTAAAGGAATATCAGTTGAATTTCAGCAAGCTTGATGGTCTGATGTTTAAAAGTGTATTTAACTCACTCAAGGGAATAGGATACCACTTCAATCCTAATGGTTCTTAATAAGTCTGGAAGGGGAACTTGTTATTCTTGAGGACATGAAATTTTCAAGAGTGACTTCTAACTTGTGTTGGATCACTTACAATCATTTTGGTTATTACTACAAACATCATAAGCATCTACAGAAAGAATAGCGTAAATAAAAAGAAAGAAGTTTTTGGCCAAAAGTCTCATGACAATCTTGTATGGGCTAACTTAAAAACTACTGTTAGTTTTTGTATACCCGGATGCATAAAGTAGTAGTATTTATTTGCATTATGTTGATACCTTTCATACGTATTTGTTAATGCTCTAAGATAAGATAAGTATAATTTTTAATTTTATATGAAGTTAAAAAAAAATAAAGGGTTACTATATTCATTAGTTTCCTTTCATTTGAAAATTTCTTTTCTTTGTATTAAAATATGAAAACATCCACTTAGGCTTCAAAAAAAATTAATGATTAAATAATTTATTTGTAAAAGGTAACGTAGTTCGACTTATATTTTTTTCAATTGTAGAAAAATAATAATACAAAAACAACTTTGTATTTCATTGAACATGTTTGTTTACCAATTCAATAACATATTTATATAACTTCCTCAATTTAAAGTTTTTTTTTTTTGGAAAATTAGAATGAATGCCCATGATAATAAATGTGCCAAAGAATCCCATAACCTACATTTGAAGAATGTCCAAGTTGATGAAATTAAGAAAATAAATAATAAGTAACTATCTTATAATTGAAGTTTTTATGGATATTTCTAAAGTAGTTTTTGGAAAAATTGTTGATATAAGATCAGTTATAATGGGTAATCCACATGTTAATGAAACACTACAAAAAATTGCAAATGGGTCCAAGTTTGTCATTTTTTATAGTATATTAAAGAAAGTGATCTTTCAATTTGATTGTTACTAGAAATGAATCATGGGTGTCATGCAGCACTCATGAAACACTATTAAAAAAAAAGTGAGGAAAATCTGACTGGGAGTAAGCTGAAGGTCATGATGATCTATTAGTACTGATTTAGTTTCTCTTAATTGAATTCATGCCAAAACATACAATTTCACCCTCACAACCCAATGTGAATACTCTTTAAATTACATGATGTTCCTAAATCAGTGGCAAAGTAGGATGAGAAAGGGTGTTATGCTGATGCATAATATTTCATCAGTTATCTGTGCTATTATATCTAATTAACCAGGTAAGTTCCCTTTCATCTGGAGAACCAGGGTTCGAATTCCAGTCAGGCATGGCATTTTCACACTGGCTACAAATCGTTCATTTCATCCTCTAAGCAATACCTAATGGTGGTCCTGGAGGTTAAACAGGAAAAAACCCGGAAAGTTCAGTTGGAATGTTTTCAGACACCTACCAGCAGTAACTTATATTTGAATGGCCATCTTCCCGATGAAAAAATTACAGCAACTTTTGACTGCTACAGAGTATTGACAAACTGAAAAATATTTGTCATTGCAATGATTAAATGAACTGACATCTGAAAAGTACAGCAAGAGTATTTAAAAGCTTATGTTTTGCAATGACAAATGCTTCAATATTCATGGCAACAATTATGCAGAGAAGTATACTAAGGTACGTAGTTTTAATGTGCGTAATCAATTCCTTTAGGTTACACATCTAATCAAAATACATTTTGATTTATCTAAATAATCCCAGCTGTTTTGTATCTTAAATATTTAAACACTGTATACAAAAAACTCTGTGATTACAACGCTACCTTCATGTGTTTAATAGCATCAGAAAATAAGAAAACTATTAGATATTTGTTTTTTAAATTACAACAGCTATATCAAAAAATTTATACATAATATGAAAACAGATATGGGAGCTGCAACTAGCTGTCAGAAAATCAAGGAAGTGCGAGTTGAAAAAGTTTTGACTCTATGGATATGCAGAATAAATTGCAAATTATGCATCTACTTTGAGAAGATCCCAAGTTATAGGTTGGTGCAGAATCTTAGAATGGTAGATGTGTACTCCTAGAAATATGAAGTATTTCTTAACCAAAGAAACGTAATCTTTAACTATCCTCTGTTCTGAACATAGGCTCTAGTGTAGTTAGTCTGGGTTGTTCTAAGATTCAAATCCTAGTAAAGGCAATTACTTTTATATGGATTTGAATACTGGTGTTCTTTGGTGGTTGGGCTTCAATTAACCACATATCTCTGGAATGCTTGACCTGAGTCTGTACACGACTATACTCCATTTACATTCATTTATTATCATCCTCTGAAGTAATACCTTACAGTGGTTCTGGAGGCTAAACAGAAAACGAAAGTTAAGGGGTAGTGTGTAATACTAAGGACAAAGAACCGGATGAAAATATCAGAAACAATTAACAAAAAGCCTTTTAGGCTGAGTTGTATAGTATTTGATCTGCTCATTAAGTAGTATAACATATAGGGACTGGAACTTAGTTTAAATTCACAATGTTAAAAACTGTTAAAAGATTCACAGATAGTCATTAATTAAATGGATTTTTGAATAGCATATTTTGTATACATATCTGAATAATAATACATGGAAATAGTGAGACCAAATAATTCCATAATAATCTTATAATTAATAATTTAATTATAATATAATAATATTGTAGTACATACATTTTTAAAAAATATACTTAAGATGTATTATTTTTACACGGTTTTCAAAAAAGTCATTAAACTACTATTAACAATATATGAAATAACTGATTAAAAAACAATTGTTAACATCAGTTCATATTCATTAAGACATTTTACATTACTATTTATAAGCAGGTCTTTTTTAAACATTTCAACAAATTACAATTTTATACTATTTAACAAATTTAATATATAATATGAGTCCAATGAAAAAATAATGATGACTAGAAATGGATTGAAGAAAAATTGTCAATGTCTACATAAAATTAATTATAAATAAACTGAGGTCATTAAAAAATAAAATATTTTTAAAATGTTTAATTTATACAATAGATAAATAAATATAATTATTTTAAAATAAAATTTTATCTCAGATTAAATGAAAGTGCAATTATAATTATTAACAATCCATTAAACAATTTAATTATTAAATCAATACCAATTAAAAAATAGCCGCAATCTATACTTCCATGCTCATAATTTAATATATGAAATCAAAACAAGACAAAGTAGTAATTCTATTTTATTTAAAAGTAGAATATTTTAACCGAGAACATATTTAACAATTATCAATTATTTAATAAAAATAAAAAAGAAATTATAAAATATTTGTGTAAAGTTACATAATACTTTAAGTGAACGCCAATAAAATTGATGGTATCTGTATGGAACAAAAATTAGGCTTTATGATTACTATCCATAATTAATATGATGATAATGTAAAATATTTTAAAGATCAAATGACTGACCAAGATAATGGTAAGTGTTAAAGACTGGGAAGCAAAGAAACATTAATAAGACATAGTGGCTAAAGTAATGCTTCTGTTAGCTAATTTTAAGACAATATCAACCTCATTATTTTTTTACTGTTCCATAAACAAGAGTAGATTTTGTTTGTAAAGAGTGTTATTCTGTTACATCACAAGAAAATATATGTCATAGACAGTGCTTACACAGAAGGTCAGTGCTTGCCTTCTTGCTTAGAATGTTAACAATCTGAAAAGCCATTCTAATTACATTTTAACACAATCAGCTCCTTTGAATCTGTTTCTTGGTCACCTTTTCTATTACTTAATTCTAATTAACAACACATCCTGCCTTGGAGATCCAGATCCATTTAAAAAGCTACAGGTTTATTCATTACAAGAACAAGGGACACAACTGCCTACTGGCCCTAATTTAACAAAGCTGTAAAAGATATCAAAAAACTTCTGGAATATCAAACAGATCTACTTAATTTTAGAAAATCATTTTATTACAATAAAGCAGCACATTTAATTCTATAATTCTATTATTTTTACACACCTACCTAGTCTACATATTTAAATACCTATTCAGCCCACAAAACTTCATACAGCCAAATGGTAAATTATAATTTCCTATAAATTTATTGTTTTCTTGTCACAATATACTTCTACAAAAAAATTCTTGGTTTAAAGTCAAAGTTGGATGTACACTGATAATTATTCAGACGAACAAGTACAATCACAAGCTCATCTAAATGTGAGTTCTGGTTTATTAGTGAAAGATCTGTTATTTTTCAGTAACTGGTGTGGCAGTTAATGCTTTGACATTAATATTTCATAATGTACAAAAAAATTGTTGTTTAAACGGTAAATTTCTGTTAGCAAAATGGTTGATACAAGACAGTCAGTTATATATAAATTTTAATACATTAAACGTGATCAACCATTACATTTCTTATTCATTTATATAAATTGGTATCATCTTATCACGATATATCAACATTGATTCTAGATGTGTTGGTAGCTTAACATATTCTAATTTACAGAAACTGCCATAGCATTCTAAGGATCTTTTTGTCAGTCACTGTTGGTTTAGACCTTCAGTCACAGCTGCAGTATTTTTCTGAAATCTCTATTTAGAATGGTCATTCAATTTGTCATTTCATATTAATTATCTGTGTTAGAAAATGGATTTTGGCACACATGTGATATTTATAATTAAGAAGTTGTTAATGATGACAAAGAAGTTGTTAATGATTAAGATGTTTGATATTTCATTAAGAAATGGTTTAAAAGTGAACTATTTCAAAGTAGGAACAAAAAACAAATTTAAATAAATCTTATATAAAAACACTTGAAGAATATAAACAGGGTTAAATTTTTTATTTAACCTATTCATTTTGTGCTCAGTAGAGAATGATTTTTTTGTTTTTATTTAAATTCAATATCATATAAGATAATTAACATTATTGATAAGTTTTTGTATTCAATATCTCTAAATTAGCTATTTAGCATAATGGAATAATAAAAAATATGTTGAGAAACTGTAAAGAAAAATTATTGAAGATATCAACTAGCACCTCAAACCATGACATCTGACTGATTTTGACAGGTCCTAAGGGGTCCAGTTAAAAGTGCAGCAGTTCCTGCAAAATACTTACGATTTGAAATAATACTGACATATAAGTAATAACAGAACAATTATAACAGAATAATACAGAACAATTAGTTTAACTAGTCATGCATCAAAAATCTTAACTAGAATTCTATACAGAAGAATTGAGAGGAGTGGAAGAAGTGTTAGGAGAAGACCAATTTGGTTTCAGGAAAAGTATAGGGGACAAGGGAAGCAATTTTAGGCCTCAGATTAATAGTAGAAGGAAGATTAAAGAAAAACAAACCAACATACTTGGCGTTTATAGACCTAGAAAAGGCATTCAATAACGTAGACTGGAATAAAATGTTCAGCATTTTAAAAAATAGGGTTCAAATACAGAGATAGAAGAACAATTGCTAACATGTACAGGAACCAAACAGCAACAGTAATAATTGATGAACATAAGAAAGAAGTCGTAATAAGAAAGGGAGTCCGACAAGGATGTTCCCTATCTCCGTTACTTTTTAATCTTTACATGGAACTAGAGTTAATGATGTTAAAGAACAATTTAGATTCGGAGTAACAGTACAAGGTGAAAAGATAAAGATGCTAAGATTTGCTGATGATATAGTAATTCTAGCCGAGAGTAAAAAGGATTTAGAAGAAATAATGAACGGCATAGATGAAGCCCTACGCAAGAACTATCGCATGAAAATAAACAAGAACAAAGCAAAAGTAATGAAATGTAGTAGAAATAACAAAGATAACTGAATGTGAAAATAGGAGGAGAAAAGATTATGGAGGTAGAAGAATTTTGTTATTTGGGAAGTAGAATTACTAAAGATGGACGAAGCAGGAGCGATATAAAATGCCGAATAGCACAAGCGAAACGAGCCTTCAGTAAGAAATATAATTTTTTTACATCAAAAATTAATTTAAATGTCAGGAAAAGATTTTTGAAAGTATATGTTTGGAGTGTCACTTTATATGGAAGTGAAACTTGGACGATCGGAGTATCTGAGAACAAAAGATTAGAAGCTTTTGAAATGTGGTGCTATAGGAGAATGTTAAAAATCAGATGGGTGGATAAAGTGACAAATGAAGAGGTATTGCGGCAAATAGATGAAGAAAGAAGCATTTGGAAAAATATAGTTAAAAGAAGAGACAGACTTATAGGCCACATACTAAGGGATCCTGGAATAGTCGCTTTAATATTGGAAGGGCAGGTAGAAGGAAAAAAATTGTGTAGGCAGGCCACGTTTGGAATATGTAAAACAAATTGTTAGGGATGTAGGATGTAGAGGATATACTGAAATGAAATGACTAGCACTAGATAGGGAATTTTGGATAGCTGCATCAAACCAGTCAAATGACTGAAGACAAAAAAAAAAAATAGGTAATAACAGTAAAGATAAATATAACTCAGAAAAATTTTGACTATATTATTCTTTTAAGATGACCAACTCATTTTTAAGTATATGCATTTACAGAGATGTACAGAAATTTTGTAATTTTAAATTTCATTCAATATTTCTCTAAATATTATTAATTCCCAACTAATCTATCGGGGATCTTCATTAATAAAGAGTATGCCTATTATTTCTACTTTCCTGACTATGATCGATAAAGAAAGGTATTGTTAATTGGTCAGAATTAAACAGAAAAGAAAACTAGGTAATATTATAGGTAAAATGTTAAAAAAAACATTAAAGGTAAAATGTTAATGTTAAGTAACATTATAGGTAAATGGATGTGGGTGTTGATGTCAATAATATTTAGAACAGACAATTATTGTAAAAATTTGGCAAAGTGACATACTATGTACGCAATACTGCTGTGTTTATATCTTTATGAAAATGTAATATGGATATGGAACAGATTGTTTTTAGCCCATGACTAATATCCTGAACCAAACTCAATTTGTTCAATAATTCACCAGGAAAATTTACAAAGGCAATTAGTAATAAGTGTAAAAAGAATCTTTTAAACACTACCTACAACAAAACAAAAAATAATATCAATTTAAAATATCTGCATTTGTCAATGTGGTGGAAACACTAGTCTGTGGATGGGAAAAAGGAAGGAATAGAAAAGAAATTTTAATAATTTTTTACGTGTTAAGGAAATTAATTAACAATTAAATAAGCAAGGATCAAACTTAATAATAATTATAAAATTTATCCTGAAGAATTTTAATCTCTATGTAAATAATTGTAAAATTCAGCACCATTATTGCTAGTTTTTAAGTAAGTGTATTTATTTTTCAAGACTTTAACATAAATAAATAGTAACAAAGTTCATTTAATTCTAGAATTTTTTTTCATAATCTAAAATGAAAAATACAGAGATATGCATTTTTTACTATGTAATATTATTTTAATGAATCTTTTTAATTTAACAGAAAACTGTGAATTTACTAAATAAATTTATATTCAAATTCTTTAGTAGAGAAGTTCAATTGTATAGACTAATAACCAAACTTTAAAATTTTTTTTAAAATTGTCTTGGGCTAGTGAATTTTTTATAAATAAAATTCAACAATAAAAAATAAAAAGTACAATTTTAAGATAACACTAACTAAAAATATATCTAAAGTTTAGATAGTTTAATATATCTGTTTATATTTAAATTTATGTTCCAAAGAAGCGATATCTCAAAAAGCACTAAACCAAAATAACAAAAATAAAAACAGTAACTAGTGCTGCTGATTAATTGGTTTTAACAAAAAAAAAAAAAAAAAAAATTGTCAGGTTTAAAATATATATAAAAAGATTAACATTGTTTCTCATTATTCTAAAGTAATTTGATAATTTATAAGTTTTAAAGCTGTAGTGAAATCATATGAATACAAATAAATTCTTTATGAAATAAAATGTTTTAAAAATAAAACACAGACATCACTGATAATATACAGAACACGATAATTTTATTATAAAAATTTCTCTATATACAATGTGATTTATAATTTAAATCTGTTAAGAATATATAAATAATTACTCTATATTAAAATCAAAAATGAAAAAAAAAAGGTATAAAATTCTTATATCAATAAATCAAAATATATCATAAATAATATATTTTATAATATACAAAAATCAATTTAAAGTTCCATCTCATAAAGAAAATAGTTTTAACATTAAATATTATATATATTTACATAATATAATTTCTAATTTGTTTTTTATTTTTAATAAAATATAAGTTCTTGTACATAATTAAAACCAATTAATATAATTAAAAACCAATCTATAATAAAAATAACCTCCTGTCCACCAACTGCAGTTATAAATTATTTATTAAAGCATTCTGTAAAACAAAAAAAATTCTTTGCCAAAATTTCTTTTTTCACTCCTTTTTGTCACTTGCATAATAAAACTGCAAGCCATTTACCGGCTATACAGATGTAATTATTTATCTTCAATCCAGATTAACTGAACATAAACAGGTTTTCCAGAAAAAACAGACCTGCAGGAAAATGATCAATTATAATGATTATTTAAAAAATTTAATCAGTAGTTGCAAAATTATTTATTAAGCAACATTATTTTCAAATTAATATGTGCAAGTATAATTTAAAAGGAATCTTAGTTCAAGGAGAATACATATCTAATATCTCATTTAATTATTACTTGATGGAATTTATGAACTAAATTTTGTTACGGACATAAAACGGAGGAAAATATTTTCAATTTCCTTATCCTCTCAGTAACTTGGAAGAAACTTTCGAGAACAGATAATGTCTTGAAATTAAAATCTGGAATGATTTTGGATATGTAATATCTATGAAAAAGACATTCAAATGAGCAGCTTAATATCAATCTTCTGTTAATTTGATGAGGGCGGTATAAATACAATTCTGAAGTTCATGCATGGATCAACACCACCCTTGTTTCAACATTACTTTGCTCCTACCGCTTGTAATATTACTATTGTTTTTACTGCATAAACTGCCTTTAACATTTTAATTTAAATTGAATCCTGTTTTCATTTTCTTTTTATTCATTATACATAGAATTACAATAAAATTAATGTGAGAAAGCAAAACAGTTCTGTTTCAATTGGCCATTACACATCTGATAAATGCATATACTAATATTTTAATGATTATTCTAATAATATTAATTATCAAAAAAGCTGTAATAAAATTTGTTGTCAAATTAATAAGACGGTTATTTAAAATTCATTAAACACAATCAAACATTAGTTTTGTTTTATGTCTTAGATACACCAGTGAATTAAATCATTACTTTCAGAATGCTGTAAATTCTTCAAAACAATATTATCTGTAACTGTAGGACAAAAAAAATTTATGAAATAAAAATAGTGAAGAGAAATGACCATTAATATATGTGCTGAATGCCTGTAACAGATCAATCTATGTACTACTTTTTGCAAAGGTCTAACCAGTTGAAATTTTTCATTTTACCTATTTGAAAACCTTACTTTATATAGGTACCAATGTATGTTTAGAATGTAACTTCAGACAAAAATTAAAGAATATATGAAATAATACACAAATATGGGAATAGTGTGTAAATGGTGAGTGGTAATTATATGCATTAACTTGCCATTTGATTCAATTACAAAAAATAATTAAATCAAACATTATTGGTTAGCTTTGCCATAATTTTACATTATACTGTATTTAAGATTTTATTTTAAACTCTAGTAATGTTCCATGAAATCAGATTTTAAAAAAATATACATCAGACAAAAAAAACTTCAGTAAAATATTTAAAAAAATAAATTTTTTCCACTTCTTTAAATTTTTACAAGTCTGTAACAGATTAAAGTAAATAATAGGCAACAATTTATCAATAATATTGCAAATTAAAAACAAAGTCTAAAAAATTGAAAATTTATTCCTTTTTCTAATTTTTAGTGCAGTTTTTTGCTAATTTTATTTTTTTGGAAGTTTATTTTATATTTTTAATTTTAATTAAAACACTTCCATACAAAAAAGCTAACCGCAAGAAATAAAACTCAGAAACCTACTTCATGCTAAAATTAACAACAGAGGAATGAAAAGATAACACACAGAATGAAGAGAACTAAGACTATGGAATATAGAATTAAATAACTTTCCAAAACATAAAGTGAAAAGAATAAGGAATGCAAAGTAGAAAAATGATATACAATATTACTGAGTTTGAGCTAATACTCGCTGGAATGAGAGAAAAAGGAATTATTACTTAAACCTAAGTTTTCCTGCAAATTTTATTTAAATATTACCATACCTGGGTATACATCATTATGGTGTAATAATCAAATTACTAAATGAACAGTGAGAGAGAAAAAAGCTTTGTAGTGACTTTATAATTTGTTATTTAAAGTTTTCTACTTAATTTATAGTAAAAAACAACTTACAACAGGAAAACTAAACAAGGAACTATCTCTACAAAATAAAAAAAGGATAATAATAAAAAAATTATTGATTTGCTAAAAAGTAAGGCTTTCTATAAATTAAAAAAAAAAAATGGGTCAAACTGAAAGCTTCTCCTATTGCTGAAGATGGTTAAAGAGCAAAATTTAAATTTTGATAAATAAAAATAATTTTTTATTGTGACAGCGACAGCTGACACAGCCGAACACACCTGGTTCGACTGTGTCAGGTGGGAGAACGAGAGACGTCAGATTCCGGTGGCCTTAACACCAGTTAATGTGGTCAGACACATGCTCCAGAGTGAGAATGAATGGAGGGAGGTAGAGAGAATGGCTCGTCTCGTACTAACAGCGAAGAGCCAGGAGGAACCCCCTTGACGTGCACACGGTCCTCGATGTCAAAAGAGGCGTCAAAATGTGTTTTGTTTTTGTAGTTGTTAATGTACTTCGCTAGGTTAGGAATTTATGATTGTATTATGTGTCTTTGCTCATGTTGTTGTTGAATTATGCTGCCGGATATACCGATGGACATGGAGTGGGGGGGATATTGTGTGCGGTGCTCTACCGCTGACGGTGAAGGAGGCATGGCGCAACAAGTAATGAGGGGTCATGGGAATGCATGGGTGATCGAGGACAGATACTAGTCCATCTGATGCGTGTAGGGGCCAGGGAGGCAGCCTCTATGCCTAGGGTGTTCGGGCCTACTCACGCGCAAGAGTGGGTGGGTCGGAGCTCCCCGATGATGGCATGGGGGACCCTCGAGGTGTGCATGGGGGGGGGGACGCGTAACTGTGAAGGACAAACGAAATGTATGGTTTGATCAGGTACAATAGGGACTGGAAGGGTGCTCTCCTGCGGAGAAAAATTCTGATCACCGGAAGAGGTGATTAGTATGTTTTTGAGGAGGCACGAGAAACCCCGATGGGATGTCCGAGTTCGGACGAGCTAGGGAGGGCAGACTGCGCTGCCATGAAACCCTGAGGCGACTGTGTTAAGCTTTTTAGCGTGGGCTGGTTGTCTTGGGGGAGTTTAAAAAAAAAAAAAAATAATAAAAATAATTTACTTTTTTAAAAATGTTTTTACAAACACTCACAGACAAAATGTTTTTAATTCATACAGAAAGTAAATCACCAAATTATTAATTAAAAAAAAAAGTTTAAAATACATCAACAGAACCTGAATTCCAGATATCAGAGCATAGCAACTTGGGGAAAAAAAGGAAATTATGCAATATTACACCTTTATCTAGTTTGACAACTATTTCACAGCTGAATACAGATTAATCAGAAGGCAAAAATATTGAATTTCAATAATTTAGTTTTTGTTTTAAGAAAGATTCTTGGAAGCAAAACTCAATTTCCCCCAAAAATTAAAATTTTTCATACATCATAAAACATCCAATTTTATGACCATCCAGAAAATATCAAATAATTGATATTCCAGCGAATATCCAAATATCTTGTACAAAAAAACCCTTATTTTTCTACATGCCTTTCTATTCCTGGATCTAGGGGCAGGTAGTTAATGAATGTATAATTTTTTATAATATCATATCATATTGAAACCAGGAAGCTGGAGAATAAAATAATCTGCAATTATTAATGAACCATTTTCGATAACTAATATATAAAATAATAATTATCAGCAGTGGTATGGGCAGCAAATTTATAATCATTAATGATAGAAGACATGTTAATGTTTATAATTATAGTTTTCTTCACATTGATGATAACACAAGTTATTTTTTTATTGCAAAAATTTGTTAAGGTAAGAGTTTATTAAATGATTTAAAGTATAATTTCTGATAAACAATACAAGAAAAATTATTCTTAAGAATTAATTAATGTTATCTATTTGTTATTTGAAATTATCTGAATTTCATTAAATAAATAAGGAATAATGTAATAATTTATTACACATTAAAAAAAAAGTTATTTATCGCTTTCCATAAATGAACAAGCATATAAGTTACGGCATTTTTATACAATTACAACCATCTACAAATTATGAAATAAACAACTAAAAAATAAGACAGCAAGTAAAACATATAAACAGACAAATGTGTAGTTTAAAAATAAAAGCAAATCAACTTAAAAAGCTACATTAAAGCAATCTTATTATTAAAAATATAACAAAACTGCAATATGAAATAAGGGTTTACAAAAAAACATAACTTAATAAAATATATCATTCATACATTATAATAATACTGAAATAAATATACACAATAAATAATTAATCACCACTAATTATGTACATTATTAGTCAGTAATATATATATATATATAACTTACAATTAACTGATTAATTAAAATTAACATTTATTTAAATTAAGTTAATAAAATACACAACCACAATTAATAATTTTTTCTATAAAATGGAAAATCTTAATCAATATGATATAGAAAAAAAAATCAACAGGCTATGTATATATATATATATATATATATATATATATATATCACTAAACATTAAAAACTTCTTAATAGTTCATATGTTTAAATATAAATAATTTTTAATATAAACAGACACAAAAATAGATTTTAAAATAACTATTTTTTAGTTTAAAAATGCATTTTACATAATTCACAATAAAATAAAACTTTAAAAATACTCCCTAATGAACTCTAAAATTAAGATAAGATAGTGAGTACATAAATAAATGAATCCAGGGCAAGCAAATATCTGCATATTTTTAATTATTTTAGAGTTGAAATTGAAATGTATTTTTTACAACTGTAAATAAATGCCCGTTTATATTAACAATTTAAAATTTTAAGCCCTATACATAAATCAAAATCCTGTTAAAATTCTAAAAAAAACAAAAACATTAATAGATTTTTAATACTAACAATCTTTTATTTTTTTTGAACAACCATAAAAACTATCTTAAATGAATTTAATGTAAAATACATTATCAATACAAAATTTAAATTTTACGTTTCTTTTTTTTTTGACTATTTTAATGAGCTATTCCACTCAGCAGCCAATACCACAGCAAACGCTTCCTAAGAAACTGCACTCTACATTAACTTCAGTGTTGTACAGGAACCACTTTATTTAAATGTGGCTTTGGCCATTTCAATTTTATCCTTACTTTACACTCTTTAGTTTCCAGGATGCTACTCATTGAGATTTTCCAGGTCTTGCATAGCCATCAATTTATAAGGAAATGCAGTTTACAGTCTTATCCAAGTACTGACAATATTATTTATAAATATTTTAAGCAGCAATATTTACCTTTTGAGCTTAATGAAATTATTTTGTTAAATAGTTTAATTTTTTCCTTTCTTCATCTGAAAAATTGTATATAGTTTGTAGTTTTTTTATGAATTATCTCTCATCATTAATTCACACTAAGGCAAAAATAGAAAAATTATTCTTAAGAATATTACCAACTCTAATCTTGTGTATTTAATTATTTACTTTGTTTCATATATGTAGATATTATTTACTAATTCCTACTTTCTTTAATAATCTCATTTCAATGAATAATTTTTTTGAGATACACAAGTCTTTTCTATATATAAGACATAAACAGAAAAACAAAGTTATCTCATTTTTTTAACAAGAATTTTTAAAATTTCCCGAGTAACCACAAAAATATGATTGCATTTCTCCCAACTTTGAGAAAATTCAAGAACAATCATGCACAGGATTTATATCTAAGAGATAATGAAATATGAAATTGCAAAAAGAGGATATACTGATCCAAAATTAAAATGCTTGTGAGAGTATGGTTTCAAAATTCAAAGCTACCATTTGTGAAATTTATTCTATATTGTACTGTCAAATGAATGAACAGATCTCTAGAGATATGAGCAAGTTCTAAAAATTACTGACAATTGTAATAATTTTCTTCAAGTATTTGCCGATTATGTGAAGTGCCATGTATATGAAAAATAAGATTTAATTGAGGAAAAGCTTATTACTAAGCAAAAAACCTTACAGGCTGCACACATCCATAAAATTCAAAACAGTGTTTTGTAATGCAAGTCCTGACAAGATCATTTCTTACTCTAATAAACCTATGCCATAAAAGAGCATATTGAACTTGTATACGTGTAAATATTTTAGTCTAGCCTAGCCTAAAGCAAGTAGTTGAAACTAAAATGACAGAATGAAGCACAGTAAAACAACACTTAAAATGATTATGCACATTAAATTTCACTTAAAAAAATTACTAAGTTGAATTTCAAGTCCTCAGCAAAACTGAACTATTCTGATCTACCAAATAGGTTACATCCTTTCTCATTACCTACCCCTTTTCCATATCTTTAATTCCTTCTTTTCAATTACTTATTAATTATGGGTGTCTGTCAGACTTTGCTTGCTGAAGGCGTCAGGACCTTAATGATAATACTGTTGCACATCCTTTGATTTGAAGTAGTAAGGGATCTGTCTACAGAATGGCTCTAACACACTTTCCTGCCTAGTGATTACACAATAAACCTAATAAAGTGTCTCATGTAAAATTGAGTCCCTAAATCTCTCCACAAATAAAAACTAAGTACAGTTAAAATATAAATCTAAGCAATCACATATTTATGTACCAGAAAAACAGATTCATCAATTGCTATTCTGGTCTCTCCATTTGTAAAAAATCCTACCAGAGTGAATCGAATAAGTGCAAGATTAATGTGATCATACATAAATTTTATGTAGAATATAATATTCTTTCAAGATCAAAGTTTTTTTTAAACATAAAGCTTAAACTAGGAGAAAAGGATTTAACAAATAATTGAAAATTAATTTACAGGTATTTCATATTAGATATAGATATGTTTTTAAATTTCATAAATAACAGTTATAATAAAAGACATATCTGTTAACATTTTGATAAAAACTTTCTACTTGTACATATAGGTACAACAAAGTAGTATAAATTTTCATTATGAGAAGTCTAGAAAGAAAATTTTTTAAGATACTTAATTATAAACATAAATAAAAACAACACTCCCTGAATATAATGAAAGTGACTTTCATAAGAAAAAAAGTATTCTTAGCATAAGCCCCCAAAAAATTAGGAAAATAACTAAGAAACAGTTAAGATATATTCAACAGGAATGGCAATGATAAATAATTGAAAATTGCCAAACATAATAAAACTTAAATGATTTTACACAATGCCTATGGCAGATGAGGTACCAGATTAAAGCAGCGGAACATTGTGAAAGATGGAAATGGAAATACTGAATTCATACATACAAATGTTCTGATAAACTAAAACAAAACAAGCAAAAAATTTTTTTATTTTTATTTTTGTAATCATTACATTTAAACTGACATATTTAGTTTTAGATAACAAGAGAATAACTTCTTTAAGGAGGTACACATTTAACACTATCAGTTATTTGTTTGACTACTGTGGTAACAGCAACATTATTAACAAACATTACAGAATACATACAAACTTTGCAGCACAGAAGACATTTTTAAATAAAACATTCAATCATATTATTTATAAAGTTTTAAAATAAACTAAACGATATGGCACTGAATAAAATTAATATTTAAACAAATTTACTAGCATTACTGGTAAAATATTTTATAGAATTACTTATTAAAACACTCCATTAAAAAAAAAAGAAAAGTATGTGTATGTGTATATAAATATATATACATCAGTGGGTTTACAGTATACTGCATTTACAATTAAAAACCCAATTGTATAAAATCTAAATGTGCTTAACATTAATAATGACTAAAAATTATTGCTCATTTAATTTTTAAATTTCAAGCAATGTCTTTATAGTTTTATAATACATTATAAGTATTATTGATGCTTTAAAAAAAAGCCTTTTTCATAAAAAAAAGAAAAAAAAACACTTTTGATATAGTTCTATTCAACATTTGATGGTATGAACACCACAGTATTCTAACATCTGAGTTTATCTTCTGCCTACATGAATTCAACATAACATTGTTAAATACTGATAATTCTCATTGTCCTAAGTGTAACTGTACACCTAAACAAAAGTATTTAGATTGCAATCAATAAAAATACAAATTCAATTTCTCTTTTTTTTTTGTCAACTTCAAAACTAACAGCTTATTCACAGCTGATAGCCAGCCATGTTTCATTGTTGACAATACTTTTTATTTCTATAACCATTGAAGTTTTTGTTTCCAGTGTGTGACAATGGTTCTAATACTTCAAACTGAATTTCTTTTTGTTGAAAATATGTTTTGTTGCGCTAGTGAGTACACAGAATACATGAAGGAAATGTTTCATCAAAGGTTTCCAGACATCATCAATGTTTTAGAGTAGTACTGAATGAAACCCAATTGACAAGTTTTGAGAAACTAAATCTGTCCCACGCCTTAGTCTGGAAGACCAGTATCCTGACAGAAGAAAATTCTGATGATATTTCTGATTGCATAGCTCCAAATCCAAAAAACATAACAGAAAATTGGCACAACAAGCAGAAATCTCAAAGAATATTATCCACAGAGCAAGATTAAACATTTAAAACTATACTCATACAAAATAATGACCTGACATCAGCTACACAATACTAATTTTCCTAAACATGTTGAATATTACCAGTGGTTTTTGGATTTAATATGATAAAGCAGAAAACATTCTCGCAGTAACATTTTTTCATATGAACATTGTTTCACTTATCAGTCCAACAGCCAGAACACAATCTGGTATGGCTGGTGAATAATTCTCACAAAATCTTGGAGCAATCACTGAAAACATGATGAAAAAAATTGGATCCTGGCGTGTTAAATCATGTAAATGGATAATCATTCAGCTTTTCCAGTACTCAAATCATTATTGTACAAAAATCACTTATCTTTTCATTGGCCAACTAAATGAGGAAAAAGTTTTCAGCAGCATACTTCCAACAAGATGGAGCAACAGGGAACATCACAAATATTTCATTAAATTTGGTGGTTGAAGTTTTCAGGTCATTTAAAGGCATATCTGGCCACCGAGATCCAAGATTTTACACCTATAAATTTTTGAAAGGATTGTTTTCAATAATTCTCATAAATTAGATGAACTAAAATATAAATAAATGACTGTAAATGCATAACTCCGTTAGTACTTCAGTGTGTATTTTCACACATGCTGAAATATGTTCTGGTATGCCTGGAGGCAAATTGTGGCTGTACTGAGAATCTTCTGTAAATAAAGATTCCTATCTTTGTTCTTTCTAAGTTAAATGTTTGTAAACAATGGTACACATCCCAATCCTGCAGGGGAAGTGGGAAGACCTTGTAATGATTCCAGTCGCCACCTCCCCCCCCCCATTCTATTCAGGAACCTGATATTTAAATTACAATTAAACAGCAATATTAAAAAGTATCATGAAAGAAAACACTTCTTTTTGAAGAACTAAATCTTAAGAAGTGCTAAGACTGAATTATAGAATTTCCTTTTGTGTGTCTAGTTGGGGAAAAAATTAAGCAAGAATTATACAGTTCTTTTCTTCTACGAAATGTGTTCAAAAAGTAATGAGAATTTTGAAATTTTGTGAGTTGTATTAGTCTGATTCTCAGGATTTTTTCATTGTTGTATTGGTAAACATGTCTGATAAGTCTCTGTAGATTTTTAGCCATATTGGATTTTAGTCTGTCAGCTATCAAAAGTATTACATGGTCAGCGATTTTTTATTTGTATAAATAATGAATCAGAAAATTTGTATTAAGTCTTGCTATAACAATGGAATAAACCAAGGGTTTACAAGTGGTGTAAGCATTTCTAAGAAGATCATGAAGATGACGAGTGTCCTGGATGCCCCATCACATCAACTAATGAAAACGTGAAAGAAATGATCACCGAATCACAATCAGAGAAGTTGCTGATGACTTTGGGATATCAATTGGCTCATGCCATGAAATTTTTTCAGCTGTTTTGAGTATGAAACATATGACAGCAAAATTTGTTCCAAAATTGTTGAATTTTGAACAAAAACAGTGGCAAATGGAAGTTGCTCAGGAGTCACTAAATCAAGTCAATAACGATGCAAAACTACTGAACATGTCATAACAGGTGATGAAACATGGGTTTATAGATATGATGTAGAAATTAAGACACAATCATCCCAGTAGAGGCATTCTGGATCACCAAGACCAAAAAAAAGTTGACAAGTACGGTCGAATATGAAGGTTATGCTCACAGTGTTCTTCGATTTTAATACGATAGTGCATCATGAGTTCTTGCCACAAGATCAATCAATCAGTAAGGAGTATTACCTACAAAGTTCAACGCCGTTTGTGCGAAGCAATCTGAAAAAATGCCTGGATTTGTGGTGAAACAAAAGATACATGGCTTTTGCACCACGATAATGCACCTACTCACATTTAATTGCTTGTTCGTCAATTTTTAGTCAAAAACAACACTGGCTCCGTGTGACTTTTTTCTATTCCCAAAAATAAAGAGAACCTTAAAGGGCCATCATTTTACAAGAATAGATGAAATTAAAAGCGAATAGCTTTGGAAGCGAATTCCAAAGATTGAGTTCCAGAAGTGTTTCAGGGATTGGAAAAAGTGCTGGCATTAAGTGTATAGTATCTAAAGGAGACTATTTTGAAAGGGATAACATTAATGTAGATGAATAAATAAAATTCTTTCCAAAATAACAAAAATTCTCATTACATTTTGAACACACCTCGCATATGACTGTGATATGACCTCGTATATGACTGCTAATCATGAATAAAACTAAAGTATACTGTATATATTTTCATTTTAATTTTCTTCATGTATATAAAAAAAATTAAACCCACTGATAAAGAAAAAAAAATGTTCAATTAAAAGTAATTGATTAAATACATCAATTTATAATAAAGCAAATAAAACAAAAATTAAAAAGATCACATAAAATAAACCGGTGGATAATTGATTTGTACAAAAAAAGTGTCTATCTAAAAACATATTAAACTACAGTTAAATAATATAAAAAAACAAAAAGATACCCTTTATCAGAGAATATTATGTTAACATATCTACTATTAAAACAAATGTTAATAAGTCAATAATATTGAAATTACAAACATAAATATATTGTATTTAATTTTATTAATATTAAAGAAAAAAACTAAAACTTAATTTTAAAAATCTTAAAAAATTAAGATCTTAACAATAAATTATTATTATTACTACTAAGATGTATTATAGTACATTATAATTTATTATTTTAATTATAACATCACATACTGTAAAATTCTAACATACATACATTAATGTATACTTCATATATATATATATATATATATATATATATATTATAATATATATGCACTTCTTATAAGTATAATATATTTATTATTTAAAATGCCAATACACTTTAGTTACTTAATCTATAAAATCTATAACAATTAAAACACAAATATGATGTAATATTAATTTGTACAACATTACTATTATAATCAAACACAGTTACGCATATTATATATAAAATGTATGTGTGTGTTAAAATTACACTAAAATTTTATTCCAATTGATTAATTTTATTACACAATGAGATTATGAATAAATAATACTCAAGAAATGCAAATATACATTAAAAAGATTATGCAACAGTGAAAAAGAAGAATACCAATACATGTGCTCGCTTGATGTTTTATAAAATCAACCATCATCAATACAAAATTTGAGAATAAAATCATCTACCAATACATTTTTTGAGAAGTTTTTCACGATACAAAGCACAATAAACACTATTTTTCTATAATAAATTTCTGCTGGTTTTGTATAATACAGCTCAGCATCGAGAAAAGGACTGTTCAACATCACAAGAATTTAGGCTATCAAGTTTTACATTGCTGACATATAAGTTCTCAAAATCTATTAGTTCCATTTTCAAAGAAAAAACCCATAAAATCTTACCTACCTATATAATTTACCAAAAGATTATTAATACATTTTTTAAATCTCTTCCCAATCTCCCTGAATGTTTTATCTAAAGTTTTTCTCTATTAGTAACTGTAAAAAAGTGAAATCAAATTTAGAAAAAAACTGCCCTTTACACACTCCTGTCATTTCAGAATGCTACCAACCCTCTCCAGTGATTCTACGGAACAAAAATATAAATTAGTAAATTCTGTTTTAAACTAAGATTCTATAATAATACATTCTCTATTTTAGGCATATAAAACCTTAACCGTACCACACAATGATAAGCAATATCCAATCTTATCATTAACTTATGAAAAAAATTAAAAAGGAGCAATGATTATAAGTTTAAGTTACATATTTCATACAGTTCTTTTGATAAAATTGAAATGCATAGAATGAATAATGTACATTATATTTATAAAATATATATGATAAAATATCACATCCATTATAACAAAAGGGATAAGTTTCTGAAAACAACCTCAAATAAAATATATAAATGAAGACAAGTTAAAAAACGTTGGTAAATTGTCAACAGCGCAACTGTGACAAACAGAAAATATTAAAAAGATAAATTTTTTTAAATACAGAAAAATTAATGGGCCACATTAAATACATCATAGTGTATAATTATAAAATCACAGGCACACCACTTAGAACTAATATTAAACACGACAAACTAAATTTAATAAAACATCTTAAACAAAAACTGTTAAAAATTATAATGAAATAGTTTTTTGAATTTTTTCTACTAATGTTGTATATCACTGAATTGTGCAGTTTCAGTGGGTCTGCATGACAACTTTATAAATTAAGTACAACAAAGTCCAGCTATTTCATTGTATATATTCAATAATCCTATTATCCCTATTTTAATTTTACCACATTCAGAAAAAACCTACAAATTACAGTTTATAAAAAATTATTATGTAATGACCATAATTTTTAAATATGTCAAAACTAGAAGAAATTTTATAGTTTCCAGGAAATTTTATAGTTTCTACTTGTCTTTTTGAAGTTTCTAAAAAGAATTTCAAAACAAATTTTAACTGTCTGTTGTGTATAATAAAGAACATTACATGAATGCTACTGAAGAGTTTGAAATTAACATAGCTTTTACGCACAAAAATAATCAATTAAATTTTCAGTCCAACTTCCTGAATGACACAATCTTAGATGTACATAAGCTCCAATGATAACAGAGACCAATTAGTGCCCTCTAAGGATTAGCAAGATACGTGTACTTTAGAATGTGTATTTGTGCAGTGAACAATGTGTTTTAGTTTTTTCATAATGCAAGAGGTTTATTTTAATAAACCTGATGACAGAACATACATTTTAAAACATTGATGAATTAAATCACAATGGAAAAGAAAACTGTAAAAATTTTTATTTTCCAGAGGGCTCAGATATTATATATCAAAATGTTTATTAAACTGAGGAAGAAGTTCTGGGATGTGATGTGAAAGCTACTAGAAGGACAAGTGATGTCAAAACAGACAACTAACAATCTGCTGCCTGTTTGGACGGTTTATGAGGAAGAAATGTCTAGCATCGTTTGCCGTGATATAGTTAAATCTAACACCCCATGATCTGGAACTGACAGTACATAGATATTAAAATAATCATGGTATTAAAATAACTGTATTAAGGCAAGATATGTACAAGTAATCTATTTTTTTACTGGTCATAACCTAGAAATATATTTATTTTGAGATCTTAATGCCTTATAACAGGCTGCCAATCTGATCACCATTCAAGAATCAGTTAAATAAAATTGGAAGCCCATTCCTTAGACACTTCTCTTGACTGAACTTACATAATCAAAATTCATGAGAAATAAGAAAAGGAGGTTCTACAGCAAGGAGAATATAGAATAACAAACTTCAGTAATTATGTCAACCATCTTTTAAGTTTTTAGACTTCTAATCTGATTCAAAATGATAGATTTTATTTAAACCATTTAAAAATAATGATTCATTACATTCCAATATTATCTAATTGATTAGAATATTAAAAATAAATGCCACACATAAATAAAATCACTTCATAATTGGATAAAAATTCTAGCAAACATTCGAAGTAATATTCACAATAATCTTAAGAGTTATTAAATTCATATGACACTACCTCCAAATATAAAGAAACTTTTTACACCATACTATGTCAAGAAAATCTAGCTAAAAGGTTAAAAATTTTTTGTCAACATGCTAGTTTCTAAAAAAAAAATTTCTTTGATAATAATACAGATGTTACAAAATTATGTATACAGTAATTCAGGGAATATACCTGAAAAATTAAATTATATTAAAATATTGCTTACAATTAAATTAGGCTTATTAAACAATTGAGTTATGTACTAGTTTCTAGAGTAGCTATTTAAATTATAATCTGTAAAACACTTCAAATATAAGAATTCAATATCAACAGCTAACAGTGTTTAAAACTAAGCTGCCATCTACAGGAATGTGAAAAATTTATTGCTTCGCATAGTACTACATAAAAATACTTAATATTAAAAAAATTAAATAACATAAGGAAAAACATTTCTACTATTATAAAACATGCAAGTATACTTGAGAAGAAAAATTAATTATTTGCATCCACATTTAATATGGTGACATAAATTGAAGCAAATACTGCAGTATAGAAATTAGAAATTCTATTAACAAATTTTAGGAGAACGTAATCAAAACCAGCAAAAATCTAAAGAAACTATACTGATCACACAAGATTCACTTTTATAGATTTCTTATTTCGTAAAACTTAAATGTGATCTGAACTTCTTAATAAATACAAATATTTAAGAAACATTTTAATTATACTGAGATTTAGACACTATTCTGATAGAATACTGACAATTTAATGATTTAAAAATCATATGGTATCTATTAAATTACTTTTGTCAGAGCAGTGTTTGATGCCCAGTGTATCAAATTATATTTTAATGTTAATTGCTGACCCTGACCATCATTCTGATGCTAAGTTTTGATTAACAACACGTATTGGAGATCCAGGATATGGTAATGTAACATAACAATTTTGTCATAATGTTTTACTGTCATTCATGTACATATATTACATTAACGATGGACAGAGTCTATGGAAACCAAATCATTAAAGCTGCACTAACTGATGACTTTTGGAATATCATATGAATCAAATGATCATCAAAAATAACCAAATTTATAACTTGACTTTCATTACCTAATAATAATCTAGATTGTTTATATTATTGGTACTAGTTATGCATATATACTTACTTATCTGTAAATTACTCAGAATACTTTTCTTAATTTATTGCACCTTTATTGGAATTTATTTAGTAAGATTATATTTTATTTTGTTTTTCTACAGTTCTTGTTTAAACATGAAAAAAAGCACCTATCAAAATTTTTAATTAAGCTCAGGAAAAATGCAACACTTACAGGACAACCGAAGTGACGTACATATATAATATACCACACTATGATTCAAGGAAGGTCGGAAGTATTAGGAGATGGGAAAAATGACACTGGCCTTTAATAGTTCCAATGAACAAAACCATATGAGCTATATATATTTCCTTTCCATTGTTAACATTACCGATAAAGACCATTTTTGCTGTTATAAATGAAAACATAAAGAACAAAAATTTTTATACAAATTTCATCCAATCCTGACTCACTAACAGAAGAAAATAATATATTATATTAATATTAGCTAATTAAACTACAAAAATAAATAAATTAATTAATATATTAATATTATATTTTTTTGATTTATATAATATTTAAAAATCTGCCTCAAGACCTTGATGAAATCATTGACAAGGCTCCAGAATTTTTTAAAAATTGCTGTGAAACAAGATATTCCATGTATAATCTCCCTTAGTTGTGCAGAAAGATGGGATTAGAAGTCTGCTAAGAAAAATCAAGAATAAAGATATTATTCTTGATTTTCGGATATCATTTTTGATATTATTCTTTTTTCCAGGAAGAATATGTAGAAAGAAAAAAAAATCATTTTTGTCTGGGGACTTTTTAATAGATTAATGTTTCAGAACTGTTTAAGTTAAATATTAATCTTACTTTTTCTCAATCCAGAAGCAAAATGTAAGAGACTAACTTTATCAGAATGGCTAATTTTAACTTGCTAAAAACATAAGCAATATTTCAGGGAAAAATGATGAATAAATGTAATCATAAGATAAATTTACGAACACTTTTCATAAATAAGAAAAACGAATCAACCTATGGCTTAGAGATACATGTATACGTTTTCTAAAAAAATTATGTAATGAAATCGATAATCTGTGGTATCACATATAACAACCCTGAAATAATTATGAATCTGACTGAATATATGCAAAAAAAATGAATGACTATCTTTAAACATTCTATTATCACAGAAGTTTTCCTATAAAAAAGAAAAACATAATAGTAAATTCAAAAACTAAAAAATATCTTTAGCACACTGTAAAACAACACAACATTATGATTTAAATACATAAAATAGCACTGCTTCAAAATAAGCTTAACAAGACCTTGCAATAGAAAATTAAAATTAATTTCAAAGACACTAATAAATAATTTATCAAAGAGATAATTTAAATTAATAACTAAAGTAACAAGAAGACTAGATCTGTGATGTTTATCTGATGCAATTACAAATTTAGTAAATCATTTTTAAATTAAAAAATTAAATGTATCATATTTTTCACTTGATTAATACATTTGTTTTAAGAACCAAATAATGAAATAATAAAAATAATTAATAAGAGATAAAATTAAAAAAAAAAAAAATAAAATTCTGTGTAAAACCTTTACTCATTTATTGGGTAATTTTCTTAATTAACAGATTTAATTAAAATTAAAATAATACTATTCTTTATATAGAAAACAAAACAGGGGTATATACAATATAAACCCACTTTCTAAAAAGATGACAGGTAAAAGGAAAAGAAACTGTACAGTACATAAATATAATTACAGTCTGTACAGTTATTTATGTCAGATAGATTACAGTACAAAATATACACCCTACAGAAATTATTATCTACATACAGACTGATTAAAAACTGTGTATTTCACACATTAGCAAAGAGATATAATTAAATCTTTACATAGAATAATATCAACAATGTACAACACAGTGACTTACAAAGTTTTACTCTCTCTCTTGGGAGTCATTTGATAAAAAAAAAAACCAATATTGAAAATCTTAATATACTTAATTTTGCTTCAAAAGCTGACATAAAGTTCTTATTTATTTATTTGTACATTGTAAAAGTATGTATTTAAGTCAAAATCTATAAAAAAAAAAACTGACATCCTACTTGAAGCTTGAATATGACAGATATTTTGTACAATGAAAATACCAAGCCTACCTAGCATTTGGAACTGGAATCTTTCAAATGAAAGGCTACTATCATTCCATCATAAATGTCGACAAAGTTTAATTTTAATTTTGTGTATTTAGTAAAGTTGCAACTTAGCTTTCTTTTTTTTATAATACAGAAATTATGAACACTTAAAAAATGCTGACTTCTGTAGTGGAGCAATAGCAACCTAGTCTTTTATCTTGAAGATTCAGAGTTAAAATCCAATCAGGTAAACCATTTTCACACGTTACAGAATTCATTTCTCATCAAAATTTTTTTGGATAAAAATGTAGTTGCCAGAGTTAGTAAATAAAAATATTATAACAACATTTCAGCACAACTAAGTTTATTTTTTATCATAATTAAATCTTATGAAGAAAAAATACAAATTGTTCTATGCAACTTACAGGTTAAAACAACCCAAATGGAGTTACCTTGATCGATGATTTACATCCAATTCAAACTACAGTTCCATTTATCCTCATAATTCTTTTATTTTCATAATCTAACCACCACTATCCCAAGTTTTTCTGGACTTAAATACAAAAATTTGTCAAAATTTTCACGATCATATACCTGATAACAAACTAAGAGGAAAAGAAACACATTACATTTACATTCCATTAATAATTGTGCCAGATAGTACTTTGGAATTTATATGGAAACTAGGGAATAAATCGCAACACCATGGAACTGCACTTCAGTATTAAACTTTTCCTTTTTATAAATTTTATAAGAAATTATTATTATCATAACCAACATGCATTATTTAAACACCATTCCTCCAAAATTAAGCTACCCATGGCAATATGAAAATAGGATTCTTCTGAATGTAATATTACATTAAAATATATTATAAATGTTTATAACAAACATTTACAAACAAGTAGATCCTTTCCTGACTATAAAAATACTTTGTAATAATCTATTTTTCATGTGAAACCGGTTTTCCTCTAAATTTTTTTTCCAGTAAAAACAATTTAAAAAATTCTTAAGTCAAAAGGTACATAAAATTGTTACTAATTTAACAAGTTTTTTGTAATCAAATTAAAAAGAATAAACCTTTAAAAAAACTAAAAATTTAGCTCTCTTTCCTATTTTATAACACTATGTAAATTTTAATATCTTTTTCTTACAAATATTTAAAAAATATATATCATTCGTAATAGATATTTGTTCTCTTATGCTTTATTTTAATAAATGAAGTTATAAGTTTTAAAATTTAATAAAAATCATCATAAAATGCTCAACAAATATATATAATTTTGCTATTTATTCTAAACATATAAAATATGCTGATGTTTCAGTCAAATTTCTACTTGTATAAAAAAGAATAAATATTTACATGCACAAACTGTAATTCCATTTAGTGGTAACAATCATTGCAATGTATTTGCCTCCAAGCGGATGAAAATGTTATATAATTATAGAATAAGACTCATTTATTTTATCGATTATAAAAAATATGAAATTAAATATTTAATAACAGATTAAGCAGGTGTAAGTTTTTAAATTTGAAGTATGTTGTACGATGACATAAAGAGGAGGGTTTTGAGTTTCATCCAAAGCTTTAGTAAGCTAAACCAGAAAAGGAATAAATAAAACATTAGAATTTCAGTTTCACCATCGCATAATTTACATAATACAATTAAGTAACTGAAACAAAATACTTAAATTATTAATTATAACAAGCGATTTCAGGTAAGAAATTACTTAAAAATTAGAGACCAATCGTGTAGGGGAGTAACAATCTGTAATATTATATATGTTACAAGTTTATACATTTTTTTTAAACATTTGTTGTAGTATTAAGACTCATTTTAACATCTTTAATTGTTTCCAAATCATCTGAAGAAACAGAACTATCTTCGGATAAATTACATACACCGCTATCTTTAATAAAACAATCAGAACGGGATGAATTTAGTAAACTGTCTTTTGTTGTGTAAGATGTATTACTAGTTAATTTCTGATAGTGTTCACTATCGATTGAATTAAGTTTGTTTTGCGATGTTTGTTGTCTTTCTTGGTAATTAGTAATTTTTTGTTTTAATACATTAGTATCATTAGTTGTAACTAAAGAACTATTGTTATCTTTATGCAATTTATTAATATTTTCACTATTAGTATTACTATCATCGTCATCATCCTCGATAAAGATCATAGAGTTCTCGTTACCACTATTTAACTTAAAATTATGAGATTCATTAACAGTTTTACTTATTGTACCTATGTCAGAACTTTTATTTAACCTATTTAATAAAATATTACCTTTTGTTGATTTTGGACGATTAGAATCAGATTCCAATGAAGTTACATCTTTATTTAAAAATGTGGAATCTTTATTTTTTGAATTAGTGGATAACTTACTTCTTTTGGTTGAACTATTCGGTTTTTCATCTACTCTATCAATTATCTCACAACTACTTTCATCAGCTTTATCGATCTTATTATCTTCTGAAGAACAAGTACTACTTGAACTGCTGCTATTATTACTAGAGCTACTACTATTACTACTGCTAGAACTACTACTCGAACTGCTACTATTACTGCTAGTGCTATTCTCACTACTGCTACTAGAACTACTGTTAGCGCTGCTACTACTACTGCTGCTACTTCTACTATCCTCATCCTGAGCCAACTGGTCGGTATCTTTTGTCTCACCAGTATCATTAGGTTCCTTATGTTCTGATAATTCATGTTTTTGTAACACGGTTTCTGAATTGAACACCATAGAACAATAACTACAATTAAATAAAGCTGCTTGTGTTCGAGCTTGCTGTCCGGGATGAATAATAGAATGCTGTTCCAACTTAGATCTTGAATTATGATAGCGACCACAAACACGACAAGTAAAATTTTTACCTTCACCTTCAAAATTATTTTGATGTTCGGCTGCTAAATGTGCATCTAACGATGGATAATCTTTACAAACTTTAAGACAAACCCCGCACGATGTTGCTGCTTCTTTTAAATGAAATCTTCTTAAATGTTGCCACAAATGCCTTTTAGCATCAAAAGATTTACTACATAATTCACAGAAACATAATCCATCATCTACTTTATAGACTCTACGTACTTCACGTTGTCTACTTGGTGTCTTATCTGTATTTTTATCATTAACAGGAATGTTGTTTTCAACAATATTTATGAAACTAGTATTATTTTGATATTCTTTATTACTTAAATCGGACTTTCTTTTTCTATCAGGATGTAAAGTAGTTTTTGTTAAATCAGTCTTATTATCGGTTAAACCTAATTTTTTATTGTTTTCTGCCTTATTAGCTGAAACACATTTTTTTGCATGAGCATTATGACTATCAATATTATCGCTTATTTTACCACAAGCACATAGAAGTTCTTTGTGTTCTGTTTTAGTGTGATCTAATAAATCACCTGCATTCGTAAAAGTTTTTGAACAAGCAGAACAAGCGTGTGTATAAGACCTTCTAGACCTTTTAGATGGTATTTCTTCAATCACATCATTATCAATAATATCATCAGGTACATCAATAACAGAATTCTCATTTTTCATTTTGACATCTTCAATCTTATTTTCATCTTCATCATCTTCATCCACTACAAGATTTTTGTCAGCATTTTCAGTTTCCTCAATAACAGTTTCAGTTTCTATAACTTGTGTTTCATCATCTTCCTCATCTTCAATTTCTTCTTCAGAATTTTCTTCCATATGGGCTTCAAGATGTCGTTTTAACTGTTCTTCTTTAGTGCATATTTTTAAACATTTATTACAGGGGAAGAAATGATCACCATGTGAACGAATATGAGCTAAAACTTTACTTTTATTAGAATAAGTACGAGCGCATATCGGACAAACATTAGGTTTTGTTAAAATAGCTTTATGATTGCTGTTAACATGTTTCTTCAGTTCATCAAAATCTTTAAATGTAACTAAACAAATTGCACATAAATATTTTGTTAATAGTGGATGCTGCGTTTTTAGATGATTTCTTAATTTCATTTTATTTGGTGTTAATTCACCACAGAAACTGCAAGTTGGAGGCATACGTCCGAGTCTATGTTCTCTTCTATGTTTATCGAGATCAGCCTTACATCGTAACATTTTATTACAACCTACGTAATTGCAAGCGAGATCAGGATGTCTAGGATGGACCTCTTTAATATGATCCATAAGCTCGATACGAGAATCAAGAGCAACATCTTCACAAAGCTCACACCGGAATAACAAATGAGAAGTGCGTTTATGTTTACGAAGCAAGACTGGAGAATCAAACACTTTTGGGCACTTATCACAAGGAGATGGGGTAGGACCAGAATTCTTTGGACCGATACAATGTTTCATGTGTTTTCTCATAAGTATATGTTTCCTGAACACCTTTTTACATTTTTCACATGTATGTACAGACTCTTCATTAGAAAGTTCACTAATGTCAACATAATTCTGACTTTCATCCCTATGATGTTTCGTCATATGATTTGCTAGATGGCTTCGTGAAGCAGAAGTACGGAAACATAAATTACATGTTATATCAGGATGATTTTTATGTATTTTATTAACATGTTTCCATAAATGAGATGAACGTCCATAGAATTTTGGACACAAATCACAAGGTACCAGATTGTGAACTGATCTTCTATGTTGAGATAATTGATCTAGTGCAGAAAATTCTTCCTCTGGGCACAAACTACATTTCAACTGATCACTTGCATCGATGGAAGACTGCTTATCAGATACCGGAGTTGACACTTCAAGCTCATGACCAGGAGGCAAACCTCCTTCAGATTCAGGTAAAACATGTATTTTTCTATGCCGAGACATTTTGGATTTATTGGAATATGGGCGACCACAAATATCACAGCAAAAATCACCTCCTGTTAAAGGAGAATGACGACCTCGAACATGAGCTGAAAGATCGGCTACTGTACAAAAGATTTTTAAACAAACACCACAAATAAATGGGAGACAATCTGAATGAACACTCATCATGTGCTTCCAAAAATTAACTTTAGTTGCCCACAATTTACCACAAACTTCACAAGTGTTAGGAATTTCCCCTTGCAGAGAGTGATGAGTTGCAGCATGTTCGGACTTTAAAGCTCTACTCGGAAAAACCTTACCACACTTTTCTTCTTCACACAAAAGAGACGGTTCATCGGCATGACAAGAAAAGACATGCCGCCATCTTTCAGTGCGTGTTGAATGCGCCAATCCACACAACTCGCATGAAAAGTATAAGTAATATGTAGTCGAGCTATTCATACTATTAGGACCCTGTGAATTTCTATGAGCATTTTGTTTATGTTTAACTAGTTTCTCTTCATTAGGAAATACTTTAAAACAAATTTCACAACTCATAACATGACCTTCTTCTTTTAAATTTTCAAAAATAGAATTTTCATACTCAGTACTTTCTTTTAAAATTGACTGTAAATTCTGTTGGTTACATTTAGAATTCATTACGATAACGGATTCAGGATCAACGATCTGACCAGTATTATCATATAAATTGTGTATTTTAACATGAGTCAACAATTTTTTCTTAGAATCTAATTGCCGACCACAAATTTGACAGCTGTAACGTTTTTGGTCAGATTTTAAACTGTCTTTAGGATGACAATTATGTATATGTTCAGTAAGACTTACATAGTCAGAACAAATTCTTAAACATAATCCACACGCTGTAGCAGCCTCTTCCCTATGAGAATATAACATATGTAACCACAGACTGGCACGATCATTGAAATCCCGAACACAAACTTCACAACAGAACACTGTTTCTGCTTCTACCATATTTTCAGCCATAACATAATCATCCTCATTTTCCAAATTTTCACAGTTTGATTCAGACATTTGTTGGCTAAGTGCTATCTCGGCTTGATTGATTCCATGATTTTCTAGAAAGTGATCGTGTAATAAATTTCTTTTATTAAAAGATGTTTTATCAGTACCATTGCTGTCCTCCTTCCCTGCATCACCGGAATGGTCATCACCTTCACCACTCCCTGTTCTTTTTATTTTCTTAGGTTTATTGTTTTTCCTACGATTATAGGGCAGTTCTTGATTACTGCCATCTTCATAATCTTGTTTCTCATCATCATCATCATCATCATCCTCATCATCATCATCATCATCATTGTCATCATCGTCTTCATCTTCATCATCTGATTTATTTCCAGTCTTTATCATTGTATTATTCACCTATAAACAAAACAAATAGTTGTATAAAAATGAGCAAATAAATGCTTTAAAGAATATGATCAATATTTTAATACATATATGTATCACAATATTACTCCATCACATGTAAAAAGAAATTAATGACTTTAAGCATTAGATGATAAAAAATTCCTAATTTCCACAAAATTTTCTTATGATGCATAGCATCTTAATCTTAAAATTAGTTTTCTCATTCATTAGAAGAAAAATTCCTAAAATATGAATGTTTTGAAACCTAAAAAATGTACAATAATTAGAAATCCTAAAAACACTTTTACAATCTGCTAACAATTCAAAGGGCTGTCTGAGAATTTGCATTAAAATACTATTTTATTTAAATTTATTTGTCTGATTTAACTGCAATTATTACAATTAAAAAGTAATGTTTTCATAGATATTAATCTATATTATTTAAAATTTTGTTGGATTTAGTTTTTTAGAAATGTTATGTTTTTTTAAAAATTATGTTACATATTTTACTGCTGTTTATCTTTCTACAGAGAATAAAGATTTGTATTAAATTTCAAGTAAATACTCTTTTTGTTTAGACCTCTTACTATTATTATTAGTAAATTACAATCGATCTCAATAATACCTTTCTCATATATGATGTTAACTAAATTATAATAGATGCAAGCGCTTTGTTCTAGTGATACCTTCATGATAATCACTCAGGTTTGTAATCTAATTATTGCTTATAGCCACAACTAGTAATTAATATTCTAATTAGTATCAAGATTTTTTTTTTACATGTATGAAAGTAATCCCAAATACAGGTTCTCCTGAAGGGTAAGTTACTCATATTTTCTAGGATTTATTTAATAAATATAAATATTAAATTTAGTTATATTTTAACAGTGAATAACTTTTACAATGCATAAAAACTGATGTTTGAAAATAAATTTATTATATTATTTACATGTAAGAGACCAATTTTTTACAAAGTAAGAATTCTTTACATTCGAATTATTTATTTTTTGTGATTTTACCAAACTTTAAAAGAACTTAAAAGTTCTTTTAATATATTGTAAATACAATGACAAAGTATTCAAGTATACGTTAAGTATTCTCATTTCTAAGTATCAGCAGTGTCGGTCTGCATGGCGCGAGTAGTAGCATCTTGACCTTTCATCGAGTGGTCCGGGTTTGAATCCCGATCAGGTATGGTATTTACACATGCTACATTTGTCATTCATCCCATGCTCTGAAGCAGTACATAACGGTGGTCCCAGAGGTTAGAAAAAAAGTATCAGTAGTATTCTGGTGAATTTTTTGGGGAAAGTTAAAAACCAATTTTAAGAAACTTTTTGTACTACTTCCACTATACTTCCAAACTTGAGCACTATAACAAAGAATTGCTATCAGTAGACTATTTGATATAAGTTTTACAGAAAACTGAGTATCACTATGTAAATTAAGTTGCAAAACATATCTTGGTGTTAGAAGATTTATCTTGAAGATGTTTATCACAGGATG
Organism: Lycorma delicatula; assembly: GCF_047948215.1. Classification (NCBI taxonomy): domain Eukaryota; kingdom Metazoa; phylum Arthropoda; class Insecta; order Hemiptera; family Fulgoridae; genus Lycorma; species Lycorma delicatula. Next base: position 26,723,777 of record NC_134462.1, read on the forward strand.
GGCCCGACTCAAATTTAAGGATCAAGAGTTCATATCAGATAAGAAAATGAATAACAACAGGAAAGTAATTCTATGCTTCGTACATTATTATTTTCACAACTTTTCTTCAACAAATTTAATATTATGGCAATTCAATTGTACTTTATTATTTAAGTCCAAGCCCTAGACAAATAATTTTAATTGTAAAATAGGTTTAAAAAACTCCTGAAATAATATTTTAAACAAAAATTATTCTTGTATATTTTCCTCATCAAAAGATCAACATTACAAGTTTATGTGTATCTATCTTATACATAGTAAACGCCTAATGCAACATTTTAAAAACCCCAGATAATTTTAGCAATTTATTTTAGTCAACTAATATTAAATAACAAACATGGATCATGAATGGCAAAAACACAGCCATTATTATTGTATGCAGTGCATACGTTTACTGTAAACCTTGAGACATGCCACATGCCAAACTTACTGCTGCTGCCATAAAAAATTAAAACATGCTTTAAAAATACACCATAGATTAATTTTATGGTTTAAAATTAAACCATAGTGAATTATATACAACCATAGTCAATTTTTGAAATTTTCCTAGTAGGCAACTGTGGATGTTTCCATTTCATACTCTTCCATTTGCTCTCTGGCTTGAAATCAGTGATGATTTTGTCCAAGAAAACTTTACCTTCATTTTTAAAGCAGGCCAAATTTTATTCACAAATGACCAAGAGTATTTGTTTAGTTTTGTAAGGTGTTTTGCAACTCACCTTGGACAAAATTTGTGAACGTTAAGTCTATTATAGATAATTTTGTAGGTAAAACTATGAATAATTTGTGATCATTTGCTACTTTCATAAATATTCTGTCTTTCAGAGCCATAACATTTATGATTTCAATGTTGTCTTCAGCTGTAACTATAGATGGGGTGTTTGACGCTCTTATGTCTAATATTTATGTAACAATTATTAATTTTCCAGTCTGCTCACAGATACTTCATTGTGGTAAAACATTTTCTACACTGTATTAAATCAATGGATACACCTATACACCTTCACAATCACTAAAAGACACTGAACACCATTCTTCTTTGGTACAAACTTTAAAGGTTTTTCTTTCGTAGTTCTTTCTTGCTAAACTTTTATTTTATTAATATAATTTAATAAAACAAATATTCAAATAGTTTTTATTCATGAATAAAGCTCAATTACATCCACTAAAACTATTAACTTAAGTTATAATTATTAATACATCATTTAAATAATTTTTAATCACAGTTTTCATCTTCAGTGCTATTACTTTTGTCTGAATTTAATAATTTTAATTTATAAATCGTTTTCTACCTGAGCTTCAACTGGACCGTGTAATTGTCTAATCATTTAAATTTTTTTTAAATGATTCATTCTTTCTATTCGTTGATAGTTATACTTTCAAATTTTGTAATACAAGTTTTCACAACACAGCAGACGAGTCGCAATCCAGTTTTCTACTTAAGCATAAATGGGTTCAATAGAATTTAAATCTGATAAAAATAAAAACCATGGACTTATTCTTTCAACTACAGATTTGTAATGTTTTGCTTTTATTTTTTACAAATAGCATTAATTTATAAAGTTCTATGTTCAACATATCTTCTCTCTACATGGTTTAACATGATTCTATTGGATGTACAATTTGGCACTGTATTTCCTTGCACATTATGGTAAGGTGTACTGCCTAATATTACTACACTATTTTCAGGAAATTAGGGATTAAATTTTAACATGTGCTTAGAAAATACACCATTTGTGAATAATAACTGGCTGATAATGAAGAAACTTTTCATATAGCAAGCCAGTTTCATTGCAGATGAAACAAACAATTATTAATCTCTCATCTTTAAAAATTGAAATTTTCATGTCTTTTTCTTCTTCACTACATTCCCATGATCTTTATTGGTAGTGAATACTCAAAACATACAAATCCCAACCATAAATACAAATTGCCTTCGGCAAGACATCAAGTTATTTCTTTGAACAATAAAATCTTTTGTATTGCATGTCATATATTTCAATAAGAAGCGACTACCATTATAATTTATCTATTAAATCAATAATTTCTAATAAAGTGAATAAGCTATTTTTTCTATCAATAAACATGTCATAATTTTTTACTTTTAACTGCTAGTTATTAAAGAGACAAGAAAACTTCAGTTGAATAAGTATACCTAACTATGCTACAGATTGACTATTGTCAAATTAAACATTACATTTTCTTATAGATTTCTTTTGTTTCTGAGGTGACACTACCAATTTTACAAACAGTTCTTTAATTCTCTGAACACTCCTACAATTATTCCAGACTATATATGTGATGGATGAGGAGAGCGGTGTTGCATTTTTGTTTGTATATGTGTACTTTAATAAATTTTTATTTTATTATGAGATTTAAAAATTTAAATGAGGCAGATAAATAACTTCTAATAAATTTTGACAACCTTTTTTTTTACTAAATGTTTTTTTTTTTCTTTTGACATGAAGAATGTAATTTTTAATAATGATATTTCATCAGTTTTAAAAATTGTTTAATGTATTACTGCATTAAATCTATAATTTTTTAATTAATGAATAACATCTATTTATTAATCTATATATATAAAAATGAATGTTTGTCTGTCTGTATGTCTCTTATGCCTTCCTAAACCGTTCATCCAATAGCGATGAAACTTTGGGGAATGGTTGGACGCATGCCAGGAAAGGTTTCTGAATTAGTTTGGACCCGCTAGGGTGGCGCTGGCGTCGAGATATCTGAAAAATTGTATTTATGGCCGATTTGGTTTATATTCAGAATATGAATATTAGTTACGTGAAAACAAATATTTTTGCAAAAATTATACCCGCTAGGTGGGGCCAGTGTTGAGATATTTACGAAACAAACTAACAAATATACAAACAGACTTTTTTATTCTATATATAAATATATATATAAAAGGCATGTTCGTATGTGTGTCCGCTAAAGACCAAAAAACTAATGGACCGATTTACGCGCGAGCAAAAGGGAAAACGGTGAAAAGGTGGATAAAAAGGAAACTGGGGGAGGGTTGAGGGAGAAGGGTGAAAGGGAGAAGAAGTTGGAAAGGTAAAATTTGTGAAGTTCAGTTTTTTATTTTTTTTTATCAAATTTTTAATTGTGTTGATTTAAACTCTCTCTCTCTCTCTCTCTCTCTCTCTCTCTATATATATATATATATATATATATATATAGCAATAGCGAAGCATTGCCGGGTCTGCTAGTTAAAAAATATAAATTGAAAAAAACAGATTTTAGAACTAGCATAAAATTTCTTTCTTAAAAAGATAGATTTGTTCATTTGATTAGTTTTTGTAGCAATTTTCAATCATGAAAAAAATTCTGTTTAAAATCTCATTCTATCAAGAACAAAACCACTTGGTCAATATACCACGGCATGGAATAGAATTAATTACACAGCAAAATGGGTTAATTCTCAAAAAATTTTTAAACAATACTTTTTAACATCAAACGACATGCACTTGTATAAGAATATATGGTACTTACATATTAGCCCATCAACCATAACCATAATGATCTCGTAACTTTGAAAGTACTTCAAAGTAACGGGATCATTAACATATTTTACACATTAAAAATATAAGCATTATTGCTTATAATTATAGATATAATTTAAACAAACTTAACCTGCGCTCGCTTTGCTCGCTAATCTTGAATAATTAACAGTAATGTTTTGATTATTTACATAAATGCAATAATTACTGAATTTATTTTTTTACTTTTTTGTTTAACCTCCGGGAATACTGTTAGCTATTGCTTGAGATAAATGATTTGTAGCATGTGTGAAAATGCCATGCCTGACTGGGATTTGAACCCAGGACCTCTGAATGAAAGGTCAAGACACAATTTATTAGTCGACAACGTAACTACCAAATATACTTGCATAAATCCAGTCAACAGTATGTATGTGTGTGTATATATATATATATATATATATATATATATATGTTATACGTATATATATATATGTTATACGTATTTTAAATTTGATTATTCTCCTCCAAATTTGAGAATTTAATAAATGTACAGCAATTTATTAAATACACTGGTGATTTTACATATTCTCCATATTACATAACAACTTGACTATAAGCAGTAATTACTGAAATTATTATTTAAATAATCAAAACATTACTGTTAATTTGTTAAGGTTAGCGAGCGAAGCGAACCTAGTTTATGTTTGGTTACATTATCATAACCTATCCTTTGCTTGCTAACCTTGTCTAATTAACGTTAAATATACAAATTATATATGTTATTCTCAAACATTACAAGCAATTAATCTAATACACTGGTAATTATGCATACTCACTGGATTAATCAAATTTACTGTAACACATATAAATGTAACAACAATATGTATATATATTTGAGTGGGGTAGATTATAAAAATATTGTATAGTTATTCATAAATCTGTGAAAACTTAAAAAAAAACTTCTATTAAGAAATCAGAAAATAGGCTAAATAAAATTTTCTTTATATTATAATGAGCCAAGCTCATTTTTTTTTAGTACCTGTAATGTTTAATATATATATATCTTTATAGATGTGGCAAATATCTAAATAAACTCTATTCCATCTTATAATAAGTTGTAGTTAATCAATGTTAGATTGATTAGAAAGTGTAGGTACACTTTTGAAATTTGGTGTTATCAATGGGAAATGGGGGACATAAAAAAGCATCATTAATGAATTTAAAATAAATAAAAACTGTATGGTCAATGGAAATCCAGATATCAGGTGGCTAATAAATTAATAACTCATCTTTATAATTTTTCATTAAAGTATTGATGCACTTCATGGTAGTAACAGGGAGGATAGCTGTTTTGTTGGTAGATATGATTATCCCTACTAAAGCAGTCTGAAAGAAAAATTACCATATATCTTATCTTTAAAACTGCACAAAATACATACCCTATAGACAAATGCATTTACAAATTTTGGCAATTTATAGTCACATATAAAAACTTGTTTCATTATTAAAGCAGAGTGATTCCAGTAAACTATTAACTTCAAACTGCACTTGTTTACAATCAATACTGAGAGCCTGGATCAACTAAAACTTATAGGGGTTTAACTTCAATCTCTAATGAAAAATTCACAAACCTTTGACCGTGACTTGCAGAGTTATAAGCTTATATGTATAGTGGATTTGCAGAGACTAAATAACAAGCCTATATGAACAGGTTTCTCTAACATGATCCACAGTTTCTGTAGAAATCTAGACCAGGAAGCCAGTATTCAGGGATCCTTTATCCCAAAATCTTGACTGCTTAAAGATACTGTCATATTCATTGGTTTTCAAGTATTCTAACAAAGAACTGCTTATACACAGTTTCCTTAACAGAAATTTGAAAAATTTAGCTTCACTTTAAGGTAATACTAATTATAATTGTTTCATAATCTGTAAATGGTAACTACTTATAATGTTGCAAAGATTTATGAAAAAGCCAAAATGGTTTTGACAACTGTAATGAAACAGAAACAGTATTGATATATATAGCAACAACATGATGTATTATATATGTTCTTAAATATATAAAACTAATCAATTTAATTTTAAAACATAAACATAAAAAATGTACTGAAGGAAGAAGCATGTTTTTTTGCTCATCAATATTTTTGTCAGATAACAAAAAAAAATAAATGCGTAATTAAATAAAATAAAACCAACTACAATAGTACAAAGTCTCACGGGCAATTACAAAGTATAGTGGCAAACACAAAATATTAATAAATAAATGATTTTATCTAGGCAAATATCTGTCTGGTGATATACAGAGTTTGGAAAGTTGCTGTGCACTGGAATTATGGAATTGTAATGACGAAAACTTTTTAAATTATTATTTTGTATCTTTATTTCATTAGTTCCTAAATTATTACTTTTTATTTTTATTTCATTCATTTTATAGAAACAGATATTACAATAACTGGAATAATTTATAAAAGGTGTTAAAAATGATCTCCTCCAACATCAATACAACACAGCACACACACATTTCAATTTGCTTTCAGTTACTTTAATCAGCTGATGCAATGGAATGTCTCTTATGAATGTTGTTATTGCGGTTTTTAGTTTGTCATTCATGGTCTGTCTGCTGGTTTCAAATGTAATCTGGGGGCATCAGATCGGGCAATTGTGAAGGCCATAAACCACTTGAAATAATTCAATCACCAAAGACATTTCATAAAAAAAGTCACTGACCTGTTAGTGCATGTGTCTGAGTGTGTGCTATGGTGCCATCTGTTTGGAACCAACTGTGATTGATTTCCACTCCTAACTGACTAATGAAGTTTGTTAAAACAGCACAATATCGATCACTGCAATAACTGTAATTTCAGAAAAGATTGGACCCACAATGCACGTTTTACTCATGCCAGCCTAGACTCCAATTTTCGCTTCATGTAATTCATAGGTGTTAGCTATCGATCACAGTCAATTATTTTATGAATTAATATATACCCTCTCAGATGACATCATACCTCATCTGTAAAAAATGTAATTTCAAGGATACCTACAGAATTTTGGTCAATAACATGTTTAAACCATTGACAGTAATTTAGTCTTTGGTGTAATCTGTAGGTTTCAGTTCTGGAATACTCATTACTTTATAGGGGAAAAGTTTCAGTTCTTTTCTTACAGCTTTGTGTGCGGTAGTAAGTCCAATATCTTGCTATTGTGTTAACTTACGCATTGACTTTGATGGACCTTTGCCCACAGCATCTAAAATATCAAGCAGCTTCTGTTCAATTAGTTTAGGGGGACTTCCTTTTTGATCAGAATCTTCTTCAGACCTGTTGCCCAAAGGTTTTTGACAACAGTTCAAACTGCACTGTGAAATTTTTTAGAAAACTTCTGCTTCAATAAATTTGTATAATTGTTACCTTCATGAAAAACATGTTTACAGAGAAAAACGTATTCCTCTACCAAAAGAACAATTACGTTTCTCACAACTGTTGATTTTGATAAACGAAATGAAACAAAGCACATTCAATCACAACTCAACACCTGCTGTCTTGGTTTATTACAGAGCAATGCCCAACGAGCCCACAAGGCAACCAACCTAATGCCAAAAGAATAGAATACACCAAATAATTCTAAAGCATACTGCATAGCGATTTTCCAAAAGCTTATACTAACTTTTTATTAATAGTTAAAGCTTGCTGTGGATGCCATTTTAAAGGCTGTTAATAGTTTTAGTAAAGTGAAGCAAACTGCACGATTTTCAATAATCTCTTTAATTTTAATATTACAATTGTCAAAGAAACAGTAACTCACAACTTTTTTGTGGTTTAATGTAAAAAAAATTATATTTTTCAGAGATTATAACATTAATCAATAAAATAATAGAAGAAAAAAGAAATATACACTTACAGTTTCAGCCACAAGTGCACTTATTTCATTAGCATGTTTAGACTTTTTATGATCTTCTAAATTAGCAGCAGTAGAAAATGTTCTTCCACAAAACTGGCACGTAACCAGTGGATCACCTTTATGGCTTACACTAACATGACCCCAAAGATGCTTAGCCATGGAATATGATTTTTCACACAAATCACACTTGAATGGTCTGAAAATATTCATATTATAAAAACAGTCTTTAATAGATACATAAATTTTAAACTCTTTCTCTAAAATAATATAAAAAAAAATGACCTATATAAAATAACTTAAAAAGCAATTCCAGTTTTTATTCAGAACTGAAAATTATTCTCAAGCCTAAAAAAAATTTATTCAATAAAGTTGTTTCAACCATAACAATTTTTTTTAACAAATTTTTTCATTTTTTTACAATTATAAAATATATACAATTATATAATAAAAAAATATGAGTTATCTGGAAAGAAACCTATATTCTAAACGTAGCAGGAGGAGGAGTGAAGGTGTAAGATCTTAGTGCAATAATACAGTCAAACTCAGTAAGCATTTAGCAGTGTTAGAAGAAAGAGGTCTGTGTTGCTGTTACTGGTTTAATAACAAATGTTTAATATGTATTGCAAGTGTTACAGATAAAAAACACATTGGCTGCAAATTATACTGGTAAAAATATTAACAGGAGCCAAAAAAAATATTAAGCAATTGAAATCATCAACCTTGCAAAGCTTACTAAGAAAACTTAATGAGTGAGGGCGGCACAAAATAATGATGCGGTAGCTTAAAAATGAATGAATAAAAGAACTGACTGGATGAGTGTCAGAATTCATGAAGAGATGAATTCATTACATTAACAGAAAGTAGATGTCAAAATTCAAGATAACCAACAATTCACCATTTCAGAGCTTTCTGATCAGTTTTATCAATTTCTTGCTGCTCAGTTCTTTATGAAGTGATCATAATAATGCTAGGCTATCATAAGTTTTGAATTGAACCGAATGGATGCAAAATTTCTTTCACTACACGTAACACATCACACACAGTTACATGTGAAACCTTCCTTAAGGATTACAATAATGAAGGCCATATCTTTTTGCAGTTTTATTCAGTGAGACTTGGATTTCATAAATAAACATAACTGAAAGTCAATTAATAGGGTGGAACTACACTCAGTAAGTAACAAAACAAAAAAAAATTTTCTGACAGGAAAATCATGGCAACTATCTTTTGGGATAAAAGAGAAGTTTTCTCAATAAATTTCATGGAATAAATTGTGAAATATAGTAAAAAAAGGATACTTTAAAATTCCTTTGGTATATTGAAATGTACATGACACAAACTCTTGTTTCACAATGTCTAAATGTATATTGCTAAGTATATGATAACTTAGTTACTCAAGTGAAAAGTATTTAAACATCATCCTTATGAGCCAGTTTGCAACCACTGATTAGCATCTCTTCATGAACATGAAGAAATGGTTAGTTAGCTTCTCAGTACTTTGAAAACTGCAATGAGCAGCAATCCAGTGTGGCAAGGCAACTCAAACTACAAGCAGAAAGATTTTACAACAATGGAATTCAAAAGCTTGCAAAATGCCATGAAAATTGCTTTAATTTGGCAAGAATATATAAAAAAAAAAATAGGTATAAAATGTAGTTTTAAGATTCATATAATCAAAATGCGGTAACTGTATTTCGCCCTTTTTTTTAACATACATTACTATCCTAATAGTTCTCATGCAATATAAATTACACACCTACACTGCTGCCACTTAGTACAATGTATTATTTAATTGCATAATTGAAGCCTTTCTGAACATTTACTGTTAAAGTTGACAATTTAAAAACTTGACCATATGTTTAAAAGATGTATGTTCTGAATTTATAATTAAACACACATTCAAGTAAGTAGCAGCAACATTAAGATGTTACTTTAATACATTTTCTTATTATAAAGTAACTGCAGGATGCAATTTTCAAAGTTTTCCTTTTCTTTCAACTAATTATTTATTCAAAAAGAAATTACAGATTTATTCCTATTTATCAAATAATTTATAAATTACAAGGACTATTTTTAATTAAGGCCCGATTGGCTGTAACAATGTAAATTTTGGGTGGCTTTCAAATCATGAATGTGCCTGGCATGACTTTCACAAAAGCAGATGCCATTTGCAGTTATAGTGTCTAGTATATTAGTGATAGTGATAGTCAGTTATAGTGTCATTGTATATGGTATACATTGTGTAGTTGAAATGTTTCAAATAATTCAGTGGCTTGCCGATTGTGAAATATGGTCTATGATTCGATTTGTGACCGCAAGGAGTGTGTCAGCAGCAGACATTCATCGTCAGATACACGAGGTTGATGGGTGTAATTCAATGAGTGACAACAAAGTGTGTAAATAGGTAAGACTGTTGAAGGATGGGTGGGACAATGTCCATGATGAACTGCGATCAGGCTGACCTGCAATCATAGATGACTTGGTGTGTGATGAGGCAAAAATTTGTAACGACCGGCGATTCACAATTTCCACTTTGTCACTGATATTCCCATAAATTTCAAGGTCAGTGCCATATGAAATCATTTCTGAAATCTTGCAGTTCAAAAAACTGTGCTCGCGATGAGGTCCCAGGCTGCTTCTAAATAACACAAAAAAGGAGAATGGCTAGTGTTTTAATATTTTTGATCTGATATAGTGTGGAAATGATGAACTTTTGGACCACACTGTTACAGGGGATGATACATGTTTTTCTCACATCACTCCAACATCAAAGCAGCACTCAATGGAATAGCAAAACATCCCAATCAAAGAGAAAGCTAAACAGACAATGTCAACGTGCATGATTATAGTAACTGTGTTTTGGGAAAAATATGGTGTCTGTTAGCCAATTTTATGCAGAAAAAGGGAAAACAATAAACTCAGCTGCGTACTGTGAGACCTTGACGAAGCTTCGCATGCCATTCAGATTAAGTGAAGTGGCTTACTGTCATCTGGAATTCTGTTGCTGCATGACAATGCACAACCTCATTCTGCTGTTTAAATTCTAAGAGTTAATCAGATCATTTGCATGGGAGCAAATGGACCACCCACTGTACAGTCCAGACCTGATGCTGAGTGATTACCACCTGTTTTGCTACCTGAAGGAGTTTCTTGGCAGTCAGCGGTTTGACACTGATGAAGTGAAAACAACAGCGACTGATTTCTATTTCATGAGCATTAATAATTTAGTTAAACGCTACGCGATAAATCTTTAAACAAACAAGGTAACTATGAAAAAAAATAGTATAAAGTGTAAAGAAAGAAATAAAAAAAATGTTTTTGACAATATCTTTACTAGTTTTGTTTGTATTAAAAAATGAACCTTACTTAAAAAATAGCCATCGTAATAAATATATTCTTAAATAGTTACAGTTGTATAACTAAGTTGTTAGCATTTAAAATTTTGCACTACGTAATAACTAAGTGACTAAGAGAACAAATAATCCTATATTTTTAAAATTAAATTATTTAACTGAAAAGAATTTCTCATAATGTACTTCCCCAACAATGACTGGAAATTAAAAAAAAAATTAATCAGCAATAACATAACTATTACACATCAGTTCCTAACCAAAAAATCATGTAATAAAATAATTTTAAGAGAAAGTTTGCAAAAATAAATTCTAGAACACAATCTTTTTGTAAATGCTTCTTGAGTCCTCTACCGGCTACTTTATTCCAAATTAACATTTAACATGCTAATTCTTTGTACATATGTAACAAAAAAATAATCAATAATAATCCATTGATATATCAAAGTGACTGCAGTTTATAACTCTTGTGCTAATTCATAGGCTATGATGTGATAGTGGTAAATGTAAAGCTGGCCTAGCTACCAGAAAAATGTTTGAATGATATCAAGTTTACTTTCAATTGTTGTTATTTAAAGTGTAAGTCAATAAAAATAACAATAGTAAACAAGTTAAAATAAAATAATGAAATAAATTCTTTACAACTTATTTTATTAAATATTTCCATAATAATCATAGGTTATCTTCTATTCAGTATCGATTTGGAGTTTGTTGGCTGTGAAAACAGAAAAAATTAAATTGATAAATACTGTAGAAAATGTTTAGAAGTGAAATTGTGAAACCAATCAATCATAAACATAAATTTTTTAAATATTAACGAGAAGAAAAAATGAGATAATTCAAACAGTGAAAAAAATGAGATAATTCAAACAGTGAAAAAAAAATGAAATATAAATTATGAGTTATTAAAATCAATACAAATTGTAACATTAAAGTAGCAGCATCATTAAGGACTTCAGAAATAATTCATGTTGCAACATAATGTGAACCAATATTTCACACTCATCTATATCTATTTTCATCTTAAACATATGCAATATATCTGATATAATATATTTTAAATTTATGTTTCCACTGTTTTCAAATTATATATTTAAAAATGTAAATAATTTTAAAAACATAGTAAAAGTAATCTATCTGCAATTCCACACTGCCACAAACTTACATTTTTGGTCAACAGTTAATTTCCAAATACTAAGAAAGAAAGAAATTCTATAACAAAAAAATGTGCACAGTATTCATTTATACGAGGGCTGTCCAGAAAGTAACTTACATTTGTGCCTAGCTTGAAAATGAATGGGAATAGAGCCGCCATCTTGGCATCAAAACGTTTCTACAATCAGTATGCATCAAGCTGTTGTTGTGTGGACTATGATTTTTCTACTTTGTTCGTTGAGAATTATTGAAATGTGCACTTCAATAGTGTTAGGAATCATCTTGCCTGAAGACTGTTAACACATTGTGGTAGATTTTAGAGCGAGGTTGGACTGTATGTTCATAGGTGATGAATTGAAACGTCTTGTTACTTGTTGAATTGTTATTTAATTTGTTGTCGTCTTGACATTTTGATAACATATAATTGAACTTAATAAAGCATATAAGACTGAATAACATATGAATTAATACCATATAAGTATAAAACTAACGTAAGCGTTCATCCGAACATGTCCATCTGGACTGAGTGTGCAACATGACTGGTCTGAGTCAGATTCGAGCACCGAATGAACATAAGGTCGCTACATCATAATGACCACTCCTTGTGGTATTATGATGTAGGACATCGCGTGATTAGTTTGACCAAGCTTGTCGTCGGAGAGCCCTAACCCCCACTAGGTAGCAGCACCCGATGTCACAAGTGGAAGTGGAACATGGAACAGAACAAATAGAAAATCCCATGAGTTATGAGATGCGTTCAGATATTAGGTTTTTTACTGGCAAAAAACCTCAAACCAATTGAAATTCATCTCCAATTTTGTGAGGTGTATGGAGATGGAATAATGAGTGAAGGTGGAGTGAGGTAGAGATGCATTCAGTTTAAAAATGTCCGCACCAATGTTCATGATGAGGACCATAGTGGTTGGCCTAGCCTTGTGACTGATGAACTGACAATGAAAATCAACGATAAAATTTGTGAAAATCACTCGCTTCATTTCCCTCAAATTTCATGAAGTTTACTGAATGAAACTGTACCAAGAAGCTTGGTTATCACAAGTTTTGTGCAAGGTGGGTGCAAAAAATCTAGCAGATTTCTACAGAGAAGAAATTGAAAAGCTTGTGCATCATTATAAGCGCCTCAATTTAAATGGCGACTATATAAAAAAATAGTTTAAGATTGTCCCTTTCAAATGTATATAATAGAATTTCTTTTTTTTATTTGGTTGGTTTTTTATTTCAAAGTGTAAGTTACTTTCTGAACAGTCCTTGTAATACTAATAAAAGTAATTTCATATGGTAATGAGCCCAGATAATAGTATCTCAACAAATCTTCTTAAGCGTTTGTAAATTTAGAAAAAGGAAGCAATAATGTATTTATAAATTTTTGAAAATAATTTTGAGAACAATATTTTGTAACAAATATATATATATATATATATATATATATAGGTGATTCAAAGAAACGGGAAATTTAAAAAATTAAATAATGTTAATGAAAAATTTTTTTTAGAAAATGAATTTTATTTCAAGTAATTGTACAAATGTTGCCATTTTAGGATACATACATTTTATTTTATTTTTTAAAGATGACATCTTGCAGGTGACCTCCCTCCTCTTCTACGTAAACACTCAAAAAGTCTCTTCATTAAATTGTTAATGGTTTGACGTAACATCTCAACTGGAATTTCCGCAATTGCTTCTCGGATCTTTGCCTTCAGTTCTTCCGTTGTAGCAGGTCTACTGTGGAACATTTTGCTTTTAAGGTGATCCCACAAAAAGTAATCGCAAGCTGAGAGATCAGGCGATCTGGGAGGCCATCTACTGTCACCATTTCGTGAAATGACACGTTGTCCAAACAATCGGCGTACAGCTGCCATCGATATTCGTGCAGTATGTGACGTTGCTCCGTCTTGTTGAAACCAGGCTCTGTTAAGAATTGATGGAAATCTCTTTTGTTGTTCCACAACAAAGGTTTCAAGCATGGCTACGTAACGAGCTGACGTCACTGTAATTGCAAGATCGTTGTCATCCTCAAAAAAAAAAAAGGGCCTATAACACCGTAAGATGACATAGCACACCACACAGTCACTTTCTGGCTGTGGAACGGATGCTGGTGTAGCTGCGTAGGATTTTCTTGTGCCCAGTATCTGAAATTTTGCTCGTTAACAAATCCACTGAGGTGGAAATGCGCTTCGTCTGACATCCACAGTTCGTGAACAAACTCTTCGTTATCATTTATCTTCTGAAGCATTACAATACAGAATTGTGCTCGCACAACTGCATCGTTCGGTTTCAGTTCCTGGACAATCTGCAACTTGTATGGATGGTAATGCAAGTCCTTCACTAACATTCTTCGAACACTTGAACTATGCAATTGTAAAGATGTTGAGAGACGACGGATTGACCGATGTGGACTTCGTGTGACAGCAGCTTGCAAAGCTTGAACATTCTGTGGTGTACAGACGGTTCGCTCAAGGCCTGGAGGTTTCTTTTTCATTGCTGAACCAGTTTCCTCAAAATTAGATATCCATGTTTTAATTGCATGTGCTGATGGAACACGGTTGTGCTGTCCCAGATTAAAATGACAGCGAAATTCTCTACGTGCTCCCTCTACACTGTTATTGTTTTTGTAAAATGCTTTGATAGCAAATGCACGTTGCGCACCACTCCAAGGATCCATGACAACTAACTGGCAGGTTAGGTTAGAGAGGGTGGTACCAATCGCCCACGGCTACCAACACAACTTTCAAAATTTCCTGATTCATTGAATCACCTGTATATATATACTACTAACCAACTGTTTGGCTAAGAATGATTTTACATGGAAGATAATGTAAGATATCATGTAAATAATATTAAAAACTTCATTACAAAGAAAAACATAGTTTAAAAATCTAACAAACCTCGGCTGAACAGGAACAGATGGATCTGATGGCTGTCTCTCAGTTAGATCCCCAATATGTACTTTAGAATGAGAAGCAAGATGACCTTTACTAGAGAATACTTTATCACAAACATGGCATGTAAACAACTGACTTTGATCTGACTCTCCTGTGTGATATCTGAAATAAAATCAAATTATGGTGTTTTTCTATTGTTTTATAACAGCATCAGTAATAAAATAGATGAATTCCAAACAATACTAAACAAACAATATCGGTTATCATATGAAATATTTAACATAGATTATATGTAGATCTGGAGTAAAATTCTGATTAATGACCGACATGATTTACAGACTTTCACATAAGTTTGATATCTATTAGTAATGTTTTACATTTTGATTCTGCAATGAGGAATCAAAATGTAAATTATTTCTTTACATTTTCACACATAAAACTTATTTTATATAAAAACCTGAAAACTCATGTTCAGCCCTAAATAAAATTGTCATTTTGGATTTACATGTAATAATAACAAATTTCATTTTAGGCTGCAGAGATAAAATCTAAAACATTAACTCAATTACTTTCTAATCATGTTTTTGAGGATAAATTTCAATTTATTCTTTTATACCATCTGAATTTGCAGTCTTTTTATATAATATATGGATGTATTAAATCCTTTTGACAGTGTGTGTGTGTGTCCATTAAGTAGGATAAAAAAGGAAGTAGGATATCAAACTTTCGGAAATGGTTAAACATTTCAAAATAAACCAAAAATTATGTTAGACTATGTCCTATTTCACTTTGATTTCCGGCTGTCCACAATTTTGTGTTTTTTTAAATAAAAATGCATACCTCAAGAATGAATTTAGATATTTTGAGTAAATTTGGTGTATATGTTTACTCAGATGATATAAAGAAAAGAAAAATTTGGAAATTTTTCTTGGCAAATTTAAAAATTGTGGATATTCAAATATTTTAATTCATAACATCTCAGTAACCGTCTGATTTTTCAAATTTTGACGTATTATCAAAGTTTTTAAGCATATCTTTTTGAATAAAATGATACATATCACTTGAATAAATATTATTTTAAACAACTGAGTTTTGATTTCCTCAGACCGATTTTTAAAAAATAAAGTAAAATGTTTAGAATAAAAGGCTTAACATTTTAATTAATAAAATGTATTTTAATGTAACTAATGATTGTAGAAATATAAAAGAATAATAAATTTATATGGCTGTCATTTTAAAATTTGAGAACATGTTTACGCAGTAATTTTTTTATTTATCAGAGAAAGGCAGTGTAAACATGTGTTCTAAATATTATAATGATTCCTCAATCCAATCTTGAGTTATAAATTTTTCTTTAAGAAATACAAAATAGTAGAAAGGAAATGAAGGGGACATCGCAATTTTTTCATACAAATTTTTCTATTTTGATATGTAAAATTCCAAAAATGAATAGTCAAGTACCTTTTTGTTATATTTTTGTGGGTGTAACAAAAAAAATACCCACACACAGACATACACAAATACACACCATGCGCATGCATGCATGCACGCATGTAAAATAGTTACTGTATTTTTTAATTAATTTTTTTTTTTAAATTATTGAAATATCTAAACCTTAATACATAAATATTTTGTAAAAAAAATTATCAATTTTTGGGTTGGGGGAAAAATGAACACAATCTAAAAAATTACTTTCTAGGAAATTACATTATATAATTTTCTGAATAAATTGATAATACTCTCAGATTCTTAAAGTAATTAATTAAAAATAACTTGACAACACCTTAAACAGTCTACCACTTACTGATATTTTAACTGCTGGTTCTACAGTAAATAAATTAAAATCATATAAGACTATGAAATCAATAACCAAATGAAAATCAAATACATCACTATCAGACGAAGTCACCAATATCATCTTCCACCCTGTAGTAATTTAATAAGATTGAAAACTAAAATCTAGGGCTGACAAATAGAGTAAACAAGACCAGCATTTACATCAACAGTAGGATTCCAGATAGAAACAATCAGCAAAAATAAAAATAAAAATAAAAGCTCCAAAATTTTTAACTCATACACAGATCTTTTAGCATCATCAGATTTTTAGCAATTACACATCTGTAAATATGAACAGAAAGATTTAAGTTAGTATTAACAACTTAGGAAAAAACTTATATGATTTGCAATGATAATATTTTTTTTCTAGAACTAAAATTTAGTTAGAAATCACTATTAATATACTAAATTTTTGTTAGTAAATGAATTAATATGAAAGTAAATAAAAGGAAAAAAATAATGGAATGAGGAGAAAAATAATGTTGTAATAAACATTGCAGTAGAAAAACACAATTTGGTTGAAGATTATGCAATAAGTGAAATTACAAGAAATGAAGAAGGCAACAATAAAAAAAATTATAGGAAGATAACGTCCTACAAAAAAGAAATCTATTAATTAAAATTTTTTATAGATATTTTAAGTAATGGAAAATGGTTTTTAGGAGAGTGTAAAGATTCAGAATATGATCTCTGATTTTAAGTGCTGTGTAACACCATAACTGAAGTGAGCAGAAGGAATTACAACAAAAAACAATGTTTTTGGAGAAGGCTATTGACATAGGTTTCAAAGCCCAAAACATAAATATTATGATGATAAAATAAACTTAATTAGCTCATCAAAATGCAATGTAGTAAGGCACAATCAAATAAACTTTACAACAGGTGGAAACACCATTACAATCAGATAAATGTACCTATTGATTCTTTTACAATCCTTTTTTATCCTGCAAAAACATTTTACATATTTTTCTACCTGCAAATGATTGCTATTTCCAATTCAATGTTGTATAAAATATCATTTAAGATCAACATTTCTTCTTTTTTAAGATATGGAAACAGAATAGCATTCACTTTTTTGTTAAAAATATACGCATAAATATTTATTATGCATATATTATGTACACAACAATCACAATTAATGTAATCACAGATTATGTTATCACTTTTTTAAAAAGTGACAAGACATGTGAAAAGCCTATAAATACTCCATTTTGGCTATCATTGTCATTTTCCTCAGTATACAATTAAGCAAATGTAATAAGAGATGAATGCTTGTTACAAGATATGCA
Organism: Lycorma delicatula; assembly: GCF_047948215.1. Classification (NCBI taxonomy): domain Eukaryota; kingdom Metazoa; phylum Arthropoda; class Insecta; order Hemiptera; family Fulgoridae; genus Lycorma; species Lycorma delicatula. The sequence continues at coordinate 26,741,740 of NC_134462.1, forward strand.
GTACTAAAAATGATTATGAAGACTGGATGGCGATAGATAAATGAGTCACTGTTCATCTATTTACAAACTCACTTAAGATATTCTTGAAGTTCATCCCCTCTCAATCTTAAGTTAAAACAAGTATTGGGTGAAAATGATAAGAGATATTTATGAAGAAATTTTAATGGGTAAGAATAAATAAAGGAGTATGTCAAGCTTTATAATTTGTTGAACAATACATCCAACAGAGAACTTAAGATTTTCATAAATATTATGGTTATGAGAGTTTATTATCTTATAAAAGATAGCAGACAATTAACTATCAATGATTTAAAAAAAAAATAGTTTAGCTATAGTATGGTTATGTTGTTTACATATAAAATATTAGTTCAATTTTCTAATCTTTTTGTTTATAAATATGTGAAAATCAATATTCTACATGTGTGTACATAAGAAACAAATATGTCCTATACAAATTCACTTATGCTTATATCTATTTTAGGTGATGTGTAAGTTACATTATGAAGTACTAAAATAACAATGACAACAAAATATTCAGTAAGTTAACAGTTTCAGGCCTATGCCCAAGTATACCCTAACAAGTTATTTTGTTTGTAAGGCTGGAACCTGAGTATGTGTTGAGCTGCTACATTTAAATGTGTAACAGTGATAGGCATACTCATTGTTATGCCTTGTAGACTCTTTCAGTAGTTCATTGTAAAGATTCAGTATGAATTTCAATGCTATCTAGCAGATGTTTTAGTTAATAACAATACAAACAACACCTTATGCTAAAGAGCACTTTAGGTTATAAAACGTACGGTTACCTGGTGTTGTTTATGTGCTTTGATTTGTGTTCGTTTCTTTTCTGTTGGTTTATTTTTATTTTAACATTTTATATTGTGTGTGTTTTTATTGCAAAGCTTCTACATGCAAGTCTGGGAGAAAAGAAACAAGTTGGTGGTGCTCTGACTATTCAGTTCCGTTGTGCTTACCTACTTGCTTCAAACTGTACCACACTAGGGCTAATTACTGTATGTAGAAAAAACTTAACAAAACCAATGTAAATATATTTAGAAAATGTCAGTGAACTATACTTGTAAAATTAAATGAATAATAATAAATATTAGGGTAATATTTATTTCATTGATTTATTTTAAGATTGATTATTTGTGTGTAAAAGAACTGAAAGAAAAACAAATCAATTTTCAAAAATTCATACCTTACTTTACAGTTATTAAAAATGTTTGATTTTTTTCATCAGAAAGGGTGAAATATTATCTTTTAGACAGTATAAAATATCATAATGTGTAGTAATTACAACAATTTTGTATGTTTATTGACTAGTACTGTGCACAGTTGCTATTTTTTTTTTAGAAAGTTTAAGAAAATATAGGTGGCGATAATAGCTCATTTCTTTCTCTTTCAGATAATATAACATATGTGGTGGTCTTGTATATGTACTAGGCTTATTATAATTTTTTTAGGTACCTCAAAAATGCCCAGGCATATTGTTAAGGTTTAGGTCTGAAAGTGTCAATATGTATAAAAACATATATTTTTGGTTACGTGTTTCATTTTTACTTACAATATATGTTTTGTATTTGTACGATCTAGTGCAATACTTACATCACTTTTCTTTTTAAATTTTCTAAGCCTAACTTAAAAAATACATCATCGTATTTAAAAATATATTGAAGCAAAATTAAAAGAAATACTCCCTTAGGTTACTGATAACATAAAGGTAGTATACTATTGTGATCATAATAAATGGCACTCTATAGATATAAACTCTGTAGATGTAATATAAATGTTCGACAGTCTAATAGATATTAAGTTTATTAAAGTTCTAATGTGTGAATGTAGAGTTATGAAACATATTTAATTACAGAGCTAGTTCTAGCACCACCCTATATCATTAATTTAGGGACAAAAAAAAATTGTACTATTTTATACCACAATATAAACAAAAAAATTACAAACTCTTAATCTTTAACATATAATTGATTCCATAAGATAATATACTTTAGTTGACTAGATAAAAGATTTCCTGTAATGTGAGATATATCAGTTTGTTTAGATCAAACTATTGCAACAACTAAATGTGACAAATTTTCTAAATTAAATCTTAAAAACTGTAAAATGTTTCTTAAAAATTTTTTAAAATTAAGTATTATATTCAATACAATATGCACTAATCAAAATTTTATATGACTTAAAATCAATCTGCTTGTAAGACACAAAAAAATAATTTTGAAATTTTAAATAAATTTTACACATTTTTAAAGAGGTGGTGAGATTTCTTGAATGATGAGAACAATGATGCTTTCAAAACAACTGGCATTGCGTAGATTTTCCACATGCCTTGTAAAATCGATTAAGATGAATGGGAACAAACAAAGACTGAGAAAAATTTTACAAACATTTTGTAGTTCATATGTTGTAAAACTTAATTTGGTGATACATTCTATTGAGAATTTTAAAAGACTTGATTTGTGTCATAAGTGCTCTTCAACAGTCAGGTTTACTATTCAGATCAACAACTATAAATGAAACAGTTGACGGTAAATGACAGGCAATCTAACTTTGACTAGGAGTTTTAATAATGCAAATACAGAATGCAAAAGCTGTAAGAGAAGACCAACATTTCAATAAATAATAATAATAAAGTAAACTTCAAAAGCAGGAAATAAGGGATGTGCAGATTAAAAGGTTTGCTCAGAACAACAGGCAATATAGTCACATTAAGACTCTTCAAGTGACCGATAACAAATATGTAATGTTAGGAAAAAATGAACTTTTATTCAACATTAATACTTACTTAGAGTGAAGGGTTAGCGCACCTCTTGAATTAAACGTCCTACCACATGTAGTGCATGTGAAATCATCAACTGGACATTCATATTCTGGTAAATTAGACTCTTTACCATCTGACTGATTACCAGATGACTCACCAACCTGAGAGTAAAAATTAATGTATGCAATAAAAAATTAAACTATGTCAACTCTCAAAAATAAAATTAAGAACATAAAGCATGAATTTAATAATTATGGTAAAACTCAGTTTTAACAAATTTCACATGAATATAACATGTATATTTTACAAGCAAGAATACTTACAAGTGTGAATTGACAAAATCATGCATTTCTTGACTTCAAAAGCTAAAGAATCTAATTTAACAATTTTCTTAACATCTAGAGTAAAATATGAAAATAATTTCATGTACGTTATGTACATTTAAAGGTTAGGATACTACCTTAATCATTATGAGTTAGGGCTGTTCATTGAATATCAGGATCTGAACAGAAAAACAATCATTTTTTTTTTGGGCATGCAATGAGGTGTCATTATCAGTGTCTGGACATAAAATTACTGTAGTAAATAATTAAAAATTAACAATTAAAATTCACCTTAAAAATTAACAGGATCTCAAACGCCTATGCAGTAAGGTAAGTGTGAAATAGAAACAAAATTAAAAAAAAATCTAATATACAACAACAAAATTACCATACATCAAAAGAAAAAAACAGATTATAGGTTTAATTAAATATTTAAATCCAGATGCATGGCCTTAAGGAATCGTAAGACATTAGATAACACTGATACGTTGTTGCCTAAAATATTTTGGATGTTAGCTCTAATTTAAACTTCCGACACAATGCTGAATAACAGACACAGTCCACAAGGATGTGGTATACTGTTAGTTGGTGGTCCCAGCAAACACAGATGGGTACATTGGTCTGATTCATGAGAAGTCCATGAGTAAGTTTAGTGTGCCTATTTACAAAGTAAAATAATTGTCAGTTATTCCTGCATGAGGAGCTCCACACTGTTCTTAACTGGATGAAGTTTATTGTTGATGGTAGCATTCCATTCACTTTGCCACTCATCACAAACCATCCTCTTCAGTAAACAGACAAAATTGTTTGAAACGCGATAAGTGAAAGCAGGCTGCAAACTGACCTCTTTTGCCACACGGTCAGCACATTCATTGCCTGAAATTCCAATATGACTAAGGATCCAGCAGAAGCGGTTGTGTATACAGACTACACAGTCTGTTGTCCTAGGTGTATACCTGGGTTTATAATATATATACCTGGGTGTATAACTGGGTAGTCTGGACTGTGTAGTAGGGATGTCTGGTGTACATATCACTAATCGCCTGCAAGGCACTCATGGAATCTGGACAAGTACATGTGAAAATGTTGAGCTAAGTATATTTAAGGCCTTGTTAATAGCATATAGCTCCATGACAAAAACACTGGCAATGCTGGAAAGACCAAACTTGTTGTGCTATTGGCAACTACAAAAAGACAACCAATAGAATATTTGTGTCTAGGGCCAATTATTGGGTCTGTATAAACTAGAGTATCAGGATTCACGTGATTTACAATATTAAATCATTTTTCATGTAAAATAAATGGATTTGTGTCCTTTTTTTGATAACAACTGAGACCAAAGCAATTAATTCGGGGGGGGGGGGGGAGTAATAACATTGAGTAATAGGAGTATACAATTACTGGAGGTAATTGTATATTTAGAGATAAGAAAAGCCAATAAGCTCTGATGGCTTGCAAAGCAGTACATCTTGGCCATTCCTCACAACGATTAACATGCTGGTTGGAGAATACTGCATCAAAGGTAGAATGATTTGGTTGCACTTTATGCGAGCTATATAGGAGCATATCATTTGGTTTTGCCTATTACAAACAGATGGCTTATCACTGCCCACTAGTAAAAAATTACCACAGGACTTGAGCAAAATGGATTGTTGAACAAATAAAGGAATGTTAATGAATTAGTATTAATTTGTTCAGATTTAAGGCTCATTTTTTATTTTAAATCAAAATGAAAGTTATTTTATCATCATCATTTATCATCAGTCAAAAGTACAATAGAAAAACAATAAACTTAGATAAATTTAAGAGATAACTTGTACATACAAGCATTGCTATCACTTTTTTAGGGCAGCCTGAAACTTTATTATTTTTCTGGCATTAGCTACTATTTTAAATAACTAAGTAACTTCTGATTTTAAGTAACTAGCTACAACTGCTGGAGCAACTATAACCTATCTGTAACAGAAATTATAGTAATAGATTAAAAAAATGGGGGTGAGTTTTTTTTGCAGATTTCAACATTTCATTATTCCCTTTAACTGACACAAAAACAAATCAAAATCTGGAAGGATATATGTATGTTTAGCTGTATTTTGATAAATTTATCTGCAATGCCTTAACTTAAAAACTTCAAATTTGGCTTAAATATCTCTATATACGGACAATAAGATTTTTAACTTCACCAGACGAGGGGATGGGGAATTTACTGCAATTTTAAAATTTCAATTTTCTATGGGGGCATCGTAGAAACTTGAAATCTGGTGGAATGGTAGTGATATACTAGTTTACAAAACTGAAATTTTAAGTTGATATAGGGGTGGACATATAATTAGCTCAATTCTTCCAGTTTTGTTATATACTTTAAAATAGATTATTAAAAATTCATGAAATTGGAAAAAATATTTATTTTTCATAAGACTTCAATTAAATTTTGTCTCCCAATCTGACTGTGGAAAGAGGATTCAGCTGTAGCTAAAATAATTACTTTTTAGATTTTCTTTATTTCTAAGCCAGCTAAAGTATTATGCAAAAAATCAGCCCAAGTATTTCTCTGGATGATATCTTAATTATATTAGTTTTTAGATTCCTGTAGACAAATTGGTATGATGGTACCCTATTTCATATTTTATTACCTTTCTTCTAGTATCATTAAACAGGTGAAGCCCGAAATTTAAGTTAAATGTTTCCTTGTAAGGAAATCATACAATGGACATATGATAAACACTGTTACTTTTAGCACCCACTATCACCAAGTAAAATCACTAGGACTTTTAGAAACAGCTTGTCAATCTATATATGCCATAATGTTGTATGCTGCGCCCATCTGGGCTCATCGTTTGCAATTCCAATTCTATACGGACATATTACTGCGAGCCCAGCGTCTTCTGCTGCTAGCTGTTGTCAGAGGTTACAGAACTGTGTAGAGGGAGGCAGTCTCTATGATCGCTGGCATAAATCCTATCGATATTCTAGTATATTTCCAAGAAGGCAGGCCTTCTCACTTCTGGGCGTTTGCGAGAAATACAAGACCAAGGTTTTGACTCTTGGCAGGTAGGTGGGACGATTCTTCTACTGGTCGATACACGCATGGTATATTTCCAAATGTTAGGGAATTGCAAGCAATTAGCTGGGTTTTTCCTAATCGGTACTCAATGCAATTCCTCTCAGGAGATGGTGCGTTTAGAGATAGTTTAGCTAGATTTGGTTTGGTTGAGTTGGGCTTGTGCCCTGACTGTAGAGCCGATGACACTGTGGTCCATGTCCTCTATGTCTGTCCCCGGTATGAAGCTGAACCTTAATTTAATTAAGGTTTGTTTATTAACTAATATGACTCAAGATTTCTACGATCAAATATCTATTGATAATGCGATTATTAGAGAGCACATTAAGGCATTACATTGCAATTGTGATGGTACAGATATTTAATGATACAGATAATCTTTCTTAGATTACAAAGGCCAGATCAATCTTCTGTTTTTATGATCATTTACATGATCCTTCATAAGATGCAGTGAAACATTACAACTATATCTAAGAAAGATGCAAAAAAAGTTTGCTCTCTTCAACTACATTCCAAAAATTAGGTGGTCCTTCCCAAAATTCAAAACATAATAAATTATTTATTGAAATACATCCTACCAACAGACTGTATTTATTATAGTCAGCCTGTTAAAAATATAAAAGAAAATCATATTTTACAAATAACTTAAGCTTATTATTTGAGAATTTTTTTCTTCTTCAATAGAACTTTTCAACATACAATTTTTGACTGTAAAGAGAAACACCTTTCATTCATGCTTTAAAATAAACTATTAATCAATCAAAACATGGATTTATTTAGTTGATGAAGCAGTACACATGTTGAAAGTACTTTTGAAAAAGAAGCATACTTTAATAAAAAGCAGTAAGCAAAAATACATGAATAACTTCAAAAGCTGTAGTATTTGGATATTTTAAAGAAATAAAGTGACATTTTAAATAGCATTTACAAAAACATGACTTTTACCATCACTATATCAATAATAATAAACATTAGGAAAATAACAAAAATGTTAGATGGTTTATGTTTTATTGTACATGATTTTGTTAAAAGTTTTTGTCAATTGTAACTAAATAACATTCATGAATTTAGCGTACTAACAACAACAAAAACTTTTACAACGAAACGCTTGAAAATCATGAACATTTTTAGCTGTTTCTTGAGTTGTGATTTTTTAACACAGCTCTAACCCTAACGTTTTACTTTTTTATCCTACAAACACAAACATAATTTTAGATAAATCATTTGTATCAAGTACAAATCATTTGAACGAATGAATCCGTTTAGTGCTGCATGTAGCTGCCCGGGTGCACCACCATTGGTCCGCTCTGCACCATTAGCAGCTAAAATAAAAATGTGAGCACATACAATAAACAAACCCACACACCATTTTTTTTTTTATGGGGAAGGATATAAATTAAAAATATTTTATTGCTTTAATGTATTTGATATATCAGTTTATTTGCAAGTCATCTTTTGTGGTACTTACTACAATGTCTAGCCATGCATCTCTGAAAACCTTTCGACATGAGTATAAAAAACTTCTGTTATAAATAACCACTTATAAATAGAACTAACATTGCAGTATAAAACAGATTAATACTGAATATTTTTTTTACTTCTATTTTAAATAATTATTACATACCAAACATGCTTCAAGAAAATCAGCAGGATTTGGTACATCATCATCATCTGTCACCATTGAAGCTGAGGCAGATTCTTCATTGTATTCATTATACTCAGCCTGATAAAAAGATAAAAGAAAATCATATTTTTACAAATAACTGGTCAATAATCAAATTAACAACTACGACAATACAAAGATAACACACACTGTTATATGAGGTTGAGGATTAACTATGGAATGAGTTAAAAAGAACTATTTTTATATATATTTATAAAAATTATATAATAATCAGCTGATTTATCATTTTACTGATAATCACTTTATGAACAATAAATTTGTTGTTCATCTTGATGAACAACACATTTCAACAATACATATCAACTTCAAATATAAGCATTAAATTCTAAAGATTACCTTAATTTTTATTTTGCCAGATGAAGCGATAAACCTTTCCAGTCTGCTAACAGCATCAACACATCCTTTACGAAAATCATAAAAGTTTTCCAAATTGTACATGCATCGGTAACAAATTGACTTAGGTAGCAAATCCCTTTCTTTGACCTATTACAATTATAAATAAAATCAAACAACAAATAATCAAAATATGCTAGTATAAACTTATGAACATAGATGAACTGAAACACTTTAACGGGTTAAAGTGGAGTAATCAACTTCAGTTTTGGTAAAGTAATTTCAACTCATAGGTCTCATTTAGTAAGATACTTTTTCTTATACAAAAAAAAATTTCATCTAAGTTTTTAAAACTGTCTATTAAAATTAAGAAATAATCTAACAAGGAGTTTCAAAAGGCTACAGTCCTTGGAATGAGGGTGTAAAACTTATGCAGGAGTAAATTATCCTTTCTGGGATACATAAAAATTAAAATTGCATGCTTACTGCACCATTCGGTTCTTAAAATATTCAAGAACTGAATGAACCATGCGATGCAAAGTGTTATGAGTATTGTTAATGAATCCATGATGATACAAGTGATAGTGGTCTCATATTTCATCCGGAGTTCCCAGGTTCAAATCCTGGGTCAGGCATGGCGCTTTTCATATGCTACAAAATTCTATTTTCATATCACATGTACAAGCTTCAAGCTTAAGTGGTGAAATCAAGCAGAAAAAAAAAATATATATATATGGGACCAAGGAACTAGAGTGTGTTTATTTTAATAATGAGGCTTGGTTTCATCTGAATGGATAACAATCATATCATAGGCAAACATGCAGTGGTGAAAATATTCATTCTTTTCTTGAATAATCATTATATACAAATAAAACTGTTAAGTGTAATGTAAAATTTCAACACCAGATATTTTACTTTACTATAGATTGTGGAGTTTATAAAATAAATTAATTCAACAGTTCATTGAAATGAACTGGATATGGAAAACTGAAAAAATTAACAAGAATGCTAGTTTCAGCAAGATGGCTCTATCTGTAAAAATACTAATGAAATGACAGCCACCTTAGGCAAAAAGCTTTTGGTCATAAGACTTGATTTCAAAAACTAGGGACCAAAAAGATTTAAAAAAAATTTTTTTTTTTTAATTTTGGTATATTTAAACATGTAGATTTGCAGATAGGCTTCATATTAGACAAACTCATTACCAATATTGTTACAAAGATTTAAAGCATCAGTGAACAAAAAGAAGCTGCAATATCATGAAAGACCCTGAGGTTGGAGGAAATTGCTTGATTAACTATTGTGAAATTAAAGGTGGGTGTAATTGTTAAATAGTTTATTGTTTAAATAGACAAATAAGTGTACAATTATAAATAGTTTAAAATACAAAATAATTTAAATGTATAATTATAAAAATTCATGTTGCATCTTTATGAAAAATCAATATAATAGTTTAGGAATAGTCTATTATACTATTGTAATCCATCAAAAGATTACTATTCAGACTGAATTAGAAAAAGCATATTCTTTGGGCATTGTGTATCCTCCTGTCTTGTTAAATTTAAAATCTATAAGTTTATAACATTGTATATATTAATAGAGAGAAAAATAAAGTAACTTCAGTGTGAATATTAATATAAAAAACAAACAAAAAAATTTAATATTTAAAAGAATTATTTGCTTTTTATGGTAATGGTACAAGTGAAAACACTAATAACTAATAATTTAACTCCATATCTAATTTGTTTTTCTAATATACCCAACAAACTTTTATTACTATGTGGCTTCAAACACACTAATAAATCTAAAGTAGTTGTTTTATTTGGAGACAAACATTTGTATTACTGCTACTGTTATTATAGTTTTAAAATAAGATTAAAATTGGACAATACCAAATGCATCTGTTAAAACAGACCTACGATGTGGCATTCAGTATATAATTTTAGCATGATAACTACTGCATAATTAATGCAACTTCAGTTTTTGAAAAAGAAGATTTTACAAAGACATAACACAAATAAACAAATTCTGAACTTTTAATTTTAATAGTATAAGTATCATCATCAATGTATTTCTTTTTATTAAAAAATATAATAAAAGTTTATAAAATTATATTTCTTACATAAAAAACTGATGTGGGATGAATAATACAGTAAACCCAAGCCATTTAAATATCTAGGCAACGGTGAACAAAAAAATTCAATGGGAAATTAATCTTACAAGGGATTCAGATTAAAAAAAAATTGAGAACCTTCTAATGTTATTTCATTGATAAATATTTAAATATAACCAAGGAATTTTAACACAACATGTAATATTCCGTACTTGTTTATTTACTTATTTATCTAGACCATTTTGTCAAATTAGGGATGAATAATAAATTAATTTATATAGGGTTTTATTGTTTTAGTACCACAAAATTTTAATTCTGTATAAAACCAATTTGGGTCTACATATTTAAATGGTTTATACCCTTTAGTTTTAATTTCTAACTGATGTAAGTACGAATTTGTCCCCCAAGTTTACACACTGTAAAACAAACGTAATTTACATTAAAAAAAAAATGAATATAACATTATATTGAAAGAGGCCAATATCAAATTACTAAATTATAATTTATTAGAAGTAATAGAAAAACAATTTGTTAGCCAAGAAACTTACTTTATCAATAATGATGTAGAAATGCCACTGTTAAATAATGACAGGGAAAATGTATAACAACCTTTTTGGATTTATTAAAAATTGGTTTTTTTTTTTTTAAGTTTTCAATTATAACATTAAATATTGATCCCTGCTTAAAGTTTTGTTCACGGGCAGGGGTGGTATCTCTGATTGTTTAAGGTAATGCTTTTATCTTTCTTGATATAGGTTTTATATATCAAACCTATCAAAAGACAAATATACATCATGGAGGGTAGTCTAAATTGGAGGTTATATGGTTTTATTTTTTTATTATGGTTTTAAATTTATACTATCTACTAGGACTGTCTGAAACGACCACAGTTATTTGCAGTTGTTTATCTTTTTTAAATATTGTTTGTCAAATTATATTTTTTATTACTTCTTTTTTAAGTAGATTTTCTTTATGCATTTTCCACAAAATCTGACATATATTTTTGACTGACAATGACTGTTAAACTTTAGAGCTGATATGTATAAATATTAAATGATAGACCATTTTTATGTAATGAAATAATTTTTTTTTTAAATCGCTAAAAGAATTAATTAAGAAACAATAGTGTTGTGTATCAATTTTAACAAAAAATCCTATATTTTATTTGCTATAGAAATAATAATAGACATGCCTACAAATTAATGAAATTCCAAATGATGAATTGGGAAAAAAGAATTTTAAACAATTTTTGTCTAATTTCATCAGCAGATTACTAAATCTAAAAAAATAGTATTATACAACATTATTATACATAAATGTCACAATTTTTACTACTAAATTCATAAAAAAAAAAAAAATAAATACTTATCACAACAAAAATTAAAAAACATAACAGTATACAAAACTAACACAAACTGAAAATTCAGTCAGAATCACTCTCAGAGGTTTTCCACTTCCTACCAATATTTGTTTGCCTCCATGCACAAGCTTATGGAAACAAGTTGGATGGACTCCACATTTGGATCCTGGACACCAGTAATTGCTTCTTTTTCTTTTTACAGCAGGATTTTTAGCAAAAATCTTACAAATACATTCTTTTAGTCTCTCCAGATGAACAAGTGCATGTTCACCTGCATTTCTTTTTACACATAGTCATTAGTTTCATTTGTTATTAAATTCCAAATTAAATTATTAAAAAATAGTCAATAGACTTACTGTTCTCTCCGGACAATTTCTTATCCCGGGGTTTCTAACCTGAAATTGTTCTGCCACATCAAACTTCACTTCAGGAGGATATACTCTAACTCATGTCAGTTTTACTACCTCTGGACTATCCCTTCCTTCTTCTGTATTTATATTTTCAGATCCATTATCATGTTCTATTTGCAATTCCTCTGCATCAGGTACAAAATCACTAAAATGTGCAGCAAGAATTTCATCTAAAGTCATTTCATCCAGAAAAATTCTCTGCTGAAATGTCACCATCGCTTTCAAAAACATATTCGGTATCGCTAGCTTCTAGTAATATATCTCAAATTTCATCGAAGTTACGGGCTTCACCCATTTTGGCGAAATAAAAGCGACAACTAAACAATACACACAACACTAAACTAACAATATGTACACAGCAATGAATTATAAACAAAGATCTTTCGATATTGTTTACTATTAGACTGTGTTGCTGATAGCCAAATATTTTAGTACAAAATTTATGAAATTGATTCATATATAAATCAGTACACTGGGACAACTATAAGCCATGTATAAGATCAATTTTTAATGCTCTGTAGAGTACAACTTTATCACTACAAAAAGGAGCAAAACAGCCGGTAAATATGACATCAGTTCTAGGGTTAACAATCAAAATGACAATCCAGATTTAAATTTTAAGTAAATTATTTTTAATAAGAATTTGAGCTTACTCTTTGTGCTGCAATTTATTGCACTTCTTAAACTTAACTTTTACTTTTTTTATAGTAACTAAATTTTTTTCAAATATCACTAAAGTACCAGGCACAAGTAATAAAAAACAACTGATATTTATATTATTTATTAAATTCACTAATAATGAAAGAAAAATCAATTAAACTTTTTTAATGAGTTCAGGTATGTATGTGCCATAGCCTGCAACAAGGTATACTTAAAGACATAAACAGTCTAGTGAAAAAGGAAGCACTGAACTAATTTTTTTAAGATAGCTCAGCTCAAACAATAGATGTCTATTGTAGGTTAGATTAACTAAATATTGGATCACTGATTACAAGATATTATAATTCAAATATAACAACTAAAAGCATTAAGAACATTAAACAAAGGATATCAACAATAGAAAATAGATTAGCCAGACAAATACATTATGTTTGGAAGCTTCTTTTACCTAAATTTTAACCTCCACTGGCTTTATATCACATCAGAAGTAAGAGAAGAATAGTCAGTGTAAACAACTGTCCGAACACCAATAACAAATAGAGTCCATCAACCATAAATTGTATTTAATTAAGTAATGAAATATAAAATGATCTATCACTTATATTTTAAAAGTAAAAGGAAATTGTCACCAATGGGTTATTTCAAATTGGTAAATACCAAAATACATTATCAACATTTATTTCAGTGAAGTAAAAACTAAAAATAAAATATTTCCAGACGTGCAGATTTTTATTAACATCACAAGGGCTGTAGGATAACAGACAGAACGGATAATACTTAATAAAATGCGAAGGAATTTTGAGTATTGTTTAATTATCAAACGTGAGATGAAATAGAAGTAAACATCAATTACAACAACATTTAGAACAAACGATTTAAAGAAACGACCCAAATAAGTATTAACTTTATCCCTATAAAAACAATAAGCTTGATATGTTCGTAATTATAACACACCTGGAATGGGAGACAGGTATGTATCTTCTCAACTATCTTTCTTTCTCTCCCCTTTTCTCCAAAGATGTCCATCTGAACAGCATCGTAACACGCGCATAATCTACAAAGCTCATCAAATTTATCTTCTTCTATTTCACCCATATTTATTAAAAACGTAACTTTTTAACAGGTGGCCGAAATTATAAAAATTAAAATTATTAATTGCAATGTACTCTTCTTAGAAGGTGTTTAATAAGCGGTCTACTCGATTAAATATGTTTTGAAAATATATATAACACAGTGTAATTAACCTTTGGCATGTCAATATTAGCCTAGGCCTCAAGCTTAACCTAGGCTTTTAACAAACTTCAAAATGGGCTAAACATGACTGAAAGTTGAGAAAGAGTATCATCGGGACTAAACGTAGATAATAAGTTTTGTAATCATACAAACATTGCACTGTTTACATCTGGTTCACACTATGTACTATAAACAAATAAAGTTCACAAATAATAACAAATGACTCAATCAAAACATATCCCGCAAAACAACATCAGATTACATTATTGTTACAATCCGCCATTTTGAATAAATCACTTCTCCTCTTCCCCTTCCACAAGGCATCCTCCCACTACAAACACTATTGTAGGTGCGTTCTTGTCGTAAGTTCAATGTAAATTCATACAATTAAATTTAAGAATATTATATACATACGGAACAATAAAACATTAATAAATAATTCATCTATTTTACTACTATAAATTATTTACTGCATCTTTAAGAACTCAATCATAAAGTACAAAGTTTATTGTAGGTAATTTTTATTCTACATGTTTTCATACATGCTTAGTTTTTCCCGGTAAAATAGCGAACATAATTAATCTTACACTAACAGTTTAGTATATTTATCTAACGTTATAAAAATAACCAATAAATTTATATTTTAACCAATAAAAACTAATCATCTACGCTTCTGTTTATTCTTACTTTATCGCTTTTGGCTTCTGTTACGTTCAAATTTATTAAAATATAAATACTTTATATTAAAATTACCAACAAACTCTGCTAATAACTTAATGAATTAAATGCTATGTTAAATCACATAACTTATGGTTTTAGCCTAGATTCCATACTATGTTAGTAGGAAAAGTCGGATGTGAAACGATTTTCCATTGTTTTCTTTGAACTGAATACACATGCAAATCATTGTGCCAAGTTTGTTGAATTCCATAATCAGCCCTAAAAGGAACATCTTTACTCTTTTTATCACAGGTGCAGGTTGTTCAGTGAACAACTTGCTGTTTTCTTACAGACAAAAAAAGTACATAATTGCTTTCTGTGTGGGAAAGAATTTTGGTTAGTGCCTCTTGTTTCTCACTCAGGTGCTTACATAAACCACAACCATAAAAAAGGTTGGGAGAATAGTGTATTATAAAAATAAATTAATATATTCCTTTCTGTTGAGAAATAGTGTGTTATATGTATTGTGTCTTCTCAACAGGGGAAATCTAAGATGATAACATAAATATAAAGTAAGAATGTAATTTTCTTCTTAAAAACATGATAATGAATCTTTATAATAAAAATAATTATAAAGAGAGTACAAAATGTGTAATGATAAAAAATAAAATAAAGCTAAGGAACGTTCAAAAAATTGATTATATTTCATTTGGAGAAATTATACTAACACATATTTGCTGTAAAGTTTGTGTTAACCTTTGCCAAGTTGAAAGAAGTAATACTAACCTTACCTAATACAGTAAAATCTTGTTATTAATGTTTTCTTTTTTATATTAAATAGTATGTGGTCATACCATTTTTCTGATCATTTTTCATTCTACTTGTATCAGACAAAATTTTCTGCAGATTTTATTATAATTGGTTTACTTAAGTTCCCAGTAAGTTGTACAATTTATTTGATTTTAGAGTGGCTGGAAATAAACAAAATAAATCAACAGCAGTCTTATTTCTAAATTCATCTAACTTTAACTACAGTAATTCCTTTATACTTCTCAGGTTGACATAGAATTGCTACTTGTTTAGATAGAATTACTAACAATAGCAGTAATATTTTTATTATACAAAAAAGATTTTGAATCTTTTATATAAGATATCCTTGGGATGACAGATTGATTTAGTTTATAACAAAATCAAACTGCAGACTTGCTTTGAAATGCCTTAATTAAATGGTAAGCTTGTTATCATTATTAAATATTAATTATACTTACATATAATTACATCTGAAGTATAATATCATCTCTCAAAAACTTAGAATGAGATTTCAAAATACAAAAAATGGGCTGTCACATCATGTAGCACAATACTTAGAACTTATCATAGTGTTTACGAATGTACAGTATTTGTTAAAAAAAGAAGTCATTTATTCTTAAAAAAATAACATAATCACTTCTATCAAACCAGACAACAGAACAGTTTTTGTGTAACTCAACACATTACTTCGGCTTACAAGAAAGGGCCATATTGTTTTCTGTTGATATTTTCAATAAATTACCAAATTATAAAAAAAATCTTCCCATCAATTATTTAAAATAAATTTGAAAGATTTTCTTTTATAAAAAACAATACTACTCTGCTACTAAGCTTTAAAAAATACTGATTAAAATTGTAAAAAAGAATCCCTGAATTTTTTTTCAGCCTGTTCAACATATGCATAAATATGTGCTCAAATAAATTTCATTAATTCTTTCTTAATTGTAATTTATTTGTACATATTTTTTATATTTAATATCGTCATAAATCTATTTCAATATTGTTTCATGTTTTACATTTCAAATAATTAATATGCAGTTTAATCACATCTATTTCTTATTTTATAATTAAGTGTTTTTATGATGCTGCTCTGATCAAGGTTTTACCATGATTTCCCTTGATCCATCCTGTAAATCCTTCTTTACCCATTTCTGTTATGATCTACATAATGTGTTACTATGAACTGATCAGAATAAATATTTATTTATTATGTTGTCTATGAGAGTTGTCAGTAACAATTATACAGACCGAATAATTTTTAATGACAAATTTAAACATAAATGTTTTTCAACCGTAAATGAACAGTTGAATAAATAAATCAATTCAATAAATTTAAATGAACTGAACTGTATGATCTAAATTCAGAAAGACACTGTTTACTAAGTAGATCAGCATATTTTTTTCTGCAACTCTTTGCAACCCTTGGTCTCAGGTTTGATTCCCAACAAGGGTTTGGCATTTCTTCACCTACCATTTGCTCCAGCTCATCTTCCTCTTTAAAACATGACAAAACAAATGTGTATTATTTCTGTGGTCATAACAGCAATCAAATAAAATTAAAACAAGAATAAAAATGATTAATTAATTAATTTTTTGTTTGTTTTATCTATCACTACAAGAAAGCAGAATTTGGCAAAACAGCATTCTTTCTTATTAAAAATGCATAAATCTCCAGAAAATATCTATACAGCTTTTATTAATTTCTTTTCAACTTGTATTTGAGCTTAAATCTTTAAAAAATCTTACTGGAAGATACATATATTTAGAAATCTTGAATAACTGAATAAATTATATGTACTCTGGTTTTCATTTTAAAAAAAATTGCTGCATTTTCATGCATATCAGTCATAGATTACTTCTGAGGGTTGTTGGAAAATTCTGTAAGTGGTGATTTCTGACTGAAAATTAAATGAATTTTTTCTTTATTTACAAGACACATTAAGTAATTAAGCATCTTCATGCACAATTTGTAGTCAGTTACTTGGCTGATAATATATCTTTTAAAACGTTAAATACATTCTTGATTAGCTTTTCATGTTAAACAATATGGCTTGTGTAATTATGATTACCATAATTGAATTTCAAGAGTAAAAACTCTATTCTGATGAAAATATATTATTCAGTTTGTGGTTAAACACTTCAATATATTCCTTTAGAATAATACTACAGTAAATATTTTAGGTAAAATGCAAACAAATATTAACATCTAGATTTATTTTTAGGTATCATGGATTGACTGAGAAGAGTGAAAGTACAGCCCCAGAAAAAGTATTTTAGCCTTGGGTTGGTATAACCTAGTTACCAATAAATGCATATTATGTCACCACTTCATTTTTTCCTAGAATCTTAAGAAGGTGATAAATAAACATTTTCATGAAGAATCAAGAGAAATTTGGTAAACCTCAATCAGAGAAGCATAACAAAATGCACAATTATTAAAAAAGTAGATAATAAAACTGGATAATATCCATATTAATAATTAAAAATATAAATGCATGAAATAAAAGTAAATTGAATATGTGAATATACTAAATAAATAACGATTCAATAGGCTTTAAAGAAAATCATTTGAATATGTAGTTATGAATATATAAATTCTAATGCAAAATATTCAGGTTTTTACAAACATTTTTATTAATATTATTTAGAAAGTCTTCATTATCAAACTCAAATATCAATCACTACCACAATTCCTCTGTGGAACAGTAGGTATGAGAAAAATAAAATAAAGACTCCTATGTTTTCGAGTGATACAGGAGAGACAGTTCTGTGTGGTCCTTGACCTTTGATTCCTTAAGATAATCCTACCATAATCAGGGCAAAGTCCAACACTTATTTTCAGGGGCAGTCCAAGGTCATCGCTTGTTACTTTTTCACTGAAAGGTGAACAATGCAGTTGAACGTCTAAAATGCACCAATCTTGGGATCAGGTCACTAATATGTACTCTTTTACTTGCTGTTTTTCAAGGTCGCTACAGGTCAAAGTGGAACTGCTGCTTTCTTACACTGCTACGATAGCAGTTATAAATGTTAGATCTAGGTCAAGGTAACATTTGATCTGTCAAAATCTAATGTACATTAGGATAATGATGAGGCCATTAATTGTGCTTATTTTGCATTTATAGTTATTTATAGTAATATTTATATTTGCATTTATAGTAAAATGTTGAGTCTAAAAATCATTTTCTATTTCAATAATTGGTAAAGTAAATTAATATATTCTACTGCATTAATTCAATCAACAAAAAAAAAAAATATTTGACAATCATTCACAAAACACATTCTAGCGAGATTTTGTTAAACAAGTAAACAATAAACTAACGTGTAGCTTTAATACTTTATTTCTTCTAGATTTTTATTTTCAGATCGATAACATTGATATTTATTGATTCTTTTTGCACAAAATAATTTATTATTTATACTGGGTTGTTGTCTGCAAACATTCTTCACATTTTATTTACATCACTGATTGATTCATTGTATGGGTACTGATCTAAATTCAAAAATCCTTTAATATTCTCAAATCACAAGAATCAAACTTGCACTCGTTTACGGCCTGACAAAGGTCATTGTATCCCCCTTAATACTTTCTCATTAAAAAAATTTGAATTAGATTTATAAAATCTAATAATAGTAGGCACAAAAATTTGAAATAAATGATTGCATTTTTGTCAAAGCATGATAACTAAAATATTGAAATTTATTTTTTGTGTTATAAACATTTTCCTATGATAGATTTCCTTTCAAAAGTTTCAGTCACACGTTCAGACATATGGAATGTTTCACAAGTAATTTGATGAGATTAAGATAAAATTCTTGTGAATATTAGTCAATCTATAATAAATTAAATTACAAAATGTATATAATATTGATTTTTTGTTTAACATGTAAATTTAGAATTACAACATATTAAACAGTATTAGTAATTAAAAAACGATTAAGCAAAAACAAAATATATGAGTATATATATATATATAAAACCAGGTAAGCAACAAAAACATAAATAAGAACAGTAAGATAGTTGTTTCTAAGCTTTTTTTACAGAGTGAGCTCTGTAATGCTACAGACTGAATACAGTTGTTACGTGTAACACTTTATGAATGAAATGAAAATTTAAATTAAATTAAATTTGAATTTACATTACCAAATGTTTATATATTTTTACAAAGGCTATTCAAAGTTTGCATATGCTGCGATGCACTTTTGGGGAAAGTGATCATATTAAGAGTCACCTAATTGTTGACTTTGAAGTGGTGACTATTAATTCAAAATGTTGTCAATGTTGTTGATTTCTTGTGAATGTTTGCCTTCAGTTTATTGATAGTATGGGTTTTATTCATAAATTCTATCCTTTAAAGATTCCCAAAGGAAAAATTTTAAACTAGACAAATCTGTGAAATGATGCTAACAGTTTGTTCTTCTGTAAACATCACATGAATGCATGAATCATTTGATGTGTGACATGGTGCTTCATCTTGAAGGAAGAAGCTTTTTCATGATCTGTTAATTGAGTGTAGAATTCTTTGAAAATTGTACAATAGACTTCTGCATTGACAATCTGGTTAAAAAAAATATTGGCCTTGCTATATGATTACCAGAAACACCAAACCATGTATCGATTTTCTCCTGGTGAAGTGGATGCTCAAACATCCAATGAAGATTTTCACTTATCCGATACCAAATTTGTATGAATTAACATGTCCAGTTAAATGAAACCATTCTTGTTTATTATAAAATATAGCACTGGGTCTTCTGTCCATCGACAATGTTTTTGAGAAGCCAAATGACAATAAATAAGACTTCTCAGTTTGTCTGTTCTCTTATATTATTGCACAGTTATTACATGATATGATTTCAAACTTAAAAGAATTTATCTTATGTAAAGAATCTTATGGTAAGGTGTGTATTTTACACCACTGTGTTGTGAATACTTATATTCAATTTTTTTGGACAGGTAGAAATTCTTTGAATATCGGATATGACCTCTGTCCTAACAGAAGGTCGCCTATTTCATTTTGTTTGTTATTGACCCCGCTGTATGCCATTTTTTATTCAAATCATGCATACTAACTTTGCTGGGATAAAGGCATTCTAAAATTTTTCTGTGAGGATTTGCTGATTTTCTTGAAAGGATCTAGGACGCATATAAGATCCCTCATTATAGCAATACTTTTCCTTGATTGAATGAGGTATTTTAAAAAACACAACTGCAAAGAATGAAACTCTACTCCACTGAAACATGAACAGCTTACAACTGACAATAATAGATTACAGTAGTAACATACACAACGAAAAATAAAATACGAGGGCTGTCCAGAAAGTAACTTACGTTTTGAAATGAAAAACCAACCAAATAAAAAAAAAGAAATTTTATTACATACATTTGAAAGGGACAATCTTTAATTACTTTTCTACATAGTCGCCATTTAAATTATCATAACGATGCACAAGCTTTTCAATTTGTTCTCTGTAGAAATCTGCCACTTTAGATTTTTGGCCCCTATCTTGCACAAAACTTGTGATACCCAAGCTTCCTTGATGTAATTTCATCCAATAGACTTCATGAAATTTGGGGGAAGTAAAGTGAGAGTTCTGTAATTGTAATATGGCAAATTTTTTCGTTGATTTTCATCGTCAGTTCATCAGTCACAAGGTTAGGCCGACCACTGCGGTCCTTATCATGATTATTGGTGCGGAAATTTTTAAACTGAATGCACCACTGCCTCACTCCACTTTCACTCATTATTCCACCTCTGCACACCTCACAAAGTTGTCAATGAATTTTAATTGATTTGAGGTTTTTTGCCAGTAAAAACTAATCACTGAACGCACCTCACAACTCGCCAGATTTTCTATTGAAGTGCATATTTCAATAATTCACGACGAACAAAGTAGAAAAATCACAGTCCACACAGTATGACAGATTGATGCGTACTGACTGTAGAAATGTTTTGATACCAAGATGGCGGCTCTATCTGCATCCATCTCCATGCTAGGCACAAACGTAAGTTACTTTTTGGACTCCCCTCATAAATGCAGTTCAAACTGGCTCAGTTCACTTTTAAATTGCTCTTCCTGCGTATATATATTAATAGTATATATCAACACTATAGTAGTGTCTGATATTGCAAGTATTATGAGTATGGTTTTCCAGGAAAGAATGAAGAATTATTTGATTTCATTCCTACTTTTCCTGTAGTGTACCAATGCATTTCAGGTCTTTAGTTGCAGTACAAGGCTTAAAACTGGCTTATGCAGTTAAATATTGTAAGAAGAAAAGATATACCAGGAAGAGAGATAACTATGTTGTAGCCGGAAAGCTATATATATAGGGGGTTTGGGGTATGTCCAGAGCTATCCCCCTATGTTAGGCATCTCCTGTTTTGTGGTTATAGATAAATAAAATCATTTCTTTATATTCAAATTTTTATCTAAAACACTAGCCTTCTCTATCATTTCACTTTGTGAAGACGTTTCAAAGTTTCAAATTATGTTATTGAATAAGTATTAAAGAAAAAACTGTGCAGGTAACAAGAAAAGGAAATTATGAATAACACTATTATAAATGTAATGATATAATTATGTGACTTCAAAAATTACATTTTTTGTAAGACAATAAAATAATTAAATAATATATAAAATACTTATCTTAACTATTCAATAAATAACAAGAAACTATTTTATAACATATAGTTAACACTTATTTTACATCAAAACACTTATTAAAAAAAAAACAACACAAAAAGATGTAAAAGATATTTAGGCCTTATCATACTAAGATATAACTATTACTATCACATAGAAATTAATAATTTAACTGAGCAGATTAAGAACTTTAAGAATATAAAAAAGTGGATTACTATACTTAATTTTGAAATAAAAAAAAATAAATAGATTGTTCAAATAAAGAAAAATATTATAACTTATTGATTAATTGTAATTATAACATACAGGTTAATGGTATTTATTTATTTTAATAAAATTAATTGATTACATAAATTATGCAGTTATTTTATTAGAACAGTACTAAATAAATAAAATTTTTAATGATTAAAAACAAATTATTTTTTTTATGATCAAATATACATTTATTTCAAATTTCTTGTAGCATCTTATGATTTACTTTTACAGTTATATGTTGCCTAAAAAGATCAAATCACATTTACAATAAAATATTTACCCATATTTGAGTATAATACAAGTACATAAGTGCATATAATATATTAATGCGTGTTTATATGTATTTATGTATAAATTTACATTTTTAAATATAAAAAAAATATACAATTTTCACAAAATAGTGAAAAATTCACTCAATTTTAATTATGTAAAATCCTATAATTAAATAACTTGTAAAAATTAATTTAAAAAATTGTTTCACTTATGTCCTTTTTCCTTTTATGATTTACGTTAAGTGGTTTCACAGAGATCTTTGTAAAATAAAAATGAAAATCTGTTTTATGATTCCCATAAAATCTCATCTTTTTAAGATCTCTGTTACTTGCTTTTACAGAGATTTCAGTGAAAAAAAAGAAAAAGGAGTAAGTGAAAGAAATTATTTAATTAATTTTTAACAAAATTATTATATTCTGCTGCTAGGATGCAACTTATTGAATCATGTTTTAATAATATAATGCATTATAAAAGTATTGAAAAATTTTCATTAGCATTGAACAAATAATATTCAAAAATGTTTATTTAATAAATGTATAATTAAATCCTGTGTTCCATTAGGAACCCTGATGTGGGAGACAGAAAAAAAATTTAAATACTTTGGTTTGAATGATTTTTCAGTTAATTTTATTAAGAAAAAAAAATGTTTCCTTTGAATTAGTAATTTTATAAGGGAGCTGTCTATTAATTATATAAGCATAAATGGGAGAGGGGTTGAAGGTTAAAACACTCTTAAATATGAACTATGATAAAGATTTTTAATTGTAATTTAAAGATTTTCTGTATTAAAATAAAATGACAGAATTTTATAATTAAAAAAAAAAAAAAACAATAATTAAATTTAAAAAAAAATAAAAAGTTGAATATGTAAAATAGGTCAAATAGTTTCAAATTTGTATAAAAATAGTTTTATTTTTTTTATCTGATTTTTGAAAAAGAAAAAAATCTTATTCAGTTTCTACAAAGTATTCTGCCAGGTTTATAACACAGAAAAAATAAAAATCTAATTTGCCAATTTAATTTTTATATACAAATAGAAGATCTAATGCAATTCCACTAAAAAAAAAAAATGTAAGTGATATTCCAGGATACCCCATTTTTATGATTTTAAATTAATTAACACAGGCATCATGTAAAAAGTATATTTTTTTCTACTGTATTAATTTCTTCTACAAATAATATAAAAAGATTAATTTGCGAAAATCTTTTTTATACATTTAACTTATTCAAAACTGAAAATATACATGCAATACTTATAATGAAATAAACAATGTTGTACTTTTACACAGTAAACTGTGGAAAGGAAGATCTTCAGGAAATAAAAATGATGGAATTAAATGTATCAAAAATATCTGATAAAATTGCACATAGAGGTTGGGGGTTGTCAAATATACAAAATTTTATGGTAATGTATTTTGTGAATAACTCTAATGCCTGAGGCAGTACAGTTTTTTGCATTTCTTTGGTGTACACATGCCTGTGCAGACATGCAAACAGAATTAAAATTAAATTATTTAAATTCAACAATAATATAAAAAACAATATGCTGTGTGTCTTTTTGTAGCTATCTCTTTTCATTTACAAGAAAATGAATTAATCTTTTTTAAATACTTAATTTAGAATAATTTAATATTAAGTTTTAATAACAACTTTCAGATAAATAACATTATAATCTATATCTACAAGTAATAACACATAACATTAAATTTAACAGAAATTACATATTTCATTTATTACTAAAAGTAACATTAAGTAAACAATGCTTATTATTTTTTTTGGAGTATTTTGTTAATAAAAGTTATAATTAAACTAAAACTACTTAGTTTACTATAAAGACAGAACAGAATTAATGCCTTCAAAGTACCTAACTGAATAAAACAAATACATTTTTATTTACAGCAACTAAAAAAGAAAAATTTGCATGTGATAATTATTTTTTAAAAATATTATACATCTTGAACAATAAAATTTTATTTTTTTTTATAAAAACTGAAAAAGTATTGCAATTACAAGAAAAAAACAATTAATTTCATTATTTAAAGGGATATTTTTTTCTAATTACAGTTATATTTCTTTTATTCTCAGTTTTATCTTCAATAAAAAAAAATATATTCAGTGATATATTCAGAAATTCAGTAATGCACATATTATATATATATATATATATATATATATATATATATATACTTTAATGTAATAGACATATATTTTATATTTAAGTTTAATGACTACTTCAAAGAACACAATTCATCAAATAAAGTTACATTGCACTGTCAGTCATTTTGATTTACATTATAAAACAAAAAAATAAATAAAAAACTGAAAAAGATATAAATTAACAATTAAAAAAAAATTATTTGTGTGGTGTTGAATGAACTAAAGCAAAAAAATAATAGTAGTTGTATTCAATTATGTTGTTTAGTCTGAATGTAAAGTCATATTTAGTTTTTGTGTGTTTATATGAATATTGGATTAATATTAGAATAAGCAATTTTTAAAAACTGTTTAGTTTGACAAGTCTACGGGTGTAAACACAACTGATATCTTGAAACAAGTCATACTAAAAGCAAACTAGTAGATGTCATCTTTAGATATTATTTTTATAGAAAAGAAACTCTATATTAGCAATTATTCTATTTAATTTAAGGAAAATCTTGTTGACTACAAAATAATTTTTTTGTTAACTCATTGTTTATTAACAATTAAATAAAAATGGTCCAGAAAAAAGTAGAACAAAACTAGGTAAATTTAAATTAAATTAAATATATAATAAAATTATTTTAAGTTTCATATAAACTATGTAGATCAACATTAAGATAGCAATATGTGGTGAGACAAAAGTAGCAGTACTTAACATAGCAGTAATCTTACTTATAATTTTAAATCTTAATAAAAAATTCATTAAGGCAAAAGATATCAAATATAATATAATATACAATAAATAATTATAAAATTAACATTGCAGATATATATGTATATACATTATTATTATTTTTTTTTGTAGCGAAAAAAATGATAACTAAAGGAGGCACCTTAATAAAATATAGCTTTCCTGTTGTGTAATGAAATGTCCCATCACCTTATTTGTATATATTTTAAATATATTTTTTCTTCAATATATGTAGTCCTTTATTTATGTTTGTATGAGGAATAGGTTACATACCAATAAAATTTCATAAAATAAAGATATTAAATGAAAATAGATATTATTAATGCAAAATTTGGGACTAGGTTCTGACTAAAAAACAGATGGATGGTTTCATCCATCTAAAACTGATTTTGAATTTATATTGATGAGAGAACTACTAAAATGAAACAATCTTAAAGCAATGCCATAATTAAATTATATTATTGTACCACTGATTAATAAATTAATACTTTATATACATATAAATATGTTATGTTTATTTACTGACTTTATGCTTTAAAGCATTTTAAGCTTTATAGCAGTTCAAAATAAGCTACATAAAAATGAAATGTAATGTACAGAACAGTAATACAGAAATAATTAAACTTGTTATTACAGTATTTTAGTTTATTTTTTTATTAATAAAAGACATTTACTGTACTACTGCATAAAAGCAGATCTTTTCTACGTATATTAAATCAATGTGTCCTGATTCTTGATTGCATAAAATCAAAACCACATAAAATAAATCCACATAATTAAGAGACTACTGTATTTATACTGAAAAACTGAACTGTCTGTGGCTGTTCTGTCTAGAATGGAATCCAACAAAAGAGATTATTATTATTATTGTTTAATATATAAGAGGAAGTACAAATGTAAGCAGCATATACTATATAAAAATAATGAACAATAATTAATATATAAATTTATAATAATTCATTTTATATGCTACTACGCTACTGTACACGATAAAATAAAATGAATTTAATTTACACAAAAATTTTAATTGTTATGCAATAAATATAATTATTGTGCAATAAAATAATAATTGATTATATATTATTACTGAAATGTAAAAAAAATATTTACATTATTTACATTTAAATATTGGAAATATTCTTTGTTAAAGTAATTTCAACTGCATATTCTTTTATAACTTGCTGTAAATATATTTCTAAACGTAAAAAAAAGATTAAGACACCAGGGGCTTTTTATATGAAGTAAAATAAATAATAAATAACAGAAAAAATAATTTACTTATTTTATAATTAATTAATTATGATTTGAAATAACATTGTACTCCAAGAATCTGTTCCCTGTTCTCACATATCTAAAATAACTAACAAACATCTTACGTCTTTTTTTTTTCTTTTTTTACATTTATTTGTTATTCCATTGTCTTTTATATAAATAATTTATAAATAAATAAGAGAGGTAAAAAATACAATATCATACATTATATTAAATCAGGATGATGAGAGTTTTGATGGAATATTATTAATATTTTTCACAGATGTCCTTTGTCGATGATTATTTATATCAGCAATTGACGGTATAGGTTTTGATCTCATTGCAAAAAATTCTTCTGCATCTTCATCCTTCGGCAATGGACGTTGAGCATCTTCTGGTACTGGTCGTCCATCTGGAAGAACTCGGACAACCATTGGACCCATAACTGGACGATTTGGCCCTGCATATTCTTCAACGTTACTGGATGCTTCTTCTTGTGAACCCAGTTGGTTTCCACCATTACTCGGTTCTGTAAAAGATGTACACCATAAATACATTTGTATATAAAAATGCACAAAATGAGCTGAGTAAAATGGATATTGAAACAAAATAATAGAAAAAAATGCTTAAGAACTCTCAAAAAATAAAATTCATATAGATGTAAATTGTGCTTGTTAAATAATCATTATTTAGAAAAAGAGTCAGAGAGGAAAGAATTTATAAAATATTTATTTGCTAATTTCTATAACACAATCTTATTTTAGAATAACACAACAAAGATCAGATGAAAGCACAAACAATAAGCTCTTTATCTTTCTCCACTTTTGGCAACAATGCAAAAAAAAACTTAAAAAGTGATTAATTAATATTATTGTCATTAAATTTATGAAACTGGCTCTATTCTCACAAATGCTTAAGAAGGAAATAAATCCATTGAGAGAATGGGCATCTACCTACAAATTAATCTGTGAAAACAATCATTTTAATTTAAAAAAACATCCATATTACGAATTTATATCTGTTTCTTGAGTTTAAACTTTGGTTTTATGTAAAATAAATAAAACATGGAGTGCAATTGGAGAGTTTTAATGTAATATATTTTACCGAAAGTAATCATTTACTTTCAACAAGCACTGTTCACAGCACGATTGTATTAGGCCTACTTTTTAGTTTACATTTTTTTTTAGTTTAATTTTTTAACACGAGTAGAACATTTTTGTACTGATGATATTTGTTTTATTTATATGATTTCATAAATTATTTTTTCCAATTTTGTTTATTGTATTTATATTATTTATTACAATCTATTCAATTAATTAACAATAAGCAACTCCCCATAGTCCAATGAGAGGAGGGTGATATATGTATGGCATGTAGATAAGATATAGTAGTCTTGTACAGACTCAGGCCAAACAATCCTAAGACATGTGGTTAATTGAACCCAACCATCAAAGTACACCTGTATCCACTGTGTAGTATTCAAATCCATATAAAAGTAACTAACTTTTACTAGGATTTGAACCTCACAACCTTTGACTTTGAAAATCAGCTACTAAACAATTGATGTGAACCTTGAGTTAACTACTAGACCAGTCCAGTGGGCAATTTATTTTTGTTAAAAATACTGTATTTTAATCGATTTCACAAATCAATAAACAAAGAGAACTCCCATTAAAATTATTATTGTACCTAAATACTAAAGTTTGTTTTATTTTGATAATATTTTAAATCCATATTTGTTCTTCCTAAATCTCATTTACTTTTACTGAAAATAAGTGCAATATCAACCATTCTTGCTTTTTTTTTGTATCTAGTCATTTATTACCCTAATATAACTAATTTACAGTAAAAATATATAGTTTGTTTATTTTTTAATCAGCTTAGCTAATAAAATATTTAACTAAAAAAAGAAAATTATGTTTTTTTGTTGTATAAAATAGCCAGGTTAAATCTGTATTTTTTTCATTACCAGACACTGACTTATATTTTTTAAAGACACACACCATCTTTTTTCATTAAATGAAATATCATTACTCACTTAAATAATGAATTACTGGTATCATCAGATGGCACATGCAAACTATAAGAAATGTTCGTTATAAAATCACAGCTGGTTAAGTTGATTAACTAAAAACTGGATTTTTAAAACTAATTAATTAGCCAACAACTATTAAATAAATAACTTTTTTATTTGGACGCAATAATACATTATAGTCACACAAGAATTGATAGATAAGCTACTCCTTGGATAAAAAATGGAATTGTCCAATTATTTACCAGGGTGGATCACGGGGAAGACAGTGTTTAACATTTATCGGAGCAGCATCAAAAAATACACAACAAAATAAGATCAATCAATAAAATAAAATATAAATCTTTATAAAATAAAAATTTTGATGTGGACACCACACGACTTCCTTGTACGCCTATTAAATTGCATATACACATTTTTTGCTGCACTCCATTTAAACTTATTTCATTTGAAAGTGAAATACAATCCTCCAATTCTTTAATAAAGTGGACAGTTACACAATTGCATTGTGGTGGATACCACATTGCATCACATTTCTTTTTTATATTACTTTATATATGTTAACTTTGTTTCATGTCGCTCAAGTAGTTGGTAAAAAAAAAGTAGTAAAAAAATATATGTGTATGAAGTCGGATTCAAACCGATGTCCCTTCCCCTTGTAAGATCAAAATATTTCATTAATTAAAATTTCATTTGGTTATAACTCTGGAACCAATGAAAATAAATATTACTTATGATATATAGTTGAAAAGCTCTCAATGAGGGCTTATTATTACAGTTAAGAAAAAGTCCAAAATCCAGATTATTTTGGATTCTGGGCTTTTTTGGACATTTTTGGTTCAGTCGATTGCAATCAAAAGGGGAGGTGAATAAATAGGTTCTACAACAGTCCTAAATCCAAAATTTCATTATTCTATAGCTAATTTTTTTTTTTTTATGCGGGATACATATGTATGTACGTATAAACGTCACACCGAAACTAATCAAAATGGATTCAAGTGGTCAAAATGGATATTTCCAAAAAATCCAAAAAACGAAAATTGAAATCAATTGAAATTGATAATCAAAATATTTTGTGATCATAATTTCACTTCGTACAAGGAAATAAAAATAGAAATGATTAAAGTCTATATCAGTTACTTAAAGTATATAAACAAATGGGGATAGCATTAGGGCAAGTATGTGAACATACTAAATAAAGAAAATAATTCACAATTCAGAAGCATTAATGAAAATTAATTTGAGTACTTATTTATATATATATTAAACAGAGATGTGGAAAGATCAGAATTAAAAAAAAAGTTTCATTAGATTAAAAAATTCACTAACAGAGCAATATTGTTCCCATAAAAGAAATCCTTTTAATTGTAGTAAAAAAAAGTAAAATAAATTAAAATTAAAACTTTTCATACTTTAAATAAATTGGTGGGAAGATTATTTTAAATCCTTTAGTAATTTACTAAAAATGGTAATGGAAACATAATAAGCCAATAATAATTTTTCATAAGCCAAAGTATTATGTTGAGTTACATGAAAGTTCATTCATTCTGTTTTTTGGTTTGATAGACATGGATATTGTAATTTCATAGCAATGAGTGATTTTAGCAAAGATTAGATATTAATAAATAAATAAGCAAAAGTAAGTTACATCTTTAGTTTTTTAAATGTCGGCCTACATGATTCATACTTATAGGCACCAAACAATAATCTGTTAACTCATCTTTTATTTTTGAAAACTTGTTTTGACTTCTTGAGGAAGCCCCAAGAAATTATATAATATGTCAGATGTGAATATACATAAACACAACACATATTTAATAATGATAAGCTTAGCATTTTATTAAGGCAAAAACAAAATCAATTTGATCATCCCAAAAAAATGTATCATCAAATGAAACACCCAAAGTTTTGCTTTATGGGGATAGAAATACTATTGTTATCATTAACAAGAACTCTACCTGTATGATTAGGATTTTTACACCACTTTCTGGCAATGCAATGGTTCTATTTATATTTAAAAGTTAGGTGGTTGCAGTCCATCCAGTGGATAATTTTTTGAACAGCAAACATAAAATTTTCAAATAATTATCTTTGGATATAGACATAGTTGTGACATCTGTGAAGAGTATAACAATCTATGGTTCAACATTTTCAGACAGATCATTAAAAAAAAAAAAACAATGCAAAAAGAAATAACGGAAGACACTTTCCTATAGCACTTGGTATTCTACATCTTGAAGTGAAGACCTACATTTTACACGTGTAAAATATCAGATGAAATTTCAACTACCTGTTTACAGAAAATAAGGTTTGACTAGTGAATTTTAAGAAGTTCTCTGGTACCATAGTATTATGTTTTGACATTAATAAAAAATATTTAAATTAAACGCCTTTTCTTTTTCTTTTTTTAGAAAAGAATTTCCTAAAATCTAGGAAATTGCTGTGTCAACAGATATTATTTTTGTTGATTTATTGCAAAAGAGTAACATCACAAAACAACACTTTCAAAATATACAAAAACACCCAACAACTGAAATTTTTATAAAGCCTCAAAAAACCTGACTTTACATAAACTATCTGCTTTTAAAAGTACGATTTAGAGATTACTCAACATACCCGTTTCATCTGAAGATCGTATTATGCAGAAGAATTCAACACTAAAAAATACCTGGCAGACACAAACAGATACAACAGCATATATTTCAATATAATATAAATAAAAATAAAAACAATGCAAAAAATACATCTCATAAAAAAACAAAAACAAAGGTCAGGGAAATCAGCTGAATTACTCAAAAAATCTGGGTGCATTTAGTTATCAAAACATCAAACAAAACAAATCATTGCTCATAGAACAAAATGATCAAACCCTTGGAATATATAAACAATACTGCTGTGATTGCACAATATTATACATTGGTTAAACATGATGAGGCTTAAAGATATAATAAATACTTCGTAACAACATTAGCTGACAATCTTATCAACACAAGCCACCAACATTAACAAGTAGCTTGATATTTACACAAAAGGATACTACAATGATATACTAAATACAGACACAATTAAATCCAATAAATTTTTTGACTACATTCAAATTAAGCTGTATTTCAAGGTTTAGGATTAGTTTTAAGTTTGATTTTTGTCTCATTATACTTAATACAAAAAACTCAGTTTAAAGACTAAGACAACTTAACTGTTGAAGAGAAATAATTAAGAGTCTATGTATGCTAAAACATTACATAAAATAATCCCAATGATTAACAGATAATAAATGCTACAAACTTAATTTATTTTAATATTTACCTAGTGGATCGACATAGTATTCTGTTGGTTCCTTTTCATTTTTTCCTGGAGTCTTATAGCTGCCTTTCATCATTGATTCCCAAACTGTTTAAAAAAAAACACAGATATCACTTGATTGAAAGTAGAATTTTACTTTAAATTTGATAAATATAAAGTGACCAACTTAAAGATATTGTAAAGGTAACATACAAGTGGAGGCATTACTGGAACTCCCAATGAAAATAAATAAGTTTAAATCAGCAGAAACTCTAAGACAAAAAACTATTGAAATACTAATAAACAGATATGATGGGTTTGTGAAAATCCACATTAATGGCTCAGTGGCCTGGGCCAAGCCAACAGGTGCTGTGTATTACATGCAGAATAAAGGTGAGCACTATTATATCCTTGGAAACTCAACTTCTAATGTGGATACTTAATTTCTGGCCATCAGTGTAGCCCTAACAGGATGCCTGATGTTGAATGCTGTGAATCTTCATCCTTTCAGATTCTAAATCAGCCATAGAATCTTTGAAGAAAGTAGACCCTGGGGATTTCTCTTTCAAGGGAAAAATAGCAAATAGCAAAGATTAAGTCCATCTTGATAAAAATAAAGAGTGGTCTTCCAATGGATACCTGCACACTGTGGAGTATTAGTTAATGAGTGGTCTCTCTTTTTTCCGTTTAGTCTCTGGAACCACCATTACTTCAGAGGATGAATGAGGATGATATATATGAATGTAAATAAAGTGTAGTATTGTACAGTTACAGGTCAACGATTCCTGAGGTGCGTGGTTAAATGAAACCCAACCACCTAAGAACACCAGTATCCATGGTCTAGTATTCAATTCTTTATAAAAGTAACTGCCTTTACTAGGATTTGAACTTCGGAACTTTCGACTTCAAAATCAGATGATTTGCGATGACGAGTTCACTACTAGACCAACCCAGTGAGTTTGTAGTGAGTGGGCTAATAAAATTGCAAAAGCTGCAGCAAACACGTGTCTGATTCAGCTTCTCATTCACTTCCTGAACAGATGCAGGAAGGCAGCCTCCAGCCTATTCCAAAGCCACTTGAATTTGATGGAACCAACTTGGAAAGATGAGGAATTGATTTTCAACTTGGAAAGATGGAAAACAGGGAACACAGACTAACTTTTATATGGAATTCAGTGAGAACTACTGATTTGGCACTATACTGGTATGTACTGAGGACAACTGTCACATTTGCAGCTAGAGCTGGCACTGACACATCATTACTGTATATTATTATCATTGATTCCACTTAAGGGATTCCTTAGCCTGCAGGGGCTGGAGTGAGGATTAATCACTAGAGCTCATTCTGCTCAGGTGCTTTGCAGCAAACACTGCTCAAGAAGCTCAAAGAAATTACATTGCAGAGGAAGGAACCTTAACAACAGTTCTGAAAAATAAACAATTACGAGCAACTGCTGCTGTGACATTACCATGGACATCGAGTCAACAACATTACCTAATGCTGGATGCTTGTTCAAAGAAGTAAAGTAAAAAGATAACATAACCTTTTCTTCTATAGGACTTTCTAGAGTTTCAACTATTTCAGTGGAGTAATTGGAAATGCTGTTAAAATGATTATAAAATTGTTTAAATATATAACTGAATAATATATATATGTATGTTTTGTTGGTTTATTTAATATGTTTTTATTAAATTGTCTACAGATCAATCTTATTAAGATCTTTGTTTTTATGTGATAAATGATATCTTAATATATAATATTCTACTTTTATATGTGTGGGTATGAATTTAGAACATCCATTCATTCATCTGTCAATGCAAGGAACATATTGGACATGCAAGGAACACGTTACAACATAATAAAAGTTTGCAAATTACTCATACTGGACACATGTACAGTAACATTAACCACAGTATGAAATTTTATGCATAGCATATGAGAACCAAGATCTCAACCCACTTTAACAATACAAAATCCAAAAACATAGAAAATTTGACAATACCTAATATTAATGCTCAAGCACGACATAGAATATATTATTCAATTATATGCATTTAGGGTTTTCCTAAGCTTTCTAAGATAGGTGCTATTAACAACAATGCTACCAGTAATTACATGCTGCTAATTAGTTTTAAAAAGTCCTAAGTCATTCAACAGTTATATTATATTTAATAATCTTAGAGTTATCAGGTTGCACAATTAATAGAATTTTACACTTCAACATTTCATAATTTGAAATATAGAATAATGTAGATTCTACATGACAAAATATCCACTAAAAATAAAAAATAAAAATTATCTGAGTACACTGACAATTTGTTCTAATAATATAAAGGAAGTTAAGATTAAGAGAAATCTGTGCTACCCTAAATAATCTGTTACTTAAAATATGAAATTAAAACGCCAAATGTTTTAATACCATACTGGGAATTTTGCTAATAAAACTGATTCAATCAATTTTCATTATTACATGACTTCTGGACTTATAAATTACTAAAAATAAAAATAAAAAATTGCAGTTTATTTCATTTTATCCAGCATTGAGTGCTACAAATATCAGTAGGCAAAATGATACTATTAATATGTTGCAATCACCCATCTGAAAATAAACTTTACCCTGAGTTTCTTAATTTAAGTGATTTAAAGAAGAATCACTTTATTTTGCAGTTTTGATGATGTTATTATCAAGATGAATTGAACCATCAGAGTTATAAATGATTCAGATCAGTGTCTTGTCTAAACTCGTTTATAATTAGTTTTGCCATGAAGTTCACAACTGATTATGCAAAAAGATTATAAAGGCCAATAAGAAATAATAACAGAAGGAAAAGTGCCAAAAGCTTTTTAGAGGAACAGGACAAGGGTTGACTCATCCTTTCTTTAATCATATATAATTTTCACAAAGATATTCTAAAATAGTAAAGGAAATATATTAAAAAATTATCTCTAAGTACTTTCTTCATGTTCGTTCTTTCCAGGAAAATCTTTTTTAAATAAAGATGAAAAAATTATTTGCAATGGTTTTAATATTACCTAGATATATCTCACTGTTTTGGTATTGCTCAATATTTATTAATAGCGTGAAAAATTGATAAACATTAAAAATTTAATCTCTCTTTTAATATAGTCTTGTTTATTCTAATATTGATATGAGGGAAATGTATAAGAAAAATAATTCTCAAAAATCCTAATTATGTTCTTAGGCATCTCAGATGAGGTATTAAAGCAAAAGAGTAAAAAGTAAGAAAAATAAAATAAGTTTCTACTGTCAGTCAAGTTAATAATCAGTTTCTGATTTAAGAACATAAAAGAAAATTAATTTTCTGTGCAGGTTGTTATGCTTCCATATATGACATAGTAAGATTACAGATTCTAACTATTCATTCATTAAAAAACAGTTTGTAAATCAATTACAGTTTAAGGTAGAAGTTATAAAAGCTTAACCAGGGTACTGATCTTAATCTCTTCTTCAGAGACTGCTGCTGGGAGCACTAAAGGTTTTTAAGATGTTTGTTATCAATATTGTGTCTAAAGAATTCAGACTGTGTTTATCCATTTATAATATTCTTTTTTGTGAGCAAAGGTTTTTGAATATTTAAAATCTCTTAAAATTATCTAGTTTACTTCCTTTAGTATTTGTATCAAAAAAGTTTGTATTGAATTTGTTCTTTATGCTTATATACATCTTGAAAGGAGTCGATCACTGAAATACGCTTAAGTTTAAACAAGCTTGAGTAGTACAAAATATACGAGTATAACACAAATGAACAAACTTAGTTTAAATCACTCTTCAAACATATGACCATCAAAACATTTTTTCAAAGCATAGTTGAAACAGATAACCATTGGGAGGATCCAGTTAACATTTGTACAAAGTTTGATTGATAGTGAAAGATAGCTCAGGCTCATATAATTTTTTTTATAATTTTTACCTTAAATAAAATTATACTGTTATCAATTTAGTTTTAAGATATAAGCATGGAGGAAGATAAAAGTAATAAAACGGTCAGGCAAAATGACTAATGTAGAGATGTTTTAATAAAATCAAAGAAGAAAAAAAATATCAATAAGAAGAGTACTCAGTTGGGTAGGATACATACTTAAAAGAGATGAATGTTTATAAATTACAACAATAGAAGGAAGGTAGTTGGAAAAAGAAGTAGTAAAAGAAAAAATTTGGAATGTTCACCAGTTTGACAAAAAGAGAAATTACAAGTCTATAAAAAGGAATAGCTTATGCTAAAGATTGTGATGGTGTAAGAAGTTTCACTGAAAAAGAGATTCGTCAGTGATGATTAATTGATTAAAAATTTGTTTCATATTTTTTAGCATGATATGTCATGGACACAAAATTCAACCTGTTAATTTACATGATTTGTTGGTAGTATTCAGTCGATTGACATGAAGATCAATGATGATAAAAATATTTTGTGAAACCTTAAAAAATTCAGAAAACAAAAGTTTGATGGTATTCTTGGTTGATTGTTTTCCACTATTTTTTTTAAAAATGGTTTCAGTTAACCAAATTCTTTTAAACAATGAAATCTAATAAATGTCTTAAATAAAATCTAATCTTTATAGTTTTTGTCCTATAATTCTTTTTAGGACAATGACCATAAATAATTGTTTTCAATATGGTTGAATATTTTTTAAAAGATATACATTAATTAGAAAGTATACAATACAATGATATTATCTGTTTGTGTAACAGACTGATATAATCCATTTACAATTAAGTTAGATTTAACAAAAAAATACTTACTTATATCTGTAGCACCTCTTTGGTATGGATCCATCTGATCTAAACTTTCATCTTCCATTTTAGCCAGATTTGTTAAACCATAAACTAGTAATACTTTATTACAATCTGAAAAAATAAAACAATTTTAATGATTAAATTTAAATATACAAAAAACTAATGTTTAATATTATATTAGAATGAAATTAGGTAACCTATTTTTATTTTTCTATTGGTAAAAAGTAATTCATAATATCAATATAAACACAAAGATTGAAGAAAAAAAATGTTTAATTATTACCACTTGTAAATTATAAGAGTCCTTCATTGATAAAATCATCAATATAACCGACCTATAAAAAGAATTGTAAACAATATGACTAATTGACATCATTATAGAGGCTAAAAGAAATACAACCTTTCTGCATCATTACCGTACTTGTCTTGTCAGGTGTAAAAAAAAAAGTCAAAGCTGTTAAGATGTTAAGTACTCTAATTTATTCTATTCTTCCACTTCATCCTTCCTACTTAAAATGATTATTGTAACCTTGAAATAATAAATGTACAGTCATTCTCAATTTATATTTTAAATCTAACATACACAAAAGCTTCCTGTGTATATTCATATCACAATTCTTTGACTAAATATGCTCTTTTCCTTGCTACTTTGTTCAATAAAACACACACAGACATGCAAAGATGTACAGAAATTGCTTTTGAACTTCCGTACAACAAGCTTCCGTATAATGAATTCTTATTGCTAATGAATTTTTCATATATACTGTTATTAATAACACATTGTACATCAGATTAAATGGTTTCTTTTAGTTGCTTAAAGTAATTTAAACAATAGTTTGTATCTATGTTTTACAGTAGGGTCGTATTGCCACTTGTTTTTCCTTTACGATGAGATAACATCAAGGTCGCTATGTTTTATAACAAAGTCATTTTATGACGGATCCTTAATAAAGGAGAATAATAATTATTCATTAAGTGCTGTTGAATATCTATTGTTGATGCGAAACAAATTTAAGTTTATTAAAAAAAAAATGAAACAATTTAATAAGAAAAAAAAGTAAATGTTATATGTTTTTGTGAAGCAAAACAGTAAAACCAATCCATTAGGGCCATAAAAATCCATTTTATTAAAACTAAGAGAACACTATGCATGATTATATTGAAATACAATATTACAGAAAAAAATATTCCGAGCTCTTTATTTTGATGTTAAAAAAGAGCTTAATGTAACAGAACACCATTAAAATTACAATTGTTAATAGGCTGACCTGGTTAAGATTTAGGACAGGTACATTCCATGTAAAATTTCATTTATTTATGAATTTGAATGTTTGATTAAGTTTATTTATGTAATGTTTGAAAGTATATTACAGAAGATAAATCTAATAAAAATAAAAATAAAGTTTTAATAGATAAAACATAAAAAATGTGTCTGGATAGAGTATTTAGATTATTAAAAGTTGATTTAACTTTCAAATTAATTAATTATTCTTCCATATCTAATAATCTTCTTCTTCTTCTAGATCTTCTAGATTCTTCTCAGTGGAGTTTTTAGAAACACTTTTGTCATGGCAGTCTGTCTTAAAGAATTAAGAAATACTTTCAGTATGCAATCAAATAATGTATTGAATCTATGTTGTGTTAGTTTATTTAACATATTGATTTTGTCATATTTATTAGAACATTTTTTTTGTTGTGTATCAGGAAATTTTAAATATTAAAATTTACGATTAAATTTTATTTTTATTTACTATTAAATTTTACTATCTACATAAAAAAATTCTCCTACTTCTGTTGTATAATGAATTTTAATAATTAATTGCTCGTTATTTTTCTTCTTTTAATAAAGTAAGAAAGATATCAAAATTAAAACAAAATAGAAACACTTAATGAATAATCAGAGCTGATGACTGCACTGTAGCATAATATATAATTCTAAGAATTTTGATTAAAAGAATTTTATACACTTTCAGCAGTGCTGACTATTAATGGCAAAGGTCCATAATATCAAACAGAATTATCAAAATATTAAGCAAAGCCATTAAAATTAATTTATGGGAAGACTGTATGGTTATTACTTGGGTAAATATTTTGAAATTTAATACTGGTCTACCTAGAACTCATTTTTAAATGTTATATCCATGTGTACAATGTACTTGTATTTATTTATACACTAAAGTTCACCAACTACTAAAGTTCAATGCATGTCCTTGTTAAAAAGTAAATAATGATTTATTACAGTAAATATTTATTATTTATATTCTATTTTTCTTTTACTTGTAATGAATAAAACTCATCATTAATTATGTTTTAATTCTGTCCTCGTCTATTTCATATACTTTATGTCAAGGTTGAATACATTATACACTAACAATAAGATAAGCAAATATATTGTTGACAGCCAGTATTTTATGAAAGGTCTTTGCCTTCTTTAAATTTTCAAGTTTATTTATTTTTAATAAATCAGAAATAAAATTATTAATGTTATAAAATCACTACTTAATGAATTATCATCCTTTTTTATACTTAAAATATGTATATAAAATAATATTTTATTATTTTACTTGTATCTGTAATATACTGAATCAAAGGATTCAGTGAAACAAACTTTCGAAATAATGAGCTTTTATTAATGATAGTTACTTTTCAGTAATATATATAAATAAAAAAAAAAAGGTAAACTAAAATCCATTAATGCAACCAGTCCATGTCATGAGAACAAAGGTGTCACTTGTAGGCTGAATATCTCCTGAATTTTGGTTTGTTTGGCATGGTGATACGCAACACATGGTGGCTTAGTGAAGAAGAAAACAAGAAACCACTTCACTTCAAACTTTCCTTAATGAGCCTGGCATTGGATGCTGGTAATTCTTTAGAATAACAACATCGTTTTTACTTTTCTGTGTTTACGTTTCTGATATCGACTGTAGTTGAGTCGACTACAGTCTTTTACATTTTGACGTAAAAATATATGTAGGTTTATCACTTTTATATTGTAGTTTTTAACAGCGAAAAGAATAGTAGACAAGGCAGATTTTTTGTATGTTTAATAATGTCTAACAAAAATTATACGCACCTGTAATGTTAAAGATTGTAATTATCTTACCGTTAATAGTATACTGTCGGTTCTAAATACGGCGTAGCATATGCAATCAGCAATACATCTCTAACAATAATCCACTTAAATGTGATGAAAATTTTGACCTACTTTTAGCCTACATACTGAATTTTCAAAGCAATGTAGTGAATCATTTAGTATAAAGTGTTGACTAAAATAAATATGTAAGAAAGAAGGAAAAACAAAAGCAATAAAGTAAGACAAAAAAGAGCAAAATAAGGAATTAAATATTAAAAAAGGGAAACACAATAAACTGGAAGCGAGAGACTTTTTGTTGTTTAAGTAGTAAAATCACAAAGGATGGACAAAATAATGAAAATTGGCATGAATAAGGAGAGCTTTCGCACAGAAAAAAGTCGGATGCTATCAAATTAGATCAACAATTAGAAAGAAATTTTTGAAATTGCTTATGAGGAGTATAATTTTTTAGGCAGTGAAACATGGACAATAGAAAAACCAGAAAGGAAAAGAATAGCGGCCCCTGAAATGGCATGTCACAGGAGGAAGTTAAAAATTAAATGGTTGATGAAACTGAGAATAAAAAGAACTTAAAAAGAACTTAGGTCGAATAGGAGAGATGAAAAAGTTTTCGTAGAATCTCTTAAAGATATCAACTAAGTCGATGAACCGTGTAGTAAAACATCAAGGTTTATTTTATTTGATGAAAGATATGTAAAAATTAAAAACTGCAGAGGAAGACAAAAATTGGAATATATGAAAGATACAATCGAGATTTTAGGTGGTAATAAAAATATTAAAGTTAAAAACTTAGCTCAGAACAGAAAATATAATCGAACCAGTCGACTGTCTGATTACGAAAAAAAGGTTCTTCCTTAAAATATGAATGTAAATAATTGTTAAAAATCGTAATAAAAAAATTAATGGAAAAATTAAATATAAATAAAATGCTATTTTTTATGCGAGAAGTAGAGTTTACCTCTACACAAGTGCTAAGAATATTCGAACCTCGATGTCAACTAAAACAACAAAATCTCCGATGTGACCTTCTCCTTATAAGATCCAAATATTTCATTAATTAAAATTTCATTTGGTTATAACTCTCGAACCGATGAAAAAAAGCCACACAAAAAAATAAAAACAATTTTTTTTTTAATAATAATTTTTATTGTTAGGCATTACTTTTCTTCATAAATGAATATTTTTAAATTTTCCTCACACAGAAGGGAAATCCCTAAAATCAATCATTTTTACTTCCTTGTACGAAGTAAAGGAAGTATTGTGATCAAGAAAAATTTCAATTTTTAGATTTCAACGGAAATATCTATTTTGACTATCCCTGAATCCATTTTGACTAGTTTCGGCGTGACGTCTGTACGTGCGTATGTATGTATCTCGCATAACTTAAACACCATTAGCCGTAGGATATTGAAATTTTGGATTTAGAACTGTTTTAATATCTAGTTTTGCACCTTCCCTTTTGATTGCAATGGACTGGACCAAAAAATCCCAAAATCCAAAGAGGTTTGATTTTGGATTTTTTCTTAACTGCAATAATAAGTCCTCATTGAGAGCTTTTCAACAATATATCATAAGTCGTACTTATTTTCATTGGTTCCAGAGTTGTAGCCAAATAAAATTTTAATTAATGAAATATTTATGTCTTACAAGGGGAAGGCAGATTGGTTTAAATTCGACTTCAACTCCATTTTTTAAAAATTTAAATATATTGATTTATTAATAATTAATAACTCTGACTGTAAAAAATTACAAAAATAATAATTCAATAATAACAATAAAAAAAAAAAATATATGAAAAAATATCAGAAGTTATTAATGAAATAAAATTTTATCTACTTTTAAAAACGTGTATGAATAATTTAATAGGCGTACAAGGAAGTTATGTGATGTTCAAATCAGATTTTTTTTATTAGAAATTTAGGGATTTTGGTACTTAAATTTTATTTTGTTAATCATGACTTGACTGACGTAGCCGGGAAATATCCTTAGCGGAATGTATTGGAATGCAATACTTTTCCAGCTCTTTTAAATTTCGAATCTTTTGAAATCGATGCTTAATTAACAGTCAGTAAGTTCTTTGTAATTATTTTTAGTATAAGCCAACTGCAAAAAATCTAATTCTACAGAATACAAAGATTTATTTATACTATATATTTTCTATTTTAAAAATAATATTTGACATTTTATTATTTTTTTTGAAGCTGGTTTCATATTTTTTAATTCCATAATCTCTTTGATTTAGCTTTCGCAATGCCAGTCTGGTATTTTATTCTTATTATTATTTAAATATAGCAAGATATAAATATTAATTTTATTAATTATAGACTAATCGATAAAAATTCATCATACTAGGTCCGAAATTAAGAATTATACAAAACAGATTCGAAAAGAAATACGTGGAAAAAATCAACCATGACCTTTTAATAACGTCACAGCACAATACCGATTAAAAATCTAACGATACTACACTGGTATAGAATGTAGGGGAAACCGTCAAGTGCGTCGACGCTTTCTCTTAGATACCATTGAGGAGGAGACATGTTTTAGCCTCGAGCCGGTGTAGATAAAACTAACTACGATATAAAGGAAAGTCCCCGCGGGTCGACACTTTCTACAGGGTCTACGTACAGTTATAACGACCGGCCTACTACTACAATAATATTATGCACCCGATCTTCGTTCTTGTTTTCAATGAATAATCACTTACACTCTCATAAGCGGTAAATGACCGGGTCAATACAAGAATTCTACGCTTCATTTTAAACAATGACTCATTCAAATATACACACCTATACACCTACACGTAATATGCACACTACATATTAACCTAAAAACAAATCTATTTATTTTTTAACTTGTGTGAAATTTTTATGGTTAAAATGCTCCTGTAATTTTAAGATGATTTATCCCGGTGATTTAGCAGCTGACATTCCTTAAAAAAAACTTTCTTTTTTACCGTTAATTGGTTTAACGAACAAAGCTTTACTTTATATA
Organism: Lycorma delicatula; assembly: GCF_047948215.1. NCBI lineage: Eukaryota > Metazoa > Arthropoda > Insecta > Hemiptera > Fulgoridae > Lycorma > Lycorma delicatula. Next base: position 26,784,639 of record NC_134462.1, read on the forward strand.
TCATAAAAGAAAATCCGTATCGATTGTTTTATCTGGAGAGTTTTTGTTTTAGAGAGTTTTATCTGGAGAGACATTCATATTTTAAAGGAAAAGCTAATAAATTTATTGACCTAATTCTAAAAATTCATGCTAACAAATTTTTTCTTCTACAGTGATTTTTGTTTTCCGACAAGTTTTAACCGATCGTCCTTTTTTTTCCTCGATTTAAAATAATTTACTTCATTTCCCTTCTTAACGTTTGCAAGCATCTCGATTCTTCTTCCTCTTCCTCTCCTTATTTCTATTTTTCTTTCTACGATCCTGCTCTTGAAACAATTTCTAAATAGTATGACCCAACCCTTCAATGTTTCTTTTTTCCTTTACCACCTTTATCGAATATTCTTTTCCTTTCCTAATCTTCTCGATACTAACACATCTTTTACTTTGCCAATTCATTTTATTTTTTTCTACAACCTTGTTTAAAATCCATCCGATTTGTGGTCGCTAAAAAAGTAATCCAGAAAAAAAACATGCTTTCAGTATGTACAGAATACAGATAACGAGAGAGCCTTTCATTCACAACACTGCAAACCTCTCGACCTCACAACTATATGCATTTATAAGTTCATTCACTACTCAACAGATCTGTGGCACCTAAAGATTGCATCGATTAGAATTGAACAAACTCATAATAACACACATTCATATATAAAATAAAAATGAAGTTGAAAAAAAAACAAAAATACATTACACTAAAGCGCATAAATGAAGGTTCCAACGAAAAAAAATTTTCACAATACACGATCAAAAATGTTGTGGAAATATATATAAACTAAAATGTCCCGAAAGTTCAATATTTATACTAGAAAAACTTTTAAACTAGCTATTGGACGTGACTTCAAACAAAGATTCGACAAATAGATAAAATCACTTCGTAATATTATTGGCCGATTTTGTGATTTCAAATAAACAGATCATAAAATTTCTGATACTCATTTTTAATTCTGTGAACCACAACGAGTCTACTGTAATCATCTCAAGTAGTTAAGTAGATTTACAAAAAATGTATATCCCGTATCTTTTACCATTACTCTACTCTACAATAATGAACTTAATATAATTACACCTGAGAACAAGTTCTTATTCCCAAAATATGTCGTTAGACAAAGAAAAAAGGAGTTGCAAGATGGATCTAAAGAAATATATTAATAACATTTATAGAATCTATTAACTACTTTAAATTTTGCAAATATTAATAAGAATCGCTGAGTGTTATAAATTAAATAATCACAGAAAAACAAATAATAATGTATATGTTACGGTAAATTTGATTAATCTCGGTTAATATGTATAATCGCTCCAGTGTTGGAGAATTTAATAAATATGTGTCAAAAACATATGTAATTTGTATATTTAACGTTAATTAGACGAGGTTAGCGAGCATAGGTTAGGCTATGTTGATGTACGTACAATTCGTCAGTACACGGAATCAACAAATTTAACCAAACATAACCTACTCTCGCATCGCTTTCTAACCTCGAATAATTAACATTAATATTTTGATTATTTGAACAATAAATTCAGTGATTACTGCTTATAGTCGAGTTGGTATTTTAATATGTAAAATATATTAATATGAAGAATATGTAAAATGACCGGTATATTTAATAAATTGTTTTATGTTTATTAAATTCTCCAACATTGGAGGCGATTATACGTATTAACCGGTTATTATGCATAATCGCCGGAATATGCCGGATTTATTAATGTAAATTTACCATAACGTATATACTAAATGAACAAATATACTACATTGTAAACTTTCCTAATTATTTTCCTGGCATTAGCTATATAGCTGCTGTGGCAGCAAGAGCTAAGGGAAAGTGTGGTGATCGTTCAAAATTTTTGGTGTGGGGTTTTTGCGTATCCGACCCTAACCGAAAACAAAATCGTGGAAAATTCTGGAAGGATAACTCAAATATATTTATATTTGAGTCAAATTTTTGCATCGGTGCCATTGTATTTTGAACTTAATCAGATAAGGAGGTGGGGTATTAACCGCCATTTTAAAAAATAAAGTGTTGTAGGAACATCATAAGAACTTAAAATTCGTATATTATTTGTTATAATATAAATTGCTCGTAGTAAAAAATTTTAAGTCGATCGAACTTAGGGACAGGAATATATAATTACCTTAATTGTTTTTGAGTTTTTATTATATATTTCCAAAAAAAATTACTAAAAACGCATGAAACTTTAAAAAATACATTCCTCTTCCTAAGTTTTAACTTCCGTTAAATTTTGACCCCGATCCGACGACGGGGCATACCGAAATTATTTCGGTATATTATTTCGGAAAGTATTTCGGGTCATACCCGAAATAATAGTTTTTTTCTAGATTTTTTTACCTCCGGGACCACTGTTAGGTATTGTTTCAGAGGATGAAATGGATGATTTGTAGTGTGCGTGAAAATACCATGCCCGACCGAGATTCGAGCCCGGGACCTCCGGATGAAAATTCGAGACGCTACCACTCGCATCACGGAGGCCGGCTTCTTAATATTTCTAAACCTAATTAACCATTAAGCACTAAATTAGACCGATATAATTTTGTGTATGAAATCTAAAACCTGACTTTTTTTGGCTTGATGATCTCACCAGATAAACTTGAAGCTTCTGCGTGGAAGATGGAAATGGAATTTTTGTTGCGTATGAAAAATGCCATGCCTAACCGGAATTTGAACCTCTGGACCTGCGGATGAAAGGCCGAGACGCTACCACTCTGTCACGGAAATCAGCGGAGTTTTATTTTAAAACGTTTGGCTCAGGCTATATTAAATTTTGATTGAGGATCTAGATTCATCAAAAAAAAGAAGAAACAACATGCTCGTGACTAAAGAACAATTGCATTGTTTTATACTATAACGGCAAAAAAAAAAATTCAATTCAATTTCATTATTTCGTAATCTTTCGCAAAAAAAAAAATTAACGCATATTTTGAAATCAAGGAAAAAAAAACAAAAATTACATGAAGTAAACATTGATAGATTCAACGCCCTCTACCATCTAGTAAAATATTGCCAGAATATTTAGAAAAACCTTTAGAAATCAATTTTTAAAATCATTTTCTAAAATCGACATCTAAAAGCGAAAATCGTTTTTTATTTTGTATTATTCTATAATAATTTGATTTTTTTTATACTTTTGGCTTGATGAATTAATTTACCATAGATGCTCGAAACTTGTACGTGGGTAATGGAAATTATGTATCGCATGAGAAATGTAAGCCTGATCAGGATGCAAACGCGCGACCACCGGAGTAATAATTTAAAAAAATCATACTAATATTTAAAAAAATACATTTGAAATAGAAATGTGTCGAGGGTTACCGGAAGAAACCCTTTGCCGGATTTTTTTTTAAAAGAAGAAAAATTAATAGCTTTATAAATATTCTTAATTTCATTTCAAGTATAATAGAAATATTTTTTTGTTATGGTATAGATGTGATGTAAAAAGCATGAAAATATTCACCATTTAAAACCTTTTTTCTTTCTTTTTCCTGTTTAGCCTCTAGTAATTACCGTTGAGATAATACTTCAGACGATGAATGAGGATAATATGTATGAGTGTAATGTAAATGAAGTGTAGAGTCTTGTACAGTCTCAGTTCGACCATTCCTGAGATGTGTGGTTAATTGAAACACAACTACCAAAGAACACAGGTATCCATAATCTACTATTCAAATCCGTGTAAAAATAACTGACTTTACTAGGACTTGAACCGAACTCTCGATCTCAAAATCAGCTGATTCGGGAAGACGCGTTCTCCACTAGACCAACCCGGTGGGTTACCATTTAAAACCTATCTTTATTTTTCCTGTTTAGCCTCCGGTAATTACCTTTCAGATAATACTTCAGAGGATATGTATGAGTGTAAATGAAGTGTAGACTTGTACAGTACCATTTAAAACCTGGAAACGTAAAATATTACGGGAAAAGTGGCGGAATCTTTATGCGACTGACGAATTCTTTTTTCGTAATTGATAGACCATTATATATTTTTTATGATTAAAAAATAACATAATTTTTGTTTACGCTATTATTTTTATTCTTTAGTCATGATTAAGTAATCATTTTTATCATAGCAAAAATTATTAAAATTTTATTTTTAACGATTACCGGTAAAAGATTAATTCGAGTATGGAATAAAAATATTTATATACAATTTTCTATATTTTTTAAAGAATATTTATTAAAAGTTACATATGAGTAAAAAAAAAAAATAAATAATTCAATAAAAACAACTTAAGAAATAACGTTTTTTCAATCTTTGTTGAGGAAACAAAAAAGCAAAAATTTTCAGTTTTTCTCATTTTTCTTATAAACTTTCAGTCTCTGACTTTCATTCGGTCAAGTAATTTTTACCTGACATTAAAGAAATTAAGCATTAAACAGAAAGACTACATTATATATTAAGCATAAACATATTAACATTATCCAAACCTATTTGTAGAGAAAACAAAAAAAAAAAAAAAATTACCCGGCATAGCTGATGTGTCACAATGATTGGCGACTTGCTTCACAAACATGTTAAAAAGATGACTCATCTGAAAAGAAAAAAAGAAAAAGTATAAGAAAAGATAGAATAAAATTCCGTTACATTTAATTAACATTGATAATATAAACTTTAGTTAATATATATTTTACTTATTATATATATATTATCAATCTATTGGTCTCTGTAAGTCTGTTACTCTTTCACGCAAAAACTACTGAAACGATTGAACTGAAATTCTGTGTGAACATAGTTTTTATACCTGGAAAGAACATAGGATTACTGTCGTTACTAAATGATTCACCGTTTGAAGATGGTGGCCGTTTTAATGGCTTGCGATAACAACGAAATTATATTTCTTGCCGACATTCAAATTTACTACGGCAAACTGTTGATTAAATCGAATTCGAGACCATTAGTAGTATTTGAAATTAAATTTTCTATAAAACAATTTCTTCCTTTATCTTTTTTCGATATCAAGAAAAGTGGCTTTAAATGCCGGCCTCCGTGGCGGGAGTGGCAGCGTCTCAGCATTTCATCCGGAGGTCCTGGGTTCGAATCCCGGTCAGGCATGGCAATTCTCATACACTATATTTGCATATCTCACGCACAAGCTTTAAGCTTATGTGGTGATATCAACAAGCAGAAAAAAAAGTGCGATGGTACACGGCGTAGTGGTTCAACCAATACAGCCACTGCCACTGTTACTGCGACTAGCTGCTTTGCTTCCGGTTACTTGACTTAAAGATAAAAAAAAAGTGAAACGAAGTTTCACGGTCATCTCCTTGCGGTATTTGTCGGATAATACATTTTTATCCGTATTTCATTTTTACGAGGGACGGGAACCGGCTATAACTACTATTTTTATGGTGGGGTATAGCCATTATTTTTCAGCGAAATATGTCCAGACTTAATACACCCGAATTTTTATTAAATACGTCATCGCTTTCAGTAAATCAAAATACATTTAAAACTAATAATAAATTTAAAAAAAATATTATCACGCTAAGCTTATTTTTTCAAGAAGAATATATTCTATATGGTTACAGGAAATATTATTTTCCTTCCTTTAATAATTTTGTTATCTATGGAGGAAGAAGGAGGTGAAAAAGATAGAAAATATTAATCTTAATGGCAAGATGAACAGATTTTAAAATTTCCTTATTTTAACTTTTATTTAATTAACTTCCTTATACGAAGTAAAGGAAGTACTATGATCGCGAAAAATTTCGGTTTTCAGATTTCAATGGAAATATCCATTTTGACTAGTTTCGGCGTGAGGTCTGTACGTACATATGTATGTATGTATATGTACGTACGTATATATCTCGCATAACTCAAAAATTATTAGTCGTAGGTTGCTGAGATTTTGAATTTAGGACTTTTGTAACATCTAGTTGTGGACCTCTCCTTTGATTGCAATCGATTGAACCAAAAGTGTTAAAAAAAGCCCAAAATCCAAAAAATGTGGATTTTGGCCTTTTTCTTAACTTCAGTAATAAGCCCTCATTGAGAGCTTTTCAATGATCTATCATGAGTGGAACTTATTTTGTTTGGTTCCAGAGTTATAGCCAAATAAAATTTTAATTAATGAAATATTTGGATCTTATCAGGGGAAGGTACATCGACTCGAATCAGACTTCATTTCCTTTTTTTAACTTTTTTTTTAAATTTAAATATATCGATGTATTAATAATTAACCTCTGATTGAAAAAAAATTATGATAAATAGTAAATCATAAATAACAATGAAAAAATAGAAAAAATATCAGAAGTTATTAATCAAATAAAATTTTACATACTTTTAATTTTTTTTAAATGTGTATATCTAACTAAATAGGCGTACAAGGAAGTCATGTGTCGTCCAGATCGGCTTTTTCAAAAGGTTATTGTACGCATTTATTTTTATTAAGGTTCATATGATCGAACAGTGATACTGGCATTAAGTAATCCGGCCGATGTCTCCTGGCAAGATTTTCATGTATCTAGATTCAAGGGAAAAATCGCTCGTGTTGCGGCGGCTCAAGGTTAAACGATATAATTTTTATCCGTATGTACCCTCTCGAATGGGAGACATCAGTCGGTTTAGATGTGTGATAAATAGATACAAAAGAATATTCTTCAGAGACTTCACTCTGCGTTGTTTTAAAATAGATTCAAATTCAATGTTTACCCGGTGTGAAATTTAATCCGGTTACTTATTAATATTTACATTTCATAAACATATTACTATGTTATATAAAATAAATATCTTTTTATTAAAAAAAAGGAAGTTTCAAATTTTTACATAGCAAAAGTCAAGTATAAATTTATATTAATATGTAAAGTAATGTATTGATATTAAAGTAGTATTGACACACGAGATGTTGCCAAAATTATCAAAGTTCTAACATGTTCAGACTGTCATTCTCTGGTTGTTCAGTTCTAGAAGTAGGTAGTCCGTTCCGTTGGATTACCGAACAAAAATTGGTATGTCTTTTCACAATTTTTAAGCGATTAATTCAAGTAGTTCTTCAAAATCCGACTTATTCATTATCATATAATTAAAAAATTAACTTCCATCGTTATGTAATAGTTATTTCATTAAATCAGTTCCATAAACTTCAATATTAATTAAACGCATTTTTTCTGCCAATGTCTTTTTTTCACCCCAAATCTATAACAATACAAACGGTAGACTATTCGACTACAAGCTGGAAACTAAGCTAGAAATGTCGATCCCGGTGTAGATATAAATTATCAGTATTGCCACTGATTTAGCTCTAGCACATCAAATGGTGTTCAAACTGCGAAATAAATATTAATGGGACGATTAATGTCTGTCTGTACGAAGCTTTAGTATCAGTGACACTGTAATATACTATTAATTTTTTCCAAACATTTTAAGGAAAATTATAAAAAATATTTATTTTTTCAAATTATTCAGCAATTTAATGTGACCACCAGGGGTTTATCATCTACCACTTTAAAAAAAGTGTAGTTAATTTCGTGAATCCAATAAAAGTTGTGGAAGGACAAAAAACGTGCTTAAGGTACGAAACGAAAACCTCCTCCTTTTCTGAAGTCGGTTAAAGATAGATATTTATCGGAAAATTACCGAAAAACCGAACGATTTTTAGTCCAATAAGGCCCAAAGACCTGAAGGCAATAAGAAAATGTTTTAGGTATGTATTTAGAAACGTTAATAGTTTTGCACAATGCAAAATCGAGCAAAGTTAACGACTAATCAAAAAAAAAATTCTTCATTTAAGTGTTGTAAAGGCAAATTCGAATAATGAAATTAAAATTACAGATTATCAGAAAAGAGATCGGGTAATAAAATAGATCCAATCTTAATTTTTATTTGTTACTAGCTGACCCAGAAATGCTTCGCTATTGATAGATTTGAGTATATATTTACATTAAATGAACACAAATAAAAGTTTGATAAAACATTAAAAATTGAACATTATGGAACATCACAAAATTTAGCTTTCTCTTTTCCCTCTTCACCTCTTTCCATCTTCACCCTTCTCCTCCTAACCGTCTTCCCTCTTTCCCTTTTTCGCAAAAATATTTCTTTTCACGTAACTAATATATACTCTGAATATGAGCCAAACCGGAGCATAAATAAAATTTTTCGAAATATCTCGACCCCAGCGCCACCTAGCGGGTTCAAATTAATTCAGAAATCTTCGCGGGTGTGCCCACAATAACTCATTAAAGTTTTATCGCAATCGGATGAATGGCGTAGGAACGCATACGGGATAAACAAACAAATATACAAACATTCATTTTTATGTATATATATATAAGTTACATAATAAGTTACAAACTTATAGGAAAAGGTATAATGCGGAAGACTCGATTTCTAGTTCTTGATAAAAAAAAAAACATGTATTTCCGCATCGACAAAATTAAAAAAAAAAAACGTAATTTACAAACTAAAATTAAATCCCTAAATTTTTTATTTTATTCCAAATATTTTTTGGATTAACACTGATCAAGCAAAAAAAATGATATTAGTAATAAATTACAAAAAAAAACAAAAAAAAACGGGATTTATAAGAAGAACAGGAATTTATGGTATAACAACAATCTTCTTTCTCTCTTTTTACAAACTTTGATAATGCGTGCTCTTGTATGTGTGTGTGTGTGTGTGTGTGTGTGTATGTGTGTTTGTTTGTAAGTTTGTACGTAATGATGTGATGCTTTAAACACGTGTAACCATCGTTTACTCAACGACTAATATCTCAATTGTAAACAGGTAGTCAAAAGCGGTTATCGGATTATATAAACAGCCAGTTAGAATCTTTCCTCTATTGAATACAAAATAAAAACACTACATATGAATTCCATCCGCATTTGTGGCAGCTGTTATAACCGCAGTAAATATTTCTAGAGAGCCTGAGTAGAATACTGTCAACGCAGTTGAAATCTTCGTTGTTTTAGATAAACGTATAACGTTTTTACAGATCTTACACGCGTTGACAAGAAACTTTCACGTGGATATCCTACATATAAAAATCCGTTTAAAATAGTTCCGTTATTGAGATATCTCCCTACTGAATAAAATTTCAAATCATCGTAAACGAGATGATATTTATTTACATTATTATTTTCTAGATGATATTTATTTTTTTGTCATCGATAATTAGGTTTGGTTGAACATCGTACGTTCTTATTAACTTTTATCTAATCTTTTAATTTAATAGAATTTACTGGACTATACATTCTGCGATAATGTTACGGTCTTTCGACAGAAATGTTCATGTTCTAAATTCTCTGTCAGGTCAGTTACTTTTAGGTAGATTTCATACCTATTGTAATGGGTACCATGATTCGACTTACGGAAAATTTCTCCATATCTTCGCGATTCACATCCCCCAGACCCCAAAATTACCGTCAGTTCAAAATTTTATACATATATATATTTCAATTTCTGTGGACACGATAACTGCCGTAATTTTGCGCCATTCACTTTCGAATTGATACGTAAAATAAAAACATCCAAAATCAAGTTCGTTAACGGGAAAAGTCAGACCATGGGGGATATTTTTTTTCGAAAAAAAAATATCGCTATAACTTTCTTATTAAGTAAAATATCGAATTTGTTTAAAGTTTCTACTATTATTTGTATAAGGACCTAAAACTTATCTAAGTAAATTTTTTTTTGAAATCACCAATCATTGGCTCAGGGGGTGAAAAAATGGGGTTTCGAAGACAAAAAAATGATACCTTTCTTAATAAGCAGTATCGAATCGGTTTAAAGTGGTCGTTAGTCCTTTAAACATTACCTAAAAGTTGTCAACAAATTTTACCTAAATTTTACCTAATTTACCTAAATTAATTACCTAATTAAATTAATTACCTAATTTTACCTAAATTTTACCTAAAAGTTGAAACAATTTTTGATATGACCAACCCTTACAGCAAGGGATGACTAAAATGTTTCTGGGATTGCAAGAAGATGGGGCTTGTCGTATGCTAAACATGCGAATATTTTTTTCACATCCAACCATTGTCGTATTGATTAAATTTGAAGTTTTTCTTAACTTTAAGGCGGAAATCTTTTTTACCCCCTACTTATCATCACTGAAATCTACCTCCGTCTTCCGGCATGCTGAACGTGATTTTTTTATTTCACAAGCAATAAATATATTTGGATCGGTTACTTCTATCCGGCCGTAAAGATTCCACCTAAGCCTGGAAGATCTGTTAAAAATTATAATAAAAAAAAAACCATTATGTTTTCAACAAACATAATAAAGTTTAGTTTTTCAAATCAATCCGTATGATTGGTTTTCTTTCTACTTTTCTGGCACCATACCTATAGAGCTACGCTGCAAAAAGGAAATTATGGCAATCAGTCAAAAAATGATATTTTGTTTTGTGTTTCTTGACATTTCATCACCCAGGGACTTAAATAAACAAAAAAAGTAAGGGGTAATGTTCATATATAAGTTGTGAAGTGTTTAAAGCTTAATAACTTTTGACTGGATAAACCGATTTTACTGAAAATCTGTAAAGAGACTTCTTGTATATGAGACAATTTGTCGGTAAAATTTTGGAGTCAATATATCTAGAGGAGGTAGAGAGTTTTTTGGGGTTAATTTTCTCAAACTTTTGCAAACGTAACCCCCACTTTATATTAAGCTCAGAACGTGCATGCTTATCTTACTATTTAAAAAAAAAAACATTTTTCCCCCAAATTCCTCTTTCCCCAAAAATCGAAAAAAGGCTATTTTTTATTTATCGGTTATTTTTTTAACCGTGTTTGTCTTCCTAAGTATAGTAGTAGTGCAAGTGGACCAAAGTAAATACATTTTGACAATATTAGGGGTGGGGAAGCCGAATAAAGTTTAAAAATATAGTTTTTTTTAATTAAAAAAATTTTTTTATTTATTTAAACTTTTAATAATAAGATTACAATATAATTTCATCCTAATTAACTCCACCTTAAAAAAATCTTAGGTAATATTTTTTGGTTGTACATTTTTCAGTGGAATATTTTTTTGTTTCTTCGATTTAACATAGTAAACCCACAAAAATGAAAAAAAATTCTTTGAAGATGATTTAGAGGTGAAGGAGAAGAAAAAATAAAAATACAGATTTTTTTGAATTAAAAATCTTTTTTTTTGGTTTATTTAAACATGTAATGATAATTTTATAATAAAATTTCATCATAAATCACTCCTACCCAGAAAAAGAAATCTTACGTAACTTTTTTTACGTATCATTACTTTTCCACTATATAAGAATAAATAACCAGTGCCAGGAAAGTACAACTTTGTTGTCAACTTTTTTTGTTTTATGTTGGACCTGTTCTTTTTCTTAAGCTATTTTGACTATTTTTTCATTTTTATGACTAAAGTTTCTGTAATAGTTCCACTGTAATTTTCTCTTATATGATTTTTTTTTAAAGCCAATCCCTTAAAAGAAAAATTAAATCCTTAATATTAGCTATTTACTTGAAGTTATTTCTTTTTTATAATCATTTTTTTCGAATCGTTATAGTGTAACGATATCATCCTGATATTCAAAATATTTTCAGCTGAAAATTAAAAAAAAAAAAAAATTGGAAAAGAGGGAAAAAATAATCCAGAGAATCTCGCATTGGATGCAGTCGACGGATGACATTCCTCAGTTTATGTTTATTAAGATAAAGGTTTCTTAGTCATTGTCCATTTTTAAGAATGGTCCTTTCCATTCATGTAATATTTTTTGTAACGTAATAACGTATCACGATGTATGAATATTTTACGTCATTCGTTATCGTACAGTGGACGATTAGGTCATTCAATTTTCCTTATCTTTATTATCCTTCGTCTTAAAGCCTCGTGCTTGATCTTAAAAATCGTAAATCGTTTAAAATGTTCTTATTCGTTCGTTACTATCGGTAGCACTACCGTTCTAAGACGCATCGGACTTAACTAGACACATATTCGTTTCAGGAGATCGTCGAACGCGTGATATTTATTCCATTTATATATTAACTTTTTTATATAGTTATCATTCTCTAGTTTTTAGTTATCGATCTTTTATATTCTCTTCCATTTACCCTCTCCTTACGACATTTTTTACATTAATACCGATACCGTACCTGTGTATACAGGTTACTTCAGATCGGTTATTCTTAGAATAGAGAAATTACACATATCAATTCCTTTAAATTCGTAAATATAAGTTCAATATTTTTGGAAATAAATGATGAAGGCCTGATCATCTATCTTAAATTATATTGTAACATTAAAAATATAACGAATTGTTTTAATTGATATATTAACATATTTAATAATAGCCATTATTGGTTTAACGTTAATAATATATTTAACCGTATTTGCATAATATATTTACAGAGATATAGTTATAATATTAAAATATAAAACCTCATATTTATATTTAAATCAAAATTAACTGAATTTAATTCAACCTATAATGTATTTAATTACTTATAATTGCTTCTTTTAACCTAAATAACTTTTATTATTTATTTATTTCATAAACAATAGAATTGTAACTTTTACCGATAATAAAAAAAACCCCGGGTCACAAGTCAGCCTTGTAACCCATTCTGCGTAGGCAATTAAAGCACTCCATTTATATACATATGCGCGGGCATACACACACACACACACACACACACACACACACACACACACACACACAGAGAGAGAGAGAGAGAGAGAGAGAGAGAGAGAGACACACATACACCACACACGCACACACACAAATGTATATAAGTAATATGTATTGTAAAATCTCAATGAGGTAATTACACCTTCACATTCCAAATTTAAAATTTTTATAATTTAGTTACCCATTATCAACTCTTCCCCGTTGGGGTAATTAATAAAAACAATTTTAGCTCAGTTTTCTTTAAGAATCCCTCAGGGATAATTAGGCCAAATTTTAGGAAACTTTTTAATTATTTAAAAGAGAGGGTACCTCCATGTAGAGAAACTAAGATAAATTAAATAATTAGAACAGAGAGTGAGCCCAGAATGTGGGTATATTTCTGATAAATCGATGTTAACCGCAAATAATTTTGAAGTTTCGGCTGAAACTTTGAAAATCTGATAAAAGCTCATTTCGCTACAACAACCCGATACTAAATAATGGTGAAGAAAAAATAAAAATATCTTTAAACCGTTAATATTTTATCATGCAATTTTTTATATATATATATAAAATTAAATTCCGCTAACGTTTTCTGGAGAAAACTTAACTACTATTAAAAAAAGATCTTATTCAAAATGAAAAAAAGTCATCCAAATAAATGATCTAGTTAAAAAAATAAAAATAGAATCAAACAAAAAACTTCATTTTATATCGGTAAAAAAAAAACACACAGAACAAAATAGATGAGTAAATTATTCTTAAAAATAAACGAAATCTTGTTAGGAATAATTATTTATCAATTTTATGAAAGATTATACCTCTTTTCATGCTAAGATATAATAATACTGTATTTAAACAAATTAAACGCACACGTTATAAAGTTATCTCGTTAAACATACTTTCTGAATAATAAGAATAACAATGCTATTAGCATTATTAATAAATTTTAAGAAAAACTTTTCTAAAAATATTCAAATATTGATTTAGGCTTTATAAATTTGTTTAAATAAAGTATTTTTAAATCTAAAACCCCCTTCAATAAAGGTTAAGAAAAGAAAATTTTCAAAAAATCTTTTTGCATTTCAGGTCAGGGGTCTATAATTTTAAAAAGATAGCAGACGTTTCTTGATAGTTCTATATATGTAGCGTAAACTTTAAAAAAATCTTTGAAAAATATTTAAACGGAAGGAAGGTAGAGCAAAAGAATAAAAAGCATATATTTCAACTTTAAGAGGTGGGGGATTGATTTTTGAAATTTTTAAAATTATCTATATAACAAATTTGCTGATGTCCAGATGTTTTCCAGATATCCCCCTCACCTCCTTAACGAATATTGAAAAAATATTAATATGATTAATATCTCATATATAGAAATATTGAGCCAAATTTTAAGAAAATCGGTTCGGTCAATCCTAAGGCCAATCGCAATGCAATACACATACAAATATAAATATGTATTTTGTCTAGGTGAACAATGAACCTTAAAACGTTAAGATTTTTAAAGAACCTGACATCCAATTTTTGACATGATCATCATACTTTCCTTTTTATATTAATTTTGGCTGTATTCGCCGGTATAGTAAAAGGATTAAATTCGGATATTAAATGCTACGCAATACGATATGAATCACCGGCCTCTGTGGCGCGAAGAAAATTTTCAAAAAAACTGTTAGGGTCTCGGCTGGGTTCGAATACCGGTCAGGTACGGCATTTTCACACGTTACGGAATTGCCAATTCAATTTCAACTTATCTCTGAAGCAATATTTATGGTGGTCCCGAAGGCTAAAAAAATGATATGAATCGAAAAATCTACCAATTCAAAATACGAGCGTATGAGTACATACTGACCGTCTTAGGGATAGTTCAATTTACAGAAGGGGGGGTTTACATATTTTCGAGATCGATGGCCAATTCTTGAGTTATCGATTTTTAAAGTAGACTTACCATACAACGGTACCGAATAACATCTTTACTTCCGTTATAAATATTTGATTTAATCTAATTTAATTAATTATACAAATAATATAAATAAATCAATAAAAATAATATTTAAAAAAAAGATATCAAAAGAAAAAGAGTGAAAACGATTTGCGAATATTTTTCTTAAATGAAAATAAAAACTGATATATCTACTTTCACTACTGGATATAATCCAGCTTTTTAACGATTCAAAACTTTCACAGTAAAATGTTTAATAATATATTTTTCGATCTCCTATTTATATAAAAACTAAAACTGCTTTAAATTTAAATGATCATCTAATTTAACACAAATTTTACAATTAATATAATAAAAGTAAAATAATTAAAAAAAGCAAGTTATTTTCCACGAAAAAAATTAAATAGGTTTACTTCTTGAGCAAAACAAACTTTATATATTTTTATTTTTAACAGTTCTTATAACTTTCTGTATACAAATTATTATAAAAATAACTGTATCATACTAAATTTTAAAACGTTTTTATAAAGAAAATTATTGAAATAAACCTCATAAAAGCAAATATTCCCTCCAAAAAAAATGTTTATTTCATTGAAAAGTAAAAATCATAAATCAGTGTTTTTTCACAAATCTATATATATAAAAATGAATGTTTGTCTGTCTGTATGTCTCTTATGCCTTCCTAAACCGTTCATCCGATAGCGATAAAACTTTGGGAAATGGTTGGACGCATGCCAGGGAAGGTTTCTGAATTAGTTTGGACCCGCTGGCGTCGAGATATTTCGAAAAATTGTATTTATGTTCCGATTTGCCTCATATTTAGAATACATGTTACTTACATGGAAAGAATTAGATCTGCAAAAAATGAACCAGCTAGATGGCGCTGGGGTTGAGATATTTAGAAAAATTATATTTATGGACCGATCTGGTTCATATTCAGAATATGAATATTAGTTACGTGAAAAGAAATATTTTTGCAAAAACCGTACCCGCTAGGTGGGGCCGGTTTCGAGATATTTACGAAACAAACAAACAAATATACAAACAGACTTTTTTATTCTATATATAAATATATATATAAAAGGCATGTTCGTATGTGTGTCCGCTAAAGACCAAAAAGCTAATAAACCGTATTTACGCGCGGGCAAAAGGGAAAAAGGGGAAAACAGGAAAGGGTAAAAAGGAAACTGGGAAATGGGGAGGGAAAGGGTGAAATGGAAAAGTTGGAAAGGGAAAAGGGGAAGAAGAATAAGTGAAGGTAAAATTTGTGAAGTTCAGTTTTTTAATTTTTTTATCAAACATTTTTGACATTAGATGCGGGTATAAAAACGAGTAAAAACAGTACTTTAATGTAATCGTTTTTAAAAATAAATTTTCTGTAACGAAATGATATCGTATTACCTTAAAAATAAAATAAAAAAATCTTATCTTAAAAAGAAAAAAAAGAAAAGGGATTTAAATTAAAACCACCTTCCTTAAATAAAAATGTTATAAAACAGTTAACTTGTAAAGATTCATTATTTTTTATCAGATGGCACTGAATAAATATTCGTCATTAAGTAGCAAATTTTTATTTACGTAACAAATAAATATGTAATCTAGCTGACTACTTGGATAATAAAATAAAGAAAAATGAATTAATATTATTATAATTTTGATAAATAACTTTTAAAAAATTTAATTATTTTTTTTTATATCTGATGTCATTAAAAAACTCTATAGAAGGGCAACAAGTAACCTTTTAGGTTATAAATAATAAAAATGAATCAAGTAATAGTGTTTACATCCTTGTATATTCACAAATCCCTTTACATGTTCCATAAATAATAGGCTATAAAAAAGTAATTTTATCATCAAAAATGAGGTAATAAAAATTGTTTAAAGAAGTTTTCAAAATTAATTGTGTTGTGTTTTAAAATAGAAAATATTATTCATTTCTCTATTCGTTTCAACTAAATAAAATTATTTATCTATAATTATACAGGTTTGAAAATAATTTCTTTAGCCTCGACAAAAAAGCAATAGATATAGAAGTTTTATTTCAAAAAAGGTAGCTTATTTAAGATAATTGTGCAGATAATTTGAAAAATAAACTTCATGAGTCGTAGAAGAAAAAAATGGTATTTCGATCATATTTCTATTAATATCTTTATGGAGATGATGGAAGATATTGCGAGATCAATTGGAAAACGAAAGGAAAAGTCGATAGGTGGGTGAAATATATTGAAGAATTATAAGGAGGAAATGAATTAGAAATTGGTGTTATATAGGAAGAAGAGGAAGTCGAAGAGGATGAAAGGGAAGAAACAATGCTGAGATCTGAATTTAAGAGGGCATTAAAAGATCTGAATGGCAGAAAGGCTCCTGGAATAAACGGAATACCTGCAGAATTACTGCGCAGTGCAGATGAGGAAGCGATTGATAGATTGTACAAATTGGTGTGTAATATTTACGAAAAAGGGGAAGTTCCATCAGACTTCAAAAAGAGTGTTATAATCATGATAACAAAGAAAATAGGAGCAGATAAATGTGAAGAATACAGAACAATTAACTTAACTAGTCATATATAAAAAATCTTAACTAAATTCTGTATAGAAGAATTGAGAAGAAAGTGGAAGAACTGTTAGAAGACCAATTTGGTTTCAGAAAAAGTATAGGGACTAGGTAAGCAATTTTAGCGTTCAGATTAATAGTAGAAGGAAGATTAAAGAAAAACAAACCAACATACTTGGCATTTATAGACTTAGAAAAGGCATTTGGTAACGTAGACTGGAATAAAATTTTCAGCATTTAAAAAAAATTAGGGTTCAAATACAGAGATAGAAGAACAATTGCTAACATTTACAGGAATCAAACAGCAACAGTAATAATTGAAGACCATAAGAAAGAAGCCGTAATAAAAACAGGAGTCTGAGAAGGATGTTCCCTATCCCCGTTACTTAGAGCTTTAATCTTTACATAGAGCTAGCAGTTAATGCTGTTAAAGAACAATTTAAATCCGGTAAAGTGCAAGGTGAAAAGATAAAGATGCTACGATTTGCTGATGATATAGTAATTCTAGCTCAGAGTAAAAAAGATTTAGAAGAAACAATGGACGGCATGGATGAAGTCCTACGCAGGAACTACGGCATGAAAATAAACAAGAACAAAACAAAAAGTAATGAAATGTAGAAGAAATAAGGAAGATGGACCACTGAATGTAAAAATAGGAGAGTAAAGATTATAGAGGTAGAAGAATTTTTTACTTGGGAAGTAGAATTACTAAAGATGGACGAAGCAGGAGCGATATAAAATAAAGAATAACACAGGCGAAACGAGCCTTTAGTCAGAAATATAATTTGTTTACATAAAAAATTAATTTAAACGTCAGGAAAACATTTTTGAAAGTATATGATTAAAGCGTAGCTTTATATGGATGATCGGAGTACCTGAGAAGAAAAGATTAGAAGCTCTTGAAATATGGTGCTACAGGAGAATATTATAAATCAGATGGGTGAATAAAGTGACAAATGAAGATGTGCTGCGGCAAATCGATGAAGAAAGAAGCATTTGGAAAAATATAGTTAAAAGAAGAGACAGACTTATAGACTACATATTAAGTCATCCTGGAATAGTCGCTTTAATATTGGAGGGACAGGTAGAAGGAAAAAATTGCGCAGGCAGTCAACGTTTGGAATATTTAAAATAGATTGTTAGGGATGTAGGATGTAGGGGTATACTGAAATAAAATGACTAGCACTAGATAGGGAATCTTGGACAGCTGCATCAAACCAGTCAAGTAACTGAAGACAACAAAAAAATTGGAAAATGTATTTCCATTTACTGAAAAATTTTATAATCTAAAATCAGAATAAAAATATTAAATATATCCGATAAAATTTACTAGCTAGCCTCAAAAGTACATTATTAAACGGCCCTGATATCATACGAAGATTTTTAGGACCCTCCCTCAAAAAATGAATTGCAATGAGAGAGCTCGTTTGAGACAAACTATCGAAATGTCGTACCAACCTGTAGTTTGGCTACCAAAAGAAGGCAATCGAATTTGAACCAATACTAAAGGGTGTTCCATTTGAAATTCCCTACTTTTTATTTAACTATATCTCCCAAAATATTACACGTATCGACATGAAACAAAAATTAAATTAATGCTTGTTTTATCAAGTTATAACAAAAAATAACATTACATCACGTCACTTCCACATGAGCCTCACCAGTCACATATCCAGCCGATAGGCGATTTCTTGCCATGTTCATTAAAGCATTTTTGGTGTGATGGTTGAAATGGCATTCTGTACGCTCTCACATAGCTTCTGGATGTTTTCTACTTTTGTCTTATATACCTTGTCTTTGATATAACCCTGAAAGAAGTCCAGAGCGGTTATGTCTGGCGATCTGAGAGACCAGGGAATTGAACCACCTCTTCCAATCTATCTACCAGGAATCTTGACATGTTGGAGCAGTTTGCGTTCCCACAAATTGAGTAAAGGCATCCTAGTATCCTCTTCCAGAAAGATAGGGTTCCCCCGCACTGGCTCCTTGAGGAAATGAAAAGGCCAGATGAGATGTTTCCGACTGACTGAATCTGCCTCTGGTTACTTCATTAAAAAACATAAAATGAAAAATAATTCAATTTTATGAACCGAGAAATTTCATTTCCCGGTCTTCTAACCATCTTTTTATCGACTACAAGAGATGTTATACGTTCAAAATATATATCCGCATAGAATAATATTGGAAGTCTCTTCAGTAATTGCTGTTGTAATAATATATTAAAATGTTTATTTTTATTGTAATTTGATTATTGTATATATAATTTGATTAAATATTCTTTTCTCTTAATCTTAATAATTTTTAATTCATATCTTCCAAAAAAAAAAAAAAAAATATTTAATAGAATTCACATTTAGCGAAATAGTCTTCAACTCACTTTTATTAAAATAATATAATTAATTAATTATAATCATCTTTTAAAACAATACAACAGAAGGAAGTTAATTTAATCTTATAATTAATTAACAAGTAAATTCTAATTGATCGATGACTATATCTCAATTTAATCATTACGTTAGTACTAGCCAATTTAAAATATTAAACATATAAAGTGTAAACAATTTTAATTATCTAATTTTAATATTATAAAAGGATTAAAAATTTAATTAATTAATTAGATTATAATTGTTTCTTCTCAAAATCTTTTCTAATTAATCTATTTTAATTCATTCAAAAATCTGACAATTTAATTAGTTAATAATTTTATGTTTTGATACACGAATATAAAAAAAAAAAATCAACAAAATATATTTATATAAATAATATTATACTTTCCCGGCGAGTACAGCCAGAATTAAAGGGGAAAAAAGTATCATGATCATGTCAAAAATGGGGAATCGTATTTTTTTGTAAATCTTTACGATTTACAGTCCAAGTAGTTCATCCAGGCCAAAAATACATATGTATGTATTTATTATGTACGTATGTATGTTGCACTGCTATTGGCCTTATATTTCAGGACTGACCGAACCGATTTTCTACAAATTTGACTCAAATATTTCTATATATGAGGCATTGATCATATTAATTTTTTTCAAAATTCATTAAGAAGGTGGGGAATATTGCAAAAAGACGATTTAGATTTTCTTTAGAGGCATTTTAGAAAGTACTTTATTAAAGCAAATTTGTTATCTACAGTGCATTTAAAATAATCTCAAAAAAAAAAAATCAACTCCACCTCTTAAAATTATGTTTTTGTTCTTTTGCTTTACTTCCCTTCAGTTAAACATTTTTCACAAATTTTTTAAAAGTTTGTACTTCCTGTATAAAGATATCAAGAAATATCTACAATTTTTATTATTATTATAGACCTCCGGACCTAAAATGGAAAAAGGTTTTTGGAAAATTTCCTTATTCTTATTTTAGCCTTTATTGAAGACAGAGTTTAGAAAAATTTTTTAAAGATTTATAGAAAACTTTACTATATATATATATATATATATGACTACTATATACATGAATAAATTTAGAAAAACATTTTTTAAATTTATTTTCCCCTTTAAAATATATATATTCTGTTTTTTTTTTTGTTCTAACACTTTTAACTTTTAAAAGAACTGAATGACTTGACCGGTGAAGTTGGAAAAAACATGCAATGCATTGTCAGCTTTTATTAAAATCAGTTGTTAATTAAAAAATCGAGAAGTGAAATTTTTGATATTTTCTAGTTATTTTTGCTTTTTCACATACACGTAATATCGAGAGGAAGTTATACAATCTACCAAAATTACTACTTCCGTTGAAAATCCGTTTAAAAATCCTTGAATCGAGATGTGGTTTTCACAATAATATCTGTCCGTCTGTGTACAGAACTGAACAGTTTGATTGATTTTGATAAAATATTTACATATATATCCGGCCAGTTTTTTTATTATTTTTTGAAAAGTTAATAATTAGGAATAGTTCCCTTTCAAAACCACTCAAACAATCAAATTTTCTCAAAAATAGGTTCAATGATTTTCTAGAAATTTTTCCCACTGCAATTCTCCTGTAAGAAAATCTAATTTGTCACATCATATCTAAGAAAATTTGTAGGTTCCCAACCTATGGTATTAAAAACTTTTTTTGCGATTTTTGGTGGAGAGACGCATTTTATATAAAAAAAAGAAAGTATAATGATAAGGATTAAAGAATGTAAAAAAGCATCAAAAACTTTTAATTATCATACATTATTTCGTACGTGGTACTGTTACGAAAAAAAATTGAAATTGAACACTTTTCCATTAAAACACGGTACTGAATTATCTAGTGAACAGTAATGTATGCAATTACGAACCACGAGTGTATTTACAAAAAAAAAGAAAAAACCTCGATTCGAACCTAGTTACGTTAGTCACTATATCAAATCGTAAGATTAGGAGCGTCCAATAAACAATTACATGGTTTAACACAAAATATATAACAAAATGCGATAGTACGAGTATTTTTTTTTTTTTTTTTTGTCTTCAGTCATTTGACTGGTTTGATGCAGCTCTCCAAGATTCCCTATCTAGTGCTAGTCGTTTCATTTCAGTATTCCCTCTACATCCTACATCCCCAACAATTTGTTTTACATACTCCAAACGTGGCCTGCCTACACAATTTTTCCCTTCTACTTGTCCTTCCAATATTAAAGCGACTATTCCAGGATGCCTTAGTATGTGGCCTATAAGTCTGTCTCTTCTTTTAACTATATTTTTCCAAATGCTACTTTCTTCATCTATTTGCCGCAATACCTCTTCATTTGTCACTTTATCCACCCATCTGATTTTTAACATTCTCCTATAGCACCACATTTCAAAAGCTTCTAATCTTTTCTTCTCAGATACTCCGATCGTCCAAGTTTCACTTCCATATAAAGCGACACTCCAAACATACACTTTCAAAAATCTTTTCCTGACATTTAAATTCATTTTTGATGTAAACAAATTATATTTCTTACTGAAGGCTCGTTTAGCTTGTGCTATTCGGCATTTTATATCGCTCCTGCTTCGTCCATCTTTAGTAATTTTACTTCCCAAATAACAAAATTCTTCTACCTCCATAATCTTTTCTCCTCCTATTTTCACATTCAGCGGTCCATCTTTGTTATTTCTACTACATTTCATTTCATTACTTTTACGAGTATTTTATATACCGAATATTTCAAGACGTTGCTGCTATACTTTATACTAAGAGGCGTATTCCTCTCATCAGATTAATTAAGTTCATTAGTATGGTAATACTAGAAAACTGATGTAATTAAAATGAATAGAAAAGAATAAACTGTTTAAAAATTAATTTTTATTGAAAAACAAATGTAATATTAAATACATTTTTTCTGAATTAAATTCTCTACAAATTTTTCCTTGAAGTTTTATTTGGTTATTGATTCATTCCATTAATGAAATTAAATCTACTGTAATCCTAAAAAAGGGTGCTTTTCGACTTTAAATTTGTAGGCTTTACAACAGTTTTCTCGGAAACTACTGGAGTTACAGTTCTGGAATCCATTTTTGCAAATTTCGTGTAATATCTGTTATCTATTATACTCGTATACATACATATATATATATATATAATTCTAGTGGTTTCTGCGAATCTGTTACACTTCCACGCAAAACCTACTCAACCGATTGAGCTGAAATTTTCCATAAAATAGTTTTTATATCTGGAATGAACAGATGACAATTGCCGTTGCGAAATTTTTCATCGATTTAAGATGGTGGTCGTTTTAATAGCTTGTGGTGACAATCAGATTATGCTTATTGCCAATATTCAGTTTTGCTATGGCCAAACCGAGGAACAAATCAAATTTCAAGATCCCTTGCAGAATTTTATATTAAATTTTCTACAAAAAATTTGATGTGGACACCACATGACTTCCTTATACGTCTATTAAATTACATATACACATTTTTTTAAAAAGAAAAGTACATAAAAGTTTACTTCACTAATAACTTCTGATATTTTTTTTTATTGTTATTATTGAATTATTATTTATTGTAAAACCTTTTTTCCATCAGAGGTTAGTAATTATTAATAAATTAATATATTTAAATTTAAAAAAAAATTAAAAAAAGGAGATGAAGTCAGATTCAAACTGATGTGTCTTCCCCTTGTAGATCCAAATATTTCATTAATTAACATTTTATTTGGCTATAACTCTGGAACTAATGAAGATAAGTACCATTTATGATATATCGTTGAAAAGCTCTCAATGAGGACTTATTACTACAGTTAATAAAAAATAAAAAATCCAAATCTTTGTTTAAATTGTGGGCGGTTTTTGGACACTTTTGGTCTAGTTGATTGTAATTACAAGGAGGTGTACAACTAGATGCTAAAACAGCCCTAAATCCAAACTTTCAACATTCTACCGCTAATCGTTTTTGAGTTATGCAAGTCAAGATACATACGTATATACCTATATACGTTCAGACGTCACGCCGTAACTAGTCAAAATGAATTCCTTTACTTCGTACAAGGAAGTAAAAAGGCTTCACTTTTCGGCATCTTTTTCGATTATCAATAAAAGCCCTTTAAAGATGCGACATCGCACGGTGTACATTCCTTTAAACTTGCTTTTCACTTTCAAGCGCCTCCAGGTTCTACTTAAAGTTGCTTTTTCTATGATAATATATAAGTCACAAGGGTGCTTAAAGTGGCTGGTCACCACTTTGAGAGTCAACAATTCTCGCAAGGGCAACTATATAATGTTTGCTCTCCTGTGTGAACAATCTGCATATATATACTCGTATACTGCAGAGAGAAAAGCTGTATGTAAATATTGTATACAAGTTCATTTTTTGGATTATGTTGTTAAGAAACTCGTTCCACAAAAAACGCAAAAAAAATTAAAATCATAAAATAAAGACAAAATAAAAAAAAAATGAAAAACGAAGTACGGTCATCTTCTCGTAGTATTTGTTGGCTAACACTACGAACCAAGCAAAATATTTATTACCCATACAAAGGACAGGCAATTTTGGGTATTACGGACCAGTTATAACTACTAATTTTTAAGCTGAGGCTCGACTATTATTATGAAACCCGCATACTTTAGAAAGTTTCGAATCCCGTGCTGACTAAACTGTTGCTCTGAAGAAATTACAACACTGATAGTTTTTATAACTTCACAAGTTTTAATTGTTATTTATCAGTATTGTTCTCACAAGCATGAGGATAATGAACACAGAGGGTTCAGAGACAGAGCCCTTTGACTAAACGGGAAGGGCGAACGAGGCGAGCCCTGACCGGCTAGTCGCATATAAAACCTTTAATTTTGCTTAATATTTCGTAATTTGTAGAGTTTTAGTATAGCATTATTTAGAGCAAAAATTTGGGAAAAATCTTCCACCAGCTGTAATTCGAAAACGAAACCGTTTCCAGTCTTATGTTTAAAAAATCGTTTTAATTATTTTTATGAGAAGAATACAAATTATATGTATGAAGAGACTTTGAGATCTCGGTCGTTTAGCATAATGAAATTTGTGAGGCATAAGGAAATGGTTTCAATAAACAAGAAGTTAAAAGCAAGATTCATGACAGTTTAACCGATTACATCTCGTGTAGAGAAATATGTATTTGAAAATATTTAACAAAAGTGTAATTGTTCTACTAAAACCTACTCTGCTTCGTATACGGCAGTCAATACTTACATAAAAAAAAAGGATGAGCTATGCATTAACATCACTTGTTTTAAGGTATAAAGTCAAACAGATATTATTTTTTGAATTCCCCCTGATCTTATACATTGTACAAGTTGGATTGATAAACAAAATTTTTAATTTAGATATATCATCGACGGCTAGAAACATATTAAAACAGGACTACATTATTTATAAAGAAATGTATATGAAAAATTGTAATATAATTTTCTTGTATTTAATCATTTTAAACTTCCTAGTTATATAAATCGTTGACGGCTCTCTAGATCGCTTAATTACGATTTCCTTTTATATGCTGTTTATTATTCAGTAACATACATTCTATTTTAATTATTAATTAATGTATTATTTATTTTATAACCCGATATAGAAACATTAACATCTTTAGTCTGTTTTCCTATTACAATTTTCTCAATCGATAAAATAGTTTTTTCTTATTTTTTGTTTGTAATAGAGGATTTAATAATAAGAAAAATTACTGTCTGTTAAAAACTATCTCCTCTCGGAATTTCTGTATTTTTTGATATTTTGAGATCCCACGAGTTCAAAAAAAATAAAAATCTAGTTTAATAATTCTGTGCATATTTATAAACATATTATTATTATTTTTATAATATATATACTTAATTAATATGTATAATATATAAATCAACAAACGTAAAATTTGATTATTTGTGAATTATAACTAACATTCAATTGAATTATTATTTACTATTGTATCATTTAGATTTATTGTGGTAAATTAAAATGTAAAGAGGGCACTAACAATTTCACTACCGCATTTTTACTTAGTTATAGGCTACAAAATTCTAACGTTGAGTCCAATGGTATAAATTATTTGAATACAAATATTTCCAAACACTCTCACAAACAAAAGTAAATAAATATATATACACACAAACACACACACCCACACACTTAGGTTTTATACATATAGAAATTTTAATTAATCGGCATTACAAAGCATATAATATAATTTGTATTATTATAAACTTCAAATAGATTACGTAATCAAAACAGGTAACTATGAATTTTATTCTTTAAATGTCATGCATATGCTGCCATACGCTTTCTTGCCTTCGTGGTGATGAGTTATGCGATCATAAATATATAAAACTAATGGAATTATATATAATCATACTTAATGAATATGGATTTCCTACAATTGTTACATGATAAACATTTTCTATAAAATGTTTATTTCAGAAATTTACAACAACCGATTTATATAAATTATTACTACCATTACCGATCTGATATTTATTTGATTTTTTAAAAGTAAAATCCGGGTTTAAATTTGATTAAAAACATATTTCATTAAAATTTCACCGAAATGTTCTTTTAGCTAATGTACGTCATTCGTTAAGTATTTTAATCCAGTTTACTCTTCAAGGTACGGTCAAGGAAAATTTCGATCGATCGTTGAACTTTAATTGGAAATAACTTATATATAACTTTATAATACAAAGCCGATCAGGTATAACATATATTTTAATAAAATATCAAAATCCGATGTAATGCGACTCACTGTTTTTGAACCATCTACCTTGAACAATGCACATTGATGAACAAATAAAGTGCATAACAAAATTTTCATGATAATTTTGGATGTATAGTTATAAGACATTTGAATATTTAAAAAAAAAAGTCACCTAATAAGAGATTTAGATCTACGAGAATTAGAAACATTTTCTTTAAAATATTCCTAGTTTTGTTGCCCGCCTTATGGTAACAAAACAAAGATAAAAAGAAATGTAATTTAACATGGTGTTATAAGAGAATACTGATAATTAAGTGCATAGATAAAGTTCTAAATGAACTTAATTACCCTGTTGCTACGAATAAAATTGAATTTGTTTCTATAAAAACTTCCAAACAATTCAAAAATATGTAAATATGTAAATGTAACAAAAACTTATCACAAGTGATGATTTTGATAATCGGCAGTCAATAATGATGGAATGCTGCACATATCCTTAACAATGAAGCGATTAGATTCACCAAAGCTAGAAACGAAGACGATATTTTTAATTTTCAGCGCCTCAGGCCGTGGTGGCATAACAAAATAAATCTAGTTACAGTAATTTTTTCTTACGTTAGTTAACTTCTTTCGCTATGATCTAAAAAAAAAAAAAAAAAAAAAAAAAAATAGTAGATCGATTTTAATTTATAATGATAATTTGTACGCAAATAAAGTTTTCATTGGGTAAAAACTTTAAATTCTCCTTCGTCTGTTTACTATCAGTCACTCTGATAGTACGTTAAAAACGAATAACCGTTAAAAATACTCTTTACTGACCATCTTAGAACTAGTTTACTACTTTATATACTTTACCATTATGAATTTCTTTTTTTTTGTAACGTCATAGCAACTTTACAATCTGTTCAGTAAGAAAACTGAACAACAAGTAAATAAGATCTGTTTGAGCCAACATTAAGTAGCCACAGACCCAGTGGTTTGTGAAAGTTAAAAATCACTGATTGTTATCCAATTAATTGACTACCAAATAATTTAAGTGCAGATCCAAACGATTTTGATATCGTTGGCTGACCAGAGAAATTTCTGTCGAACAGGTTACATTTTAAAATCAGTATATATAAGGTTATTGTTTATGTACCAGGATATGTTTAGCAATTTTCGCAGTGCTTTTGTCTGGTAGCGTTCAAGTATGTCAATATTGGTGGAATTGGTTGTTATACCTCACAATTCAAGCCCGTAAGTCCAAATAGCCTTCAAAATGAATTTATAAATTAATAATTTATTTTCTAATGAAAGCTGAGATCTATATTCTATTAGTCAGTACATATTTTTAAACTTCAGGTCCAACTGTATCCACTTAGATTTGACATTTTTTATCCAGGTAAGTTGTCGGTCAAGATGAAAACTATGAAAATTAAAATTAAATTGATAAATAATTTCTCAGAGATTAATTTTGATTCTAAAAAGTCACCATTTCAATTCAAATAGTTGTGATTAAAGCTATCACTTTTACATACACACACACACACACACACACACACACACACACACACACACACACACACACACACACACACACACACACACACACACACACACACACACATACACACACACACACACACACACACACACACACACACACACAACACACATACACACACACACACACACACACACACACACACACACACACACACACACACACCACAAAATACAGGAAAAATATTAAACTTTTTTTTTGTAGACATTAGAAATTTCAATTTTATTTTTCTTGAGATTACAAAATTCAAATACTGTCGACTTTCATGATTTATATGAGTATTTTTGGTGAAAACACTCTAGCAAATCAAATA
Organism: Lycorma delicatula; assembly: GCF_047948215.1. Lineage (NCBI taxonomy): Eukaryota > Metazoa > Arthropoda > Insecta > Hemiptera > Fulgoridae > Lycorma > Lycorma delicatula. The sequence continues at coordinate 26,812,727 of NC_134462.1, forward strand.
TAGACAACTATAAAAAAATGAGTAAACTAGGATCGATAGGTAAATAAACAAATTAAAAAATATAAAAAAAAAAGATAAAATAAATAAATAAGAGTTGAGTAAGAAGAAACCGGATGAGACCGGATGAGAAACTGAAATGCGGTGACCTTGAAATATAATATTTGGTGAGCTATTAAGAAGGTTAAGGCCGGCAGCTTAGGGTTGTAATGACATTGTTCCGTTTACGTATAGGAAATGTACGCGTATGTTAATGTATTCATAATCGGTCACGTAAAGTGAATTTACTAGTACTCGAAAATAGAGATAAATAATTTTTAAATACTTTAAAGCGATTTTGAAATATTTTCTCCCTTAATTTTTCATAATAAATTTTCCATGGTATCAAGATACAGCATTATTCTAAAACAGTTCTATAAATCACCGATAAATACCATAAAAGTATAATGTCAAATTGAGTCGTATATAAAGAAAAGATAAGTTATAAAAGCTATGCTTAATAAATCAGCTTTATCGTAGATTACTGAATTTGAAGAAAACCGGGTGTAGTTTCATTTCATGTTAATATTTATTAGAGGTCAACGAACGACGATATTAACAATCGATACCAACTCAAATTACCAAAAATACAATGTTATACCAAAAAAATAACAAAAAAAAAAAAATTATTTTTTACTTCATACTAAATTTGTTAAAATGGTTAGTATAAATTATAAAATCTCTAATTATTCACAATATATACATCGAATGATAAAGACAATTTTTTTATGGAGATCATGTCAAAAATAGGGAATCATATTTTTTGTCTTTTTTTTTACAAAATTTACGTTTTTGATTCCATCTAATTCATCTAGACTAAACATACATATGTATGTAAGTATGTGTGTCGCACTGCTATTGACCTTATATCTCAAAACTGACCGAACCATTTTCTTCAAATTTGCTCAAATATTTCTATGTATGGGACATTGGTCACATTAATTTTTTTTTTAAATTCATTAAGGGGTGGGGGATATGTTAAAAAACCAATTTCGATTTCCTTCAGAGGCATATTAGAGAAAACTTTATTAAAACATATTTATTACCTACTATACATTTGTACTGCTATATACATATGAAGAGGGTTTTTGTTTGTTCGGGATAAAAAGAAAAACTACTCGATCAATCGTAACCAAATTTTTACTTATGTTTCTTGGCATAACTGAGAAGGGTTTTAAATATATTTCATCTCAAAAAATTTTGAAGAACTAACCGATCGATTACTTTCAAATTTTCAGGATACAATCGTATTATACCATAAAATATTTTAAGCTTCAGACCAAGGTCATAGCTCCGTTGAAGGTTAAGATATTAAAAATATTCATTATTTCTCCATTCCTCAAGAAGGGTGAAGTTTTAAATTAAAGATATTCATTAAAGCCGGCCTGCGTGGTGCGAGTGGTAGTATCTCGGCTTTTCATCTGTAGGTACCGAGTTTTGAATCCCGGTCAGGCATGATATTTTCATACACGCTACAAATCATTCGCCTCATCCTCTGAAGCAATACCTAACGGTAGTCCGGAGGTTAAACAAGAAAGAAAGAAAAAGAGATTCATTAAGGAAAAAAGGTTAATCCTTTTATTTTATTTATTATATTTCTGTCTTCATGACAAAGAAATAAGTTATAAATTTTTCGTCGTCAAAGGTGTGTGTGTGTGTGTGTGTGTGTGTGTGTGTGTGTGTGTGTGTGTGTGTGTGTGTATGCTTTAGTTACCATAGCAACTATTATTCTGTCTTTTGTAATTTTGTTTTTTCAGGTTTCTATAAAGTCCGAATACTTAAATTGTTATTTATCAATATTATTCTGATAATCATGAGAATAACAAACAGCGCGGGAGTCCAGGGAGCGGAGCCCTCTGGGTAGACAGGAATGGCGACCCTGCGGTAAGCCTCGTAAGGCGTAAGCCTCGGACCTGGGAGGCTCTGAGGAGCCCCTTAGTTGGCTCTGAGATTTGCCTAGGCCAACCTGGGCATTGGCCGGCTAGTACATAAATTATTCAAAAACTTTTTTCAAAAAATCAACCCCCATTTCTTATAATTGAAAAATATGTTTTTTATTCCTTTGCTCTATCACCCTTAGGTTTAAATAATTTTAACCAAAAAATATTTATTTCCATAAAATACCTCTGACCTAATTTTTTGACCGAAACAATACTTTCCATCTGTTATATATATATGTAAAACAGTCGGGGAAGTAATAAAAGGGAATGGAATGTATTACATAAGTTATTATGTATTTTATTCAACTCATATCTTTAAAATACATAATACGAATAATAAAGTTAACAATTAAAATAAATAAAGATGAAAGATTTATTTATTTATTTTTTTTTTTTTTTAGCCGACTAATGTAATTTTAAAATATAACAAACAATACATAAATAATAAGGAAAGAATTATTTATTCTTTTCTGTAAAGAAAGACAAGTTAGAGTAAGTATTTATAATTTTCACTGTTGTACTGTTTAAATTATTAAGCTATTGTTTCAACTGAATTTCCTGTAAGCATTCCAGATAAATGTCTCCCTCAATAAAATTAGTTTCGGATATTATAATGTTTACAAAGAATAACCTTTAAATATAATTTACTTTAATTTATGAAAATGTTTATTTCAATTTTATAAGAACTTTTTTTATTTATAATTACATTATTATAAATATAAATAAATTATTATTAATATATTACGATAATATACATGTAATATATATATATATATATATATATATATATATATATATATATATAATATATATAATATGTTTTAATATATATATATAATATTAAAACATATTATAAATGTATTATGATAGCGTTTTGCTTTCTATAATTTTATAAGCGGAATAACAACTACAAATAAAATATTTGTAGTAATTTAAAATATTTTAATTTGAAATATGTTGATAATTTAACATTTTTAATTTTCCGGCGAATATAACTAGAATCAGCATATTCAAATGAAAAGTAGGTGATCATATTATCATCATATTCAAGTGATCATGTCAAAAAGGGGTTGTAGGTTTTTGGTAAATCTTTACGTTTTCGGGTACAATTAGTTCATCTAGACCAAAACTACATTATATATGTATGTGTGTCTCACTCCTTTTGACCTTACATTTCCGGATTGACCAAACCGTTTTTCTTCAAATTCTGCTCAAATATTTCTATTTACTATATGGGGCATTGATCATGTTAATTAATTTTCAAATTTGGTTAAGGGGACGGGAATATAGGGAAAACACAATTTCGATCTTCTTCAGAGGCACTTCTGAAGAAAAATCTTTACATTGGATTTATAAATAATCCAGGAAATTTGCTTTAAAAAAATAATCAACCCCTACCTATTAAAATTGAAGGAAATGTTTTTTTCTATCTCCCTTTGTTTTTACTATTTAAAATTTTTTTGGTATTATTTACTTCATGTATAAAGGCTATTGAGAATGTCTAATTTAAAAAATGATAGGTGCTGGACCTAAAAAGGAGAAAATGTTTTTTGAAAACTTTATTTTTTTTAATTTAGCCTTTATTGAAGGGGTGTTAGATTAAAAAAAAGCTTTAATTAAGCAAATTTATTAAGCTTAACCTATGAAGGAATATTTTAAGAAAATATTTAAAAAAACTATATTCTCACGTGTAAAAAATATGTATTCTTTTTTCTTTGTGTTTTCCTCTAACTCTTTTAATTTTTATTTAAAATTTTTTTTTGTATTTTTCTTCAGCAATTAAAGGGCTATTAAAGTAACTCTGGCACCTATATTATATCCCGGGCCCAAAGTGAGAATTAATTTACATTATTTTCATAAAAGGTGTAGTTTATTTTTTCAGTACTTTTAATCCTCTCTTCTAAATTTTTTTTTATTAGGGATCATTTCTTTATAAATAATTTTTCATAATTTTTCCCCACAGACTAAGGAAGCTCCTAAAATCAAACAATTTTTTATTCAAAATTTGGAAATTTTGAAGCTTAAATTTTATTCTTGTAACCATGACTTGACCGGCATAACCGGCGGTCATGCAATATTTTTCTCACTTTTTTTTACAAGTGAAATTTTTATTACCAGATAATTATGAAAAGTATTAGTAACGTACAAATAAATTCTTCATAAAAAGTAATACTTGTACTATTTTTACAGATTTATTACCTAATTATATTAAAGTAAAAAAAAAAAAAAATGGTTTTAATAATATTTTTTTCTTGATTATTTCTTTCCAAAAATTGACTTAGATTTGTATGACTACAAAGCCGATAAAATAATAAAGTACGGCATAATTTATCTACTCGTCATCTAAAATAAATTATGAATGAAATAAAATAACGGCTTAAAACTTTTCGCCCTAGTAAGAGAACTTAAATATATTACCCATTTTTCTTATGTCTAGAATTAATGTCACAATAAATGCATTAATTTCTATTTCTGCTTTTTTCGGATCTCGACGTTTCATGATTGCCTATCAAAAAACATACTTGGAAGGTTATTATTGACAGTACGTCGACATTTTTCCTCTATTATATTCTAAATTAAAAAGGTTAAAATTACTTAACTAAATAAGAAAATGTGTACAATAATTAAAAATATGATAAAATAAAATAGAATTATAAATAAAACGTTTATATGATATTTCGGGAAAGACAAATCACCCAAGAAAAAACCGAGTCTGTGGGATGTGTAATATAGCATTCCGCAATAGAGGAATGATTATTAAAAAAAATTATTTTGAGTACGACCACTTGACGGATTGGGCCCGAAATTTGACAGAAATCTATCTATTTGCGTAGATGAATATTTTTTCTAAGGTTTATGGATTTTTAGTAAACCGTCTTGAGAATATATAATTCAAATTCTAAATCAATTAAGATAATTATATCCTTATTACTAAGTCCGATCGACTTAAATGTTCAGTATTGTAAACAATTCTATAGTAGCACCATACTGAATTTCAGGTTCTTACGATGTCACTAAAAAATTTTGGAATTTACAAATACCGGTAGATACCTCCTTATATAATCAAGTTCCCAGATGTAATCGCATGAATATACCTAAAAATTTTAAGTTTTAATGTTCAGGCAGTTCGGAAATATTTTCTAAATACATACGTCCTTCTGGAATGTTCCACGGTATTTTTGTGATTTTTTCGTTAGAGGGAGTCATGAAACGCCGAAATTTCCACAAAACCCCAATGAATCTCCAAAATCCCTGATCATCGATCAAACGTTTATTGGAGCATTGCACTTTCATTTATGGTATAGCTGCTGATTATTAAAATAATTTAATAATTATCAGAAATAATGAAAATGAAAAAAATAATAAATAATTATTTTTTAATAAATTAATTTCATTTTTCTCAAAAGGTAATAGAATAATATTACAAATTACTTTAATATGAATTTTTACTGAAAAATTTATAATATTTTTAATAAAATATAAAGTAATAACAAAGCTTAAAAAAACTTGCTCAATTCTGTACAAGAAGATCGATATTTCATTACTGTCATTTGGTTTTAATATTTTTTTTTTACTTTTGCTTTATCATTGCTAACGATAGATACCGTAGATAAAGAAACATCAACATTCCAACTTGCAGCATCATAACGAACCACATTTCTAAACTTTTTTTGTTTTTTTCCACCTCCGGGACTACCGTTAGGTATTACTTCAGAGGATGAGATAAATGATTTGTAGCGTGGGTGAAAATGCCATGCCTGACCAGGATTCGAACGCGGGACCTCCGGATGAAAGGCCGAGACGCTACCACTCGCGCCATGTAGGCCGGCACGTTTCTAACTTACTCCGCTCAAATCTTTTTGAGCATAACTCAAGAATAATTCAAATTTGATTTCATCAAATTTTCATATGCAACATTTCAAATACACTACTATAGAATATATAAATTTAAATAAAATTGCTTGAGTAGTTTTGGAGATTTTTGAGCCAAAATATTTTATACATAGGTTAATATTTATGTATATAAATATATAAAGAAACCCCAATTAAAATGAATGGTATTTTCTTACTCGTATAAAAAAAAGTAAAGAAAATTCATTTTCTGCCTTCATTCTCATCATGCAATCGAAAGTATTACCCTATTTTTCTTCGAAAATTCGGTAAAAAAAGGTTAACCAAAATCAACCTGAAAATTATAGAATATTAAATTTTATATCATATCCGTTAAAACTATTAAATAATAATAATAAAGAAGTATTAGACTTCAAACTTGTATAACAGGCCTATCCACAAAATGTAATTGATTATTAAGGATATTTTGAAGGTTGCTGTTCTTGTTTAAATAAATATATTTTACACATCAAGGTAAATTATATTAACATTATTTTGTCCTTACAGATAAATAGATATTGTAAACGAAGAAGAAATATTACCCATTTTGTAAAATTTTTTTATAAGATGAAATGATATTGGAATTTATTATTATTACATGTTTTAATTATTCTATAATATATTTAATGTTTCATTGGCTGAAAGGTGAAGGATTTATTATTATAACTGTTAATGTACGAAATGTCACTGACTCATTAAATATGAGAAAAAAAAATAATTGTAAATTAAAAATAGTAGTATTATTAAAAAAAATAAATAATCTTTTTTACTAATATTTTAATTTTTTTTTAATATTCTATATGCATATGATAGATTCAATACGAACGTAATCATTGTTAGTGTGTTTTGTAACTACAATCCATATGTTGTATACCTTGGCCTTTAAAAGGGGTGGAGGGGAGAACTAGCATATTGCATTACATTAAGTAAAAGTGTTAAGATGTCTACCTCATGTTTACAAAATAAAAGAGAGAGAGAAAGAGAAAAAAAAACATGTGCTATATAAATATCGTTCACAAATAATCGATTGGTAATAAAACTATTTTCTATGCATAAATGTTTACGCGTCAAAAAAAAAAAAAAAAAAAAAATACTGTTTATTTATTACATGATTGCCATGTTTTTAAACCAATACTTCGTTATTTTTTACGAAAAAAATAATTTAAATGTCATTTTAAAATTTGTTTTTTTTCCGAATGGTGAAACATATAAGAAGGAAAATAATGCTACAGATCAAAAATTTACCTCTTCTAATAATTCTACTGAGTTTTTAAAAATATTAAAATCTACGTTAGTTAAGCTAAGTCTTTACCAATGAGTTTAAAATTTAATTTCTTCCTTAAGTAAAAAAAAATTATATTTAAAAAAAGGTTTTTTAGTATTCAATTAGTTTTCTATTAATCTATCCGATTTCATTTCATTATTTACAAATATATTTAAAAAAAATTATAAAGAAAGTTTTCCTTTTGACTTTTAACTTGATATTGGTATCAAATACAGTGGATTAAACCATTAGGTGATAAAATCTACAAAAAAATAAAAATAAAAAATAATACTCTACGAAGTAACTACCTAATCCTAAAACGTTTCTCATCCACTTCGCCAGATATTTAGGTTTTTCAAATTATTTATTATTACTGGAAATTTTCCAGTTATATGTCACTTTCTAAGCGATAGCTATTTCAGTCAAACATTTTTAAATAACTGCTTTTAATCACGACGAAAAAATCTATAATGATTATCTAGTAATACTGATACCGTTTAATTTCGGTCACAATCGGACAGTACAGTTTATATGAATACCGTATCTCAAAATCTTCTTCAAAAGGGTAGGGAAATCTTTCGGATAGTTTAATGTACTTTGGAAAGCTTCCTGTTGTTATTTTGTCGTAGGTAAAGTGTGGGGGCAAAGAAAAAACTAATTTAAATTACAATCTACATTTTTAATATGAATACCTTTTAAAATAAAAGTTTTTGGTTATTAAGCATCAGGACTGTTGCATAGTTAGCAAAATAGACTATTTGATATATAATTCCTCGTTTTTCGATTATTCTTCATTCATATAATGTATCTGTTTTTGTATAAGAAGAAAAAAAAAATTGCTAAGCTGGTCGGGTTAACTCGTCATCGCAAATCAACTGATTTCGAAGTAGAGAGTTCTAAGGTTCAAATCCTAGTAAAGGCAGTTACTTTTGTATGGATTTGAATACCAGGTCGTGGATACTGGTATTTTTTGGTGGTTGGGTATCAATTAACCATACATCTCAGAAATGGTCGACCTGATACTGTGTAAGACTACATTTTATTTACATTCATACATATCATCCTCATTCATTCTCTGAAGTAATACCTTACGGTGATTCTGGAAGGTAAACAGAAAAAGAAAGAAGTACAAATTGCTACGTTAATTAGTCCATGAAATTTTCCAATTCTTAATCGGGTTTTTAAAATTTAAAATAATATTTAAATATCTTTTAATATTTTTAAATTAAATTTTTTTATTAAAAGATAATCCTGTATTAAAATAATATTATGATTTTTACACTCTCATTGATAGGCTTGATGGGTTTAAGGTATTAGTGTACGAAAAAATTATTTATGATGAAAATATTTGTGCATAATATAAGCGGGATTAAATTAGTTAAATGTTCAAAAGATATAATTCTTTAAATTTAAATTTTATTCTAGTAATAAGTGCTATATTTCTGTTATTTTTTTTCAGGTTCTCAAAAAAAGCACTTTGTACAATTATTTTATAAAATTTAGGAAAATTCAGCATCTTTTACAAAAAAAAAAGAAAATGACACGGAAAAGAGTAGCTTTTGCATAGGGTAAAACCCGTTTAACCCACCGGGTTGGTCTAGTGGTTAACGCGTCTTCCTAAATCAGCTGATTTGGAAGTCGAGAGTTACAGCGTTCAAGTCCTAGTAAAGCCAGTTATTTTTACACGGATTTGAATACTAGATCGTGGATACCGGTGTTCTTTGGTGGTTGGGTTTCAATTAACCACACATCTCAGGAACGGTCGAACTGAGAATGTACAACACTACACTTCATTTACACTCATACATATCATCCTCATTCATCCTCTGAAGAATTATCTAAACGGTAGTTACCGGAGGCTAAACAGGAAAAAGAAAGGGTAAAACCCGTTCAAAGTATACTTATCAATTAAATCATTGAACTACAACAGCGAATAGAATACACCAATGAATATGAGATCGTATGCATTTATATCAATTATTCATATATGTTACATTTATTTGTTCGTAACACGCATAATACACTTTCACATCACGGTTAACAACATTTTTTTTTATATCTACCAAATCATATAATTATTATTTTAATTGATATTTATTTTCTTTAAAATATTGTAATATTTGATGAAATATTACGAAATTTTTAATAATTTTAAACCGGCTCTAGATGACGTAATTTTTAAACCGACTGAAATGTTTCAATATAATCTTTTATCAAGGTTGTTAAGATATAGTCATATATTGCAAAAAATTCTAAAGAAAAAGTTCTCAGAAAGCTCATTTTATACTATTACGTAAACTAAAAATTCTTGCGCAGTTCTGCGCATGAGGACCGACTTTTCAGCATTATATGCTGAGTAATATTTGTTAAGAGATTTACAAAACATAAATTAAATGGAAAAATTAAAGAAGCATACTTTTTTAATTTATTTAATATTATGTTTATAAGAAAATTAGATTATTATAACCTAATTTGATGAAATAATTAATAATAACTAATGGACCCTACACACAAGCATCAAGTTTAAACTCACACACCACTGCGATTCACTGCATAAGCGCGAATGAAAAATAAACAAACTCAGTTACTTTTATAAGAATTTGAATACTACATCGTGGATACCGGTATTCTTTGGTGGTTTGGTTTTAATTAACCATACATCTCAGAGATGGTCGAGATGAGACTGTACAAGACTACACTTCATTTACACTCATACATATCATCCTCTTAAGTAATCCTGATGGTGGTTCCGGAGGTTAAAAAAGAAAGGTCAACATAACCTCAAAGTGAGGTTATATTGTTTGTTGTCGACCTTAAATCGAGTGTAACTCAGGAAAGACACAATCAATCTTCATCAAACATTCACATGCACAACTTCAAATACATTAGTATACCATATCTAAATTTCAATGAAAATGATCAAGTAGTTACGGAGAATATTGAGTCAAAATTTTATACATTGGTCAAACATTTTTATACATTGAACATTTTTTATACATTAAATTTATACATTTAAATTAAATTTTATACTTTTAAAAATTTTTATACAATGGCATTTAAAATAAATATATAAGGAAACCGAATTTAAGTGAATGGTATTTTTGTATTCTTCATACCTCAAAATGTAAAGAAAATTCAATTTCGACGAGGATGCTAGTTAATTATAAAACAAAAAATACATGTAATTAAGGACTGTATTAATTACCTAAAATATAAATGTATAAAATAATTTTAAGGTAAAATACAAGTAGATTTGGGTAGGAGGTCTCAGTGTTTTAATGTTTTGAAGCTTTTTATGTGAAAATGGTTAATACAGCAAGCTTAACATGAAAATTTTTTTCACGGATTACATTGCATTAGATATTAATAAAAAGAAAGGAGAAGGTAAAATGAATAATAAATTAATAAATTACCCACTGGAAATAAGGCTTCTTATGCTAATCTTAACCTTATAAAACCTAAACATTGTATTGTAGTTGCGGGATATAATTACTTTTGTTAAAATTTAACAAAACATTTTTATAATCTTTACTTTTTCCTTTCTTTCTTTCTTTTTATAACTCGATTGTGTAATTTCATGCAGATCTCTGCTTCTTTAAAAGAGGATATTTAAAAAAAAATATTAATTAAAAATAATAATTAAAACCTAAAGAATCCAAATAAATATTTATTATATTAGTCCTTGAAATAAAATAAATAATTTAACTGCTAAACTCTTGTTTTTCTATCGAGTTTAAATGTATTTTTAAACATAAATGAATTTCTAAATAACTTAAATTTAATTTGTTATCGCCTTAAGACAATCATCGTGTCCATATTTTACTTATTCATTAATTATGTTTTCATCGCTCTTTTTATTATAAGTGTTTGTTAAAGTTCACTGGATATAAATGTGTTGATATCGATTTCTAAAGTTAATATGTTCTGAATATTGGATAATATGTTTATTTACTTTATTAAGGTCAATGTAATTAACATTTTTTTTCTGTATTTATGTATTAGTAAATGTTCCTGAAAGCGTTTCTTTTAATTTTCTATTTCCTACTTCTTGCTTTAGAAAAAAAAATTACCATATTAAAATTAGTATACATAATTAATTATTTTTGAAAATATGTGTGTGTACCATGTGTTCCACGACGAGGTATACATTTTTGATTTATACAGATTTTATTGAAACTTTACAGACATTTTAAGGAAGGTTCTAAAAATTTTTTAGGAAAATTTTAAGTTCTGGGATTTATAGAAACAAAAAGGTGGCTTTCAAATAAAAACATCAATTACAGATAAACCACATTTTTTATTCATTACAAAATAGCTGGTAAAATAATTAAAAACAGATGATAAATAGAACTAGAATAATTAAAAATAATTAGATAATTAGTCATGGTTATGACTAATTATTAATTTGTTTTATTAAATTTCAACAACTGTTTAACACATCATCTGTTTTTAATAATTTTTTCCAGCTATTTTGTAATGAATAAAAAATGTGGTTTATCTAAAATTGATGTTTTTATTTAAAAGCCGCCATTTTGTTTTTATAAATCCTAGAAGGTTGAAATTTTCACAGAATATTTTTCCAACTTCGTTAAGTGTCTGTAAAGTTTCAATAGAATCTTTGGGGTAACGGGTGAGTGATACTAAATAAAAAGCGTATACCTCTTCGTGGGACAACACGGTATATATAAAATACAAAAAAATTGATGTGGACACCACATGACATCCTTGTACGCAGATTAAATTTTAAATACATTTTTTTAAAATGAAAAGTACATAAAATTTTATTTCATTAATAACTTCTTATGTTTTTTTTTATTGTAAAGATTTTTTACAGTCAGAGGTTAATAAGTATTAATAAATCAATATATTTATATTAAAAAAAAAGTTAAAAAAAAAAGGAGATGAAGTCTGATTCGAACCGATGTGCATTCCCCTTATAAGATCCAAATATTTCATTAATATTTATTTTATTAATATTTATTTCATTAATATTTCATTTTATTCGCTATAACTCTGGAACCAATGAAAATAAGTACCACTTATGATATATCGTTGAAAAGTTCTCAATGAGGGCTCATTACCGCAGTTAAAAAAAAGTCCAAAATCTAATTTTTTTGGATCTTGGGCTTTTTTTTGTACACTTTTAATCCAGACCATTGCAATCAAAAGGGGGGCTGTACAACTAGATGTTACAGCAATCCTAAATCCAAAATTTCAACATTCTACGGCTAATCGTTTTTGAGTTATGCGAGACAAATAAGTACGTACAGACGTTACGCCGAAACTAATCAAAATGGATATTTCCGTTGAAATCTGGAAACCGAAATTCTTCGCGATCCCAACACTTCCTTGTTCGAGTAAAATAATAATTTTATTCTTTATTAATGTGATTTGTTAAAATTTTTTGTTATATTATATTAATGATAAAAAGAAACCTCCATTAACTTTCCAATATGACAAATATTCGGGGATTTACACTCAATGTAACTATAAAATAATGTTTAATAATATTTTCTATACATTTCAATGAGTCATCAAGGCGTGACATCATTTAAGTACATTCAAAATGACTGACCAGATGATCTTCTACCTTAAGATAACGTTCAATGTAATCCTTGAAGTAATAATGGTTAATAATATTACTAAAATCAATTGAAGTTTACGAATAAATTGTAAGATAATATTTTCCTGTATAAATACGTATTTTCTGATACTGATTAAGTTAAAAGACTGTCATATTTTATTTTTAAGTAGATAAAGATATATAAAGTGTGTGTTCAGAAATATTCTGTCATACGATAATACTGAAATCTGGCTGTTAAGTAAAAAATAACAGTGTTTCTTAATAAATTTTAGCATTACTGGATAATTTATTTTACATTACTTTTTATTTTATAATAAAACCTTATCTCTTTCCTTATTATTATTATTATGTTTGACTTGTGTATTATTTTTTTTTTCTATAAAAACCTTGACAAATTAACCACCATTTTTTATTATTTATACCGTATATGTATTATGCTCATTAAGTACTGAATAAAATGTTATACTACAAGATTTTCGAAATTTTAACAAAAGAATAAACATGGCTCCCGGATCACATATTTTACGCACTTATATATGAAAGATACTGGCCGCCCTCAGAGAAATGGTATTAAATTCTTTATATTTTAAAAGGGATACGCTAGTTCGGGATCAGTCAGTTATATTCAATAAATTCTTTGTGTTAGCCTCACATCCATTCCGTTTTTAATATTATATAATATTCGTATAATTTAATTTAATGTATATATATATATATATATATATATACACACACAGAGTGTCCCATATAAAACGCAACCCATCATCACTCATCCATGAAATTTCAAAAGTCAAGCTTACTCCCCTACTCACACTTACTGAAATGGACTCGTCCAACATCTGAATATCGCGGCGACGCAGTAGACCACTACCAATAGTAACAACAATGCAATCATAACGTTCAGTGTATTGCTAGAGACAAGATGGTGTTTTCGCTAGATGAACATGTTTTCATTGTTGAGTCGTACTTCAGTACGAAATCAGCGGTTGCAGTGGAAGATTTGTTTCGCCATAAGTACCCAGATAAACCAGCTCCTAACAAAACATCAGTATTAAGGTTAGTTGCAAAATTTAGAGAGACTGGTTCTGTTAATAACAAGGAACACAAAAGATCTGCGTCAGTGTTGAATACAGATACAGTCACTGAAATCAAAGACCGATTACTCGCCTCGCCAAATAAATCGATCAGACGTTTGTCTGCTGAAATTAATTTGTCTAAATCAACTGTTCATCGGGGGTACCAAACAATTACAATTACGACCTTATCGCATTCAAACGGTTCATCGACTTCTTGAGCACGACAAAGAAACCGGCTACAATATTATCAACGGTTCCGTCGATTTCTGCGCGAGGGAATTAATGTTATGGATTCGTTATTTTTCACAGATGAAGCACGGTTTCATTTGGATGGCTACGTAAATAGCCAAAACAGTAGAATTTTGAGTGCTGAAAATCCCCACGTTTATCACGAAAAACAATTACACCCGCAGAAGTTGGGCGCGTGGTGCGCGATATCGCGGAAGAAAATAATCGATCCTATTTTTTTCGAGTACACCATTAATGCAGAACGATATCAGGATATTTTATTTCAGTTCATCGGACTCTTGGAAGAGGAAGACAGACACTGCTGACTACAACATGACGGTGCGACATCGCACTACGCAGGTTCAACTTCTGATTTCATTGAGGAATTCTTTGGTAATCGTGTTATAGGTCGAGGCTTGTGGCCACCAAGATCTCCAGATTTGACTGCGGTGGATTTTTTTCTACGGGGTTACCTCAAAGAAAAAGCCTACAGCAACAAACCACGAACACTTGAACGATTGAAAGTCAATATTGAACAAGCTGTATTAAATATCCAGCCACAAACTTTGAAAAAAGTTGCAAGAAACGCTGTAAAAAGAATTGAAGCTTGTATTCAAGAAGATGGCGGCCACTTCCAACATTTACTCTAAATGTAAGGTAATGGATGGTAATAATAAAAATTACATTTACATTTACACATGCCTTTTTATTATTTCAATAGCTACCAATATAAGGTTGGGTTGCGTTTTATATGGGACACCCTGTACATATATATATATACATATATGTGTATATTTTTTATACATGTATAGATGTATAAAAATATTGATCTCTATAGGAGAACGGTATCGTTACAACCTTTCATCCAGAATATCCCAGGTTCCAATCCCAGTCAAGCATAATTCTTTACATGCCATATAAACTTTCTGTTCCATATTCCCTTGCAGAAGCTAGAGATACATACGTACGCACGAACGTACAGATATCACGCCAAAACTAGTCAAAATTGATTCATGGATCCGATTGTACAATTTAAACACAAACAGTTACGATATCATACGCTTCAGTAACGTGGAAGAATAACTTGATCTTTTGATCATGCTATCAGAAAAGTGTTTTTTATAGAGAAATGGATGGTGTAAGAAAAACAGGTAGACCGAGGAAAAGATCGATGCATGATATGGAAGGTTGGAAGAGGGTAAAAGAAGGTCGACGGGAGCGGTGACATATCGTGATATAAACATGGATTACCGAATATAAATAATTATAAATATCGAATACAAAAATATAAATAAAATAAAATATGACACGTAGAAAAATATTTTAAATTTTAATACCGAGTTATATTATAAATAAATAAATAAGTTAAAATCCCTTTATAAATTTTAACAGACCGTGAAACACGAACGCCAACGCTGTATTATGACCGTATTCTGTAATCATTAAAGGAAAAACCCACACCCATAAAAAAGGAGCCGGATGTGAAGATAGTCCTGTTTCATTATTACACTCGTAAAATATGGTACAATCGGTCTATTTGTATCGTAATAGGATGCAAGCCATAGGCGGTGATGATAAACTAGTCTCAGTTTTGTTTGATAAATTAGATACACAAATTATGAAAAATAAGTTAATAGATAAACTAGAAAAAAGGGCGTAAAGACCATAAAAACAAGAGCACTAAAAAATAAGCTAATTTTATTAATTTTTTTTTTTTTAATTACATAGTGTAGTGACAGACAATGTATAAAATCCACTTTACATAAATAAGTTACCCTTGAACCTGTTATGCATCTGTATATTTACATTTACAATTCATCATAATCCTCCTTCCAGTAATTAAAATATTTTTTCTCATGACTTATTCCACTATAATGCATTACTGCTATTTTTTATCGTGCATGTAGAAATTACATCCTCAATGAAATTTTATATTCTTTGTATTATATTACGTAGTTTACACTTACAAATGCCTGAACACGCCATGTTTATAAATAAATATATATATTTATACACATAAAGACACTCCGTGTATTATATACACGTATTATTCAAAGTGATTCATAAAGTTTTACTCCCTCATTTTTGGAAATAATTTAAAGACAAAGAATCATCTAAACAGAAGCGTTCTGAAACACTTCGGTTTTAAGTTAAGAAAAACATTTCTTTAATAATTTTCAAAAAAATTGTAGTAAAATTCATAAAATTGGAAACTTAAAAGATATTCTTTTTTTGTTTGGTGTAAATTGACTTTGTTAAATTGCGAGTGAAAAAAAAATGCAAAATGGTTTTTACAATATTTAATTTTGAGAAATTTTATATAAATAAAAAATCTGATGTGGACACCAGATGACTGTCTTGTACGCCAATTAAATTATTATTAATTTTTTTTTTTTGCTAAACCTCATTTAAACTTATTTCATCTGAAAGTACGATACGATCCTTCAATTCTTTACTAAAATGGACAGTTACACATTGCATTGTGATGGACACCACATTCCATCACATTTTTTTGTGGTACCAGCATTTTATATTAATTTTGATTCACGTCGATTAAGCATTTATGTGGTGTAAATGAGAACGTGTTGGATTCGTAACCATGGACGCAACGGTTCGAATTTGACTTCATATACTGGAACATATATTTTTTTAACTTTCTTTTTTTAAATTTTAATATATCTATCTATTAATAATTATTAACCTCTGTAAAACCTTTTGAATTAAAATGAAAAGTACAAAAAATTTTATTTCACAAACAACTTCCGATTTTTCTTCATATTTTTCTTTTAATTGTTATAATTGAATTATTATTTATTGTAATTTTTTTTTACAATCAGAGGCTAATAATTATTAATAAATCAATATATTTAAATTAAAAATAAAGCTGAAAAAAGAAAAATGTATATGAAGTCGGATTCGAACCGATGTCTTCTTCTAGTAAGATCCAAATATTTCATTCATTAATAACAATTTTATTTGATAACACGAACCAATGAAAATAATTACAACATGATATATCTTGAAAAGCTCTCAATGAGGGCTTATTAGTGCAGTTAAGAAAAAGTCCAAAATCAAATTTTTTTGGATTTTGAACTTTTTTGGACACTTTTGATCCAGTCGATTGTAATCAAAAAGGGAGGTGCAAAATTAAATGTTACAACAATCCTAAATCCAAAATTTCAACATTCTACGGCTAATCGTTTTTGAGTTATATACATACGTACGTACAGATGTCACGCCGAAACTATTCAAAATGGATTCAGGGATGATCAAAATGGATATTTCCGTTGAAATCTAAAAACCGAAATATTTTGCGATCACATTACTTACTGTAATTGGTCCAAAATAAGAAAAAATAAACCGTACATACGTGACCTCGACATTTTAAAAACCTGATGTCACTTGAACCATCGATGACATAACAAAATTTTTAAGGATATCTTTTGATTTTATAATAAAATCTTAAGTTTAAAAAGTTGATATCTATTTAACACAGAAATGGCAGAACATTTTATAATTTTAAACTGAACCTAAAATTAACTTTATTATACTAATCCTCTCTTAATTTGGAGGCGACTTTGACGAGTTACTATATTGTTATAAAAAAAACCGTGTAAAAAATCTAATTACAGCATTAGGATCATTAATTTTTTTCTGAGTAAAATGTATAAAATCTTACTAGTATTACTATGTAATCTTACTTGTGTATTTTTATGTTTTTCTTTTGATTTTTATGAAAATATAAAGAAAAACCGTTTTTCAGAAAAGTAAAATTTACACAGCTTAAAAATAACCGAATCCCATAAAAATGTTATATTCTAAAATTTTGTTCATCTAACCCGATCTGCCGAGCGATAAAATGTGTTTACTGTATATAAAATGATTCAAATTCTATAATTTAAAAGAATTGTAGACATTTCTTTATAGCTCTCTGTATGTTTAAAAAATACCAAAAAAAAAAAAATTGAATATATTTAAATCGAAGGGAGATAGAGGAAAAGAACAAAAAAAAACATATTTCAAATTTAAGAGATAGGAGTTGATTTTTTGAAAAAAAATTTTTGGTTATTTATATATGCATTGTAGTTACAAATTTTCAATAAGTTTTCTCTAAAATACCTCTGAAGAAAATTTAAATCGGTTTTTTCGCGATATTCGCCCACCTTGTTACGAATTTTGAAAAAAAACTTACTGTGAATAATGTCCCGTTATAGAAATATTCCAGCCAAATTTGAAGAAAATTTATTTTGTTAATCCTGAGATATAAGGCCAAAAGCAGTGCGATACACATACATACATTCATATATTTTTTTGGTCTAGATGAACTACTTGGATTCTAAAACGTAAACATCTGCAAAAACTCGATACCCCATATTTGATAAGATCACCATACTTTCACCCTATTCGTCGGGAAAGTAAAAGGTTCAGTTTTTACGGATGTAGCTTGAAATTGGTTTCTTATTACCTGTGATGCCCTGCTGCGGTATAATATCCCTTCCACTATACTATTAGCAATGCTATCACTACTTAAATTCCCCAGGTAGAATTGTATATATGTTTATATATTTATGCTTTCCAAACTTTAAAGAGTAACACTTAAGTCGTTGTCTTATAGTTATTATAATGTTTTTTAAAAGTTAAATATCTCGTTACTTAAATTTCTGATTTTTATGAAAAATAGCTGTTTAACACGGTTAAGACCATTTAGAGTAGCATCATATCAAATAACCCACCAGGTTGGTTTAGTGGTGAACGCGTCTTCCCAAATTAGCTGATTTGAAAGTCGAGAGTTCCGGCGTTCAAGTCCTAGTAAAGTCAGTTATTTTTTCACATATTTGAATATTAGATCGTGGATACCGGTGTTCTTTGGTGGTTGGGTTTCAATTAACTACACATCTCAGGAATGGTCGAACTGAGACTGTACAAGACTACATTTCATTTACACTCATACACATCATCCTCATTCATTCTCTGAAGTATTATCTGAACGATAATTACCGGAGCCTAAACAGGAAAAAGAAAGAGAAAGGCATCATATTAAATAAATTTATAATAAAATAAAATTAAAAAAAAAACAGACAAAAAGGATATATATATATATACACGAGTATACAAGCTCGTATATATATCTATATAAGCTATTTACTCTTCGTAGATTAAAAATCTTTAAGTACTACGAAAAAGTACCATTCTGGCCACATACTTTGAATAAATTATGCAAAATTATATATATATATATATATATATATTTTTTTTATTATAGAACAAAAATTCGCTAGTTTAATATTAAATTATACAAGTAAGTCGTATTTATTTTTATTTGTTTTTTAAATAACAATTTTTATCATTTTTATAACGTCAAAATGATATCTAAATTATTATAATAAAAAAATTAATTTTCCAACATTTTACAGAAATATTCCTTAAATTCTTGGAATATCACCAAAATTATAATAATGATATTACTATGATAATAGTACTAAATCTTGTAGGGAATACTTGTTCCTTGAATACAGTACTTATCTATAGTCAAGGGTTAAGGTCATAATACTTTTTTTGTACCTACTAAGTTTTTATGTAAATTTTAACGCAAAAATATATATAATAATTTTTTTTCATTTGCTGATAAAAATTTATTAACTCTCCTATTCTAATCTGTTGTTGAGGTTAAAGAATTCCTGTAAATTATTACTGCCTGCATTCTCGGATACCTTATATACACGGCCCTATCTTTGAATTTTTCTATAATCTCTATTTCTACATACTATATGAAATTAACAAACCTGGATATCTTAATATATGGCTTGTTAACTTATTTTGTTTCTACATTTAAAAGTACTATTGAAAATTCTACTTTAGCAATTTAAAAATTGTAGTACTAACTTAGCACTGGAAGGATTATTTTTCTTGTAACTTTAAATATGGTTAAAAGGAATGCATTGTGTTTCTCAGACGTAACGTTGCTAATCGCTTAGATAGAATTCCTGTTAATAATAATGATAGTATTTCTTTTAATGAACATTTCCAGAAATTTTGTTAGATTACAAATTCTATTGTACTGATCAAACTGGTTTCGTTTTCAACAAAATAAAACCGTATCGTTTTGCTTTGAAGCTCCTTAATAAAAGGACTAAGCTTCTCATAATTATCAAATATTTATTATGTTTACATCAAAGGACCTTTCTTTCTTTTTCCTGTTTAGCCTTTCAGATAATATTTCGGAGGATGAATGAGAATGATATGTATGAGTGTATATGAAGTGCAGCCTTGTACAGTCTCAGTTTGACCATTACTGAGATGTGTAGTTAATTGAAACCCAACCACCAAAGAACAGCAGTATCCAAGATCTAGTATTCAAATCCGCGTTAAAATAACTGACTTTACAAGGACTTGAACGTTGGAACTATCGACTTTTATAATTTGTTTTATAATTTTTCAAAATAATTTCCACCACACATTATAGATCAAATTCCAGGACTATAGGGTGAGTACTCTTAACAATTTTATTTCCCTACTGGCCAAATTTCATATTTCAGTGCTCGGAACAAACTTTAGAGCAGTTTACTGGAGCGTTATCATGGTGAAGAAATCATGTGTTCATCCTTAAGTTTGGACGCAACTTCTTGAAAGCTTCGACAACTTTAAGCAGGTATTCCTCGATATATCACCTTCCTGAAGCTGACATCTGAGTTTCCAAATCAACTCGCTCTAAAACTCCTCTCATACTAAAAATACGACTCCTATTCTCTTCTTCACTGATGTGAATTTTCGAACAACCACGAGGGTCTCATCATCACCAACACTTTGTTCTAAGCCTTGATCGGGACGATATAATAGTACAACCAAGATTCGTCACCTGTTCACATAGGAAGATTTCCCATTTTCAAACTTTTTCAGTATTTCACGTCACCATGTAACACGATATGCCATCTGATCATCGGTCAAGTTATGCGATACCCAAAGGGTACAAAGCTTTCTAATTTGAATTTGATCTCGCAGAAGAGCATGAACTACTTATGTATTAATTCCCAAGGACATCTCTATTTGATGGTAGGTCATACACCTATCTATCTCAAACATTTTTCGTACTGCAGCAATATTTCCCTCAGTTACAGACAAAGACGGTTGACGTGACCTTGAAGCGTCCTAAAGTTCAAAATTTCCTCTTTCAAATTCTCGGCACCACCTAAATATTTTTTTTACGATGAGGACATTCTCTCCAAGCACAGGAGTCATTTCTTCTAAACACTGATATACACTTAACCCTCGTGGAAAATTGCAGCGAAAATCGCCCAGTATTTGGTTTACGACCACGATAGTATCTCTACCTCTTTTCACTAACACAGCTAAAAATCAAATGAGATAGTGACTAGCGCCGTTACAGTGCAGGTTGGGACCTGTATAAACGTGTGCTAATTTGTAACCGTCTGTGATGATCCGTTCCATCTTATTGTAAAATTTTCGTAGTACCTTATTCCTGTTTCAAATAAAATATCATTTCAAAAATTGACTAGTATTTCAAAATGAAAAAATGAATTATCTGACATTGTTTAGCGCCCGAATGTGTGAAGTGTTCATAAATTAAAATTGATGAAGATAAAATTCACCGTTCATGGAAATCAACGTCAGTCACATTTTTCGAAAAATGTGGTTTTATAATTTTAAATATATTATTGAAGGTAAAACTGGAGATGAAGTGTAACTCATGAAAGGGAAAATTTCCAAGAATTATTTTCTCGCGTGTTTGCGGTTCCATAATTATATTAAGATAGCACACCAAAACATTTCTTATAAATAAAATTTATTTTACGTTAAATAACTTATAATGAACAAAATAGGTCGATTATAAATTAAAAAAATACAATTCCGTTTTATTATAAACCTTAAAATAGATATAAGAAAATAATTCAGAATTAACATAAGATAAAAATCAAAAAATTACAATTTATAAAATAATTATTCACTTTTAATGTTCACAAAAAGAAATTAGCTTATACTTTTGTCAATGAATGTCACTTTGACCCTCTTTTTTTGTCTCCTGTTTAGCCTCCGGGAATCACCGTCAGGTATTACTTCAGAGGATGAGCGAGTATGATATGTATGAGTGTAAGAGAAGTGTAATTTTTTACAGTCTCAGGTCGACCATTTCTGAGATGTGTGGTTAATTGAACCCCAACCACGAAAGAACACCGGTATCCACGATCTAGTATTCAAATCCGTATAAAAGTAACCTTTACTAGGATTTGAACGTTGGAACTCTTGGCTTCGAAATCAGCTGATTTCCGAAGACGCGTTCACTACTAGATCAACCCGGTGGGTACTTTGACCCCCTCTGCTCACAAATAACTCGCCGAACAGCTACTCGTACTTCACCTCTTTCCAAAAATGCATTACTCATGACACATTCTTCGCTCATTTGTTACCGCATACTCACTCCGTATATTTTCGCTCGGTGTCCTCTCATTTATCACAAACCGTTGCCGTGTTTATCTTATACTGTACTGAAATTGATAACTCCACTAGTCCTCGGCAGTAATTATATCTCCGGGCCTGCCTGCAGTACCAGTACCCGACTTTTGTTTGTTAAAACGTAATAATTTCTACTGTTCTCACCTTTTATTTCTTATAAATTATTTCTAGAAAGAATCCCTTAGATATTTCTTCTGAATTTTTCTTTATTTTCTCTCTGTTTCTTCTTCTGGTAGCTTCTCTACGAATTTTAATATCTTACAACTGTTGCGAAAATGCTATAAATATTGGGAGTTTCTATTAAAAATATTTAAGCTGCTCGTTATATTTTGAAAATTAACAAAGATTTCATACACGCCAATAAGTTTTTTTTTTGTTATGAAAGAGCGGGCATTAACAACTATGATCATTAGCCCGGTGGAAATTGGTAGCATATGAAAAGATGCGATGCCTGATAGGAATTCGAACCGGGAATATCCGCATGAAATACCGAGACGCTACCTACTCAACCAGGGAGGTCGGCAAGATATTTTTAATACATTGGAAGAAAAACTCCCCGTTTTAAGTTTTTTGAAGTTTTTCTTGTTCATGAGATCCACTCCCGTTAAAGCCCATCAGGGCTACGAACGATGGAAGGGGGTGTGGTGATCAGAAGGCGGGTGTCTTCCTCTACGGGATTGGGAGGATCATGAGATCCAATGGGTGGACACTTAAAATAAACATCCTGTCTATCTATAAACTGTAACTACTTTATATAGGAACCATGCGTCTAAAAAATCAACCGATAAACATATTAGTAAAGAATTAATTGCTAATTAGTAAAATATTATTAATGAATTAATAAATAGTACTTTATATCTAAACCCTTTTGCTATTAATGAAAACCTTATTTTATGAATAGTACATTTATAAAAATGAATTATCTTCAACGATGGAAATAAAAGCAATGACCGCCTGATGGAATAAAACAAATTGTAAAACTTTCTTTCACTCTTACTTCAAGGAAACGATTATTAAATTATCATCGTACAAAATCTTAAAACTTCCACTGGTCTATCCTTCTTGTAATCTACTGTAGTTGTATTATTTATCTTGTTACACAAATTGAAACGAATGGAAAGTCTATTCTTCATTGAAAATTACATTGCAAAACACTCCATTGTCAATGTCATTGTCAGTTTTCATTGTTAGTTCACCGAGCATAAAAAAAATAGATACTTCTATTCGATCTTGTTTACTGTATAATTTCACCGTAAGAGAATTTGAATTAAACGATTTTTTACGCACTCCGATTCATTCGATCTACAAAGAAATTATGCAAAGAATATTTTTGTTAATCTACCGTGAATTTTTTTCAAAATGTATAGTAATTACATAATTTAATAGCAGTGTTGTTCCCCCATTAACTGTAGACCTTTGCAATCGATTAATGTAGAATAATAACAATCCGCTCTATTCTATGTAGTCAACGAGGTAATGACACGGTTAATCGTGGATATAGTGAAAAAGGCAATCGAAAGATGTCTGTAGAAGGAACA
The DNA here is from genome assembly GCF_047948215.1 of Lycorma delicatula. Taxonomy (NCBI): domain Eukaryota; kingdom Metazoa; phylum Arthropoda; class Insecta; order Hemiptera; family Fulgoridae; genus Lycorma; species Lycorma delicatula. Next base: position 26,836,753 of record NC_134462.1, read on the forward strand.
AGCAACATTTCTGGACGACCGGTAAGCTACAATCACATAAATTCTTTACAAATATATATAAAATGGAATGCCAATCCGTATCATTTATTTATTGGTTTTCAAGAAACATTTGATTTGGTTACCAAAAATAGCTATTCAGGAAGCCATTAAAAGATATCACACACAGAAGAAAATTATATATCTCATAAACAAGACGTACAGAATATATGCGTGTCAAGTTACGTTCGCGCTAGTAAATTAACCGAGAGTTTAAATGAAAATTAGGCAAAGAAAAAAATTAGCAAATGAAAATTAAGCAGACAGTCGGATGCTATCTCAATGTATACTTGTGATGAATCGAGAGTATGCTAAAGTGGATCACTGAAGATAAAACAGCGAGATTTGTTACAGAGAAATGAGTACTATAATTTTTATGATATATATTATCTATGATAAAAAGATTAATCAATTTGTAGAAATAAAAATCCTGAAGAGAGGGGGCAACTAAGAATAAACGGGTAGGTGTAAATTGAAGGTTACTGATTATAGGTTTTTAGAATAGAATTAAACCTATAATCTTATAAAATTATAGGTCAATAGAATTATATGTTACTGAGGAGAACAAGGAGAACACCTAGCTGCTCATGTATAATTAAAAATGATGCAGGGTACATAATTAATAAAAGGGTTATTTTGAGTTTGAGTTTTTTCTAAGATATGCAAACCGTACTGTTTTGTTTAGAAGCGCCTTATTAAAAGCTGGTAATAATTATTAAATATTTATAATGCTTACGAGTACTCCATTTTGAAGTATAACATCATTTCTTGGGGCTTCAACAAAAAATCAGAGTAGATTTTTCTTCAGAATAAGTTTACAAAAAAATAAAAAATAAACAACTAACAACAAAGCAGTTATACTTTTCTGGTATTGGTTATTTATTTTTATGTAGTGGAAAAATAATGATGCGTGAAAAAAGTATAAAATTCAAAAAATCGATATTTTTTAAATCAATATTTTAATTGATAATTCAAAAAAAATTTTTATATTATAAAAGTATTTTGTTGTTTTCCTAACCTACCCCCTCCACCTCCCCCCCCCCCCGACGGCTCAATGAGATAAGGATGATATATACGACATGTAAATGAGGTGTAGTCTTGTACAAACTCAGGCCGTCCATTCCTGAGGCGATAGGTTCCCAACTACCAAAATACACTTGTATCCACTGTCTAGTATTCAAATTCATATAAAAGAAACAAAATTTACTTATTTGAACCTCGAAACCTTTGAGAAAAGCAGCTGTTAAACAACTGATTTGAGACGATGAGTTAATCACTAAATCAGCCCGGTAGGCTTATTATAAAAATATGTAATAAAAAGATAGTTTTTTCGATTTTTTTGAGAAGAGGCAAAGGTTTTTTTTTTTAAAAATGGTAAGATAAGTATGTACTAAACTTAATATAAACTGGGGTTGTTAGCAAAATTTTGAGAAAATTAACCCCAAAACGTTATCTACCCTACCACCTGGAGATATCTAACCCAAACTTTTACCAACAAACTGCCTCATATACACGAATCTCTGTACCAAATTTCACCAAAATTGGTTCATCCAGTCAAAAGTTATTAAGATTCAAACACACACGTACATACGAACATTACCCCATTTCTTTTTTGATTTTTCTTTGGATCCCTGAGTTATGAAATGTCGAGATATGATAAAAACCGATACTCTATTTTTTGACTGATTACCATACTTTCTTTCTTGCAGCATAGCTCTAGAGATATGATTCCAGGAAAGCAAAAATTGGCTATTAGATCATTGTTTGCGCTCAATCATATGTACAGTAGATCGATAGTGAGAAAATTATAGTTGTTAAATTATTTTTGCGTTTGTAATTTATTGATATGCAATCTTCGTTTAAAAGAATAGTCACTAAATTTTATATCCACCTCTAACAAACCAGATATGTTTTCTTGTAACTCAACACAATACTTCGGGTTATGAGAAAGAACCTAATTATGCTTCCATTTTTTTAAAATATAAATTATTGAACCGTTTAAAAGATCTTCTCACCAATTTATTTATAATACAAATAAAAAATTCTTTTTATAGGAACAATATAACTCTGTCAATATATCTTTAAATAATACTGATTGATACCCTTTTTAAAATAACGCTCAGTTTTTTAAATCCTTATCAAATTTACATAATCTGGAAGGAGCGTGATACATACGGGGAAGTAAATTGTGTATTTTTGGTTTCAATATCAAGATCGATATGGTCGTGAGACACAGTAAAATAACCAAATAATAATCAGAAAGGTACAGATTTTTATGAAAAATCGGATTTGGTCGTGTTTCAATATGAACAAATCCTTTCCTTACAGTATATTAAAGATTAGATGGAATAACATAAGAACAAATAAGTGGATGTTTTTAAATGGCAAAGCAGAAATAGAATGAAATACAATTAGGGGAAAAAGTAATTTCAGTCTTCGAAAACAATCATACACCGCTGAGAATAATGGAATTCTCAGAAAATAAGAAAAAAAGCAGAGCCATGCATGTTGTGAAAAAGAATAGTAGAGAAAAGCAACGCTCCAGGAGGGTAAATTGGGGTCAGTTAAAGTGCTGTAGAGAATATAATAGAGAGGCACTACCCGTCTAATAGGAATCGACAGGAAACAACTACATCTGTTTCTTTACAACCAACCTAATGCACTAAACCAGCAATTTATCAAGTATAATTGTTAAAGAATTTAGTTCTTTTACTAAAATCGTCGTATAACAATAATAAATTAGTTCTTGTCAAAAGTATTTTTATGACCGTTATTACTATTATTATTTTACATCAATCATCGATATGTAATGCAATGACAAATGATTCAGCGATTTTTTAAATAAAAGATACTAATCTTAGTTGTTAAAAGAACGGTGATTATCCTTAAACTTTATAAAATAATTTCAAGTTAATTTACTTTAAATTACAACTTTATTCGATTAAAAGTAGAACAGCAGCAGGTTTGTAATAAATTGTTTCGGTAAAGAAATAAAAAATTACTTTTGTAATTGACTTTATCATTTTATGAATCAACTAAATAATCTTATTATCTACTTGCTTGTTGCAAAAGTGCTTTCTTTGGTGTTTTTTCTGAACAGTTAATATCAGAATGCATCTTTATAAAACTATCACAATTTGTACAGATCGCTGATATGTTTGTATCGTTTGGAATATCGTTGAACGGATTTAATGAACCTTTATCGTTAATTTAACTAAATTTAAGGTGCTTTTGAGCTAAATTTATCAAGATATAAATACCTATTGAAATGAAGACTGATTTGAACTGATGTGCCTTACCCTTGTAAGTCCAAATATTTCATTAATTAAAATTTCATTTGACTATAACTCTGGAACCAATGAAAATAAGTACCACTTATGATATATCGTTGAAAAAATCTCAATGAGGGCTTATTACCGCAGTTAAGAATCAAAATTATTTTGGATTTTGGGCTTTTTTGGACACTTTTTCTTCAGTCTATTGCAATCAAAAGTGGAGGTTCATAACTAGATGTTACAACAGTCCTAAATCCAAAATTCAACATCCTACGGCTAATCGTTTTTGAGAAGTGCGAGATATGTAAGAACATATTTTTTTATCACGGCTTATAGAAACGAACACAATAGGATTCTTTATTTTTTTTTTAAATTAACCATTTCTGATATACTACTTGTATAATAGAAGATAGATGAAAAATTACGTACAGACGTCACGCCGAAACTAGTCAAAATGGATTCAGGGATAGAAAAAATTTCTATAACCTACGGCTAATCATTTTTGAGTTATGCGAGATACATACGTATATACGTATGTATGTATATATACGTACATACGTGACGCCTAAACTGAAATGGATTCAGGGATGGTCAAAATGGATATTTCCGCTGAAATCTGAAAACCGATTTTTTTCGCAATCACATTCGCGATCATATTATTACTTCCTTTACTTCGTACAAGGAAGTAATAAAAAATTAACCTAAAAATTATACTAAAGTAATATAAACACATCCGACATACACGAAATGATATACATAGACGGAAAAAAAATTGTATGAATAATTACATTTTTGAATTCAGATGTACAGCCTTAATAAATCTATGTCATTCGATAACGTAATCATATTGTTACCTAAAATATTTCTGATGTTAAGTACAAATTTAAATTTCCTACGCAGTGCCACGTAACAGACACAGTCCATTAGTATGTGGTGTACTGTCAGTTGGCAGTCACGCAGCGAGCACAAACGGTGCTTCAGTTTGAGTCTCAGATATTCACGAGTGAGTCTGGTGTGTTCTATTGGCAAACGGCAAATAATAACCTTCTCACGACGGTTATTCCTGCATGAAGAGCTCGTGAGTGACATAGTGTCCTTAACTGGACGAAGTTTATTACTGATGATAGCATTCCATTCACTGTCACTCATCAGGAACACATTCTTCAGAAAACAGATAAGATCATTTGAAACCACGCGATTAGTGAAAGGAGGCTACGAACAAACCTCTTTTGCCCTACGATCAGCTCGCTCATTGCCTGAAATTCCAATATGGCTGGGGATCCAGCGGAAGTTCACAGTTGTATTACGTTGGGTTATTTCAGAGATATTAGCAAAAATAACCTGAAAAACAACGACCACTGAAAAAGAACAAAAGAGGCTCTTTGTATTATACCAATACTTATACTGGCATCAAATTTTTAGATTATCTTTTTTAGGTCCGTGCTTGCACGGCTGGGCGGCAGTGAGGAGGCACGGGGACCCCCGACCACCGGGTCAAACAAAGGAGAAAAAACAGAGTCCCGACGGATGGGGTGGGGTCGTGGGAACGGTATAGTCGGGCCCGGTTACCCCCGCCTCTGAAGCTAGAGGCAGGCAAATTAAGATAAGAAGATCCAGAACTGGCGGGCTGACCTGGCATACGGCAGGCGGGAGGCCCGTTAGAGTTGGACTAAGTCATGCTTGACTGCAGATCCAGTTCAGGGGTGTAGGGGAAAAAGTTATTTTTATTCTTCTGCTCACGATTAATAGTTAATGTTTTCAAGACTGTATATCATAGACAATAGGGTGTCTGAAGTACATATTTCTAATGGCTTGCAAGACACTCATGGAATCTGAACAGACAAGTACGTGTCGGAACGTTGGGCTAAATATATTTAAGGTCTTGTTATTCGTAAATAGCTCTGCGACGAAAGTACTGACAATGCTGGAGAGGCCAAACATGCATGTCCTACTGCCAAACACAAAAGTACAACCAACAGAGTTATCGTGTCTAGAGCCGTCTGTATAATCCTTAATATTATAAGGATTACAGGTAAAAAGAAGAACTCCGATCGAAGTTTTGCCGAACGCTTTGTGTGAAGTGCGCTTTTATATAGGTCCAAATCATTGATGGCCAGAAAGAAGAATTTTGAAATGCAGTCACAGAGAAGAATTTAGAAACAGAAATGGACAAACAAAATGAGAAACAAAGTACTGAAAAGAGTTGAAGAACAGAAGAATGTGATGAAAACAATAAGGGAGAAGAAAATACTTTGGTTTCGGAAATCCAATGTAGAAATTATCTTCAGCGAAAGCTCATGAGGGGAAAGTAGAGGAAAGGAGATGCACAGGAAGAAGAAGAATTAAAATATTACAAATTTTAGGAAGGAAAGAATCTAAAAGGAAATGAAAGAAAATAACTCAAGACCGAGAAAAATAAATATTTCGCCAAACAATATTTCATTTCAGGAATTAACTCATTGACTGTAACAGGTAGAAATGCGATCAATCGAATAAAATTTATAAAACATAATTAATTTTGTTATTTTAATCAATGAAACCGAACTGGAATATCGGAACTCTAATGGAAAATTTTATTGTTCCAAATTTTTGGAAGCCAGATGGACGTAATATTTCACTCTGGGATAATTTTCTTACAAGACTATGTATATCGTCTGGAATATCACGAACTATGAGATTAAATTTTTATTTACACATATCGCTTTGTCTCAGTCATAATAACAATAATGAATAATTTTAAATAAAACACTTTTTTTTTATCACGGCTTATAGAAACGAACACAATAGGATTCTTTATTTTTTTAATTTTATTTAACCTTTTCTGATGTACTACTTATAAAATAGAAGGAATCAAAAAATTTCAAAATCGGGCGATGATAATGAGAAAACTTTTCGTTAATAGAATTTAATAGATAAAAATAAAATAAAGTTCAAAAAAAATGAAAAAATGAAAAATCAAAAAATCTGCTTTTTTAGTTTATTTTCAGTTTATTCTAATTTCAATATTGAAGATAAGTCTTATAAATAATATTGATTTTTTTTTAAAGTTTCCAAAAAATGAATAAATTAAGCTTTAAATTCATCAGCAAATAAAAAAAAATTCATAATCAATTTTGTAACTTTAAATAAGATGCATTTAAAAGAATATGAATCGATTTTGTTTATCTTTAATAATACCTAAATAATCATTTTTTTTTAAAAAGGTAAGCTATATGCTTAGTATCTTTTTTCTGTGTTATTATTAGAATCTCCCAGCAGTATTTATATGACTTAGATAATGGATAAGACGCTGAAAATGATCTAGAATTATATTGTAAAATTAAATTAAAATATAGGGGGAAAAACAACACATTTTACTTGACACTAACACATTATTAGTAATGATAAACTGTATGATGTAGATTTCTAAATTTGTACTCTGGTAGATATTTAAAGAAAAAGAAAGTTATTCAGAAGTAAATCTAGAAAAAAGCTGGCAAAGTATTGCATGACTTTCTCGGATATGCCGAACAAGTTATGCTTGATCTTTGCATAGCTTTTTCAAAGTTTTAGTTATTCATTAGTTATTAATTTATTTAAACACACACACACACACACACACACACACACACACACACACACACACATATATATATATATATAGTCTATGACACTCCCGGTAATGTAAGAATTCCAACGCTGGGCCATACATCTAAAACGGTTCTGCCATTGAGCTACTACGGTGAAATAAACACACATACACCCAAAATAAATTACACTCCTTTTTGAGCATTGGGTAAAAAATATTTAAACTGAAGAGAGACAGAGAAAAATAAAAGACATATATTCCCATTTAAGAGCCTGATGTAGATTAAAACAAAAAAAGGAAATTATTATTTATATTGCATTGTAGGTAACAAATTGACTTTAATAAAGTTTTTTCTAAAATGCCACTGAAGAAAATCTAAATTGGTTTGTCGCGATATCCCCTCACCACCTAAACGAATTTTGAAAAAATTAATATGATTCAATGCCCCATATATAGAAATATTTGAGCCAAATCTGAAGAAAATTGATTTGATCAATCCTGAGATTTAAGCCGAAAAGCAGTGCGACATACATACGTACATACATAATATGTTTTTTTGTCTTTATTAACTATTTGGACTCAAATACAGAGATTGACAAAAAACCAGATATCTCAGTTCTGCCATGATCACCACAAAATTTCCTCTTTAATGTAGCTATTCTCGATTTATTCGCCGGGAAAGTAAAAATATCAATAATTTTTTTCAGAATAAATACTTAAAAGTAAATTAATAAATTCTAAAAAAATATATATTCAATTCTTAAAATTGTTTTAATTAATATAATATAGTATAGGCAAATTAAATAAATAATATTAAAAAATATCTAGTTATATAATTATGTTATAAGTTAACTCGGGATTTAATGGCAGAAACATACTGATCGTTGAACAATTGAGAGGCAATGGGATGTAGGCGGTACCACTTTTTTAATTTTTTTTCGGGTCACGGTATTAAATTAAAAAAATTATGAGAGAGAAAGAGATTATAGTAAGAAAATCTAGGCTACTAACCGAGTGCAAATCGAAACATAACTTTAAACACGCAGATGAGGACGTGAGTGTGCTGGAGGCTATACGCTAACCCTAGTCTGAATAAAATAATTATAATTGTTCTGCGTGATGCCCTTGAGTATCCTTACCCGGCAATCCGGCTTCATGTTATTAATATGTAAACTACCTCCCGATTATTTTATTTATTTATTTTCATTTTAAGACAAGGGTAATATCATCAGAAACAGTAAATTGTTCTTATAATAGACCGCTCACGAAATCAAAAGTTCATCCGGTACGTAAATCTGTGTACACTTTTAAAATTATTTTTTTATTTACGAAATTAATGCGGTCAAATTTAAAAGTACCCACCGGGTTGTTCTAGTGGTGAACTCATCATCGCAAATCAGTTGATTTCAAAGTCAACGTTCTCAGGTTCAAATCCTAGTGAAATCAGTTACTTTTATACGGATTGGAAAACTAGATTGTGGATACTGGTGTTCTTTGGTGGTTGGGTTTCAATTAACCACACGGTTTCAGGAGTAGTCGATCTGAGTTTGTTCAAGACTACAAATTTACTGATACATTTACATTACACTGTTAAGTCGCAAATGACTTTAATTGTTGATGCAACTGTAAATAAAATTATTAAAAAAAAACATTCAAAGTAAAATTTATTATTAAAAATGTTTAATGACATCATTAATAAATAGGCAACTGTTTAATTATAACTAAGATAAGCATAATTAATAAACTTTATTCAGTATTTTTAATTTAAGTTTTTGTTTATTTTTAAGAAAAAATAATAATTTACTTATTCCAGATAGAACAATATATTTAACGCCGAGATTAACTAAAAAAATTATTATTCTCTAATTTTTATTGGGCTTTAAGTCGATATTATTACATTTTTTAAAGCTTATTTTATTTTGCAATTCTTAATTCTTTTTTGTAAGGATAACTATATAAAAAATCCGATGTGTACACCACGTGACTTCCTTTTACACCTATTAAATTAGATATACACATCTTTAAAAGTAAATAAAATTTTATTTCACTAATAACGTCTGATTTTTTTAATTTTTTTTTAATTGCTATTATTGATTGTAAATTTTTTTTAAAGTCAGAGGTTAATAATTTATTAATAAATCAATATATTTAAATTTAAAAAAAAAGTCGTAAATGAAGTCGGATTCGAACCGATGTTGTGCCTTCCCTATGTAAAGTCCAAGTATTTCATTAATTAAACTCTTATTTGGCTGTAAATCTGGAACCGATGAAAATTAGTACCAATTACGATATACCGTTGAAAAGCTCTCGATGAGGGCTCATTGCTGCAGTTAAGAAAATGTCCAAAATCCAAACTTTTGGATTTTGGGCTTTTTTGGATACTTTTGGTTCAGTCAATTGCAATCAAAAGGGAAGGTGCACAACTAGATAAGTCCTAAATCCAAAATTTCAACATTCTATGGCTAATCGTTTTTGAGTTATGCAAAATACCTACGCACATACGTACGTACGTACAGACGTCACGCCGAAACCACTCAAAATGTATTCAGGGATGGTCAAAGTAGATATTACCATTGAAATCTGTAAATCGAAATTTTTCGCGATCACAATGCTTTCTTTACTTCGTAAAAGGAAGTAAAAATAAAAAGTTTTGTATAAAATGAACAACGTAGAATAAAAGTTAGGGAAAATAATTGAAACCACTGAAAAGGTAAAACAGATTTTTTTTCGAATTTTCTTCACATCAACTAATATTCGGTTTGTGACAGTCCTGGTTGTTTTATCAAATCTCGACCTTTAGCTAAGATATAGTATAAATATTATTATAACGACAACAAAATATTGAAAAAATAAAATATAACTATTATGATAGTAGTGAAAAATATTGTTCCTCATTTTGAGGCCGAAATATAATATAGTTGCCAAAACTATTTTAAATTAATAGCCCTTTAAGTGATGAAGAAAAATAAATTTTAAGAAAAATTTTTCTAAAAATATTCATATATAGGTTAAGCTTTAAAAAGTTTCTTAAGTAAAGTTTTTCAAATCTCACACACCCTTCAATAAAAGTTAAAATAAGAAAACAGAAAATTTTCAAAAATTCTTCTGAATTTTAGGTCCGATGCAGGACATCAGATTTATTCCTTAATTAGAATCCCTAGAATTTCAGCATACCGTTATCATATGCCTTCAAGAATTTCATTATACCTTCGAATAGGGATCAGGGCGAAATATTTTGCTACCCCTAACTGGAAAACAAAACGAACATATATTTATAGCAACTTTTTTCCTTTTATTAATACATTAAATCAGTTTTCTAAGTGTTGCGCAATTCTGAATCACTCTGTGTATAGATAAATTTTATCGCATTAGAGAAATTATAAAATTATCTTCATTGGAAAAAGCATAAGACATTATTACTATGTACTGTGTTTCTTGCTGATAACACTTATTAGCTAATAAGTGTCCACTTTATCTAATTAATGGATTTTCCCATCATTATCCGTTAAAAAATACATGAAAGAAAAACTTAGCTCATCACTTCAAAATACCAGGGAGTTAATTAACTTCATTAGCGATGGCTAGACTTTTATAACAACTAATTACCATTATTATTTTAAATGATAATTAATAAGTACAAGCGAGTCAAAGATATTGAATCCTTAGAGAATGAAATTATCTACACATGGACAAACAATTATTATGTAATTTTATATAATGTCGAGTTTTATATAAACGTAATGTGGAGTGTCACATAGTGAATATATTTCCTTTTTTAAGAAATCTTCGATGTATTATTGTATGTACACAATAATGTGTACGGGCTATTATAATTCTTTTATGCAAGTACCTAAATAAAATGAATACAATTAAAAACATATATAGGTGTTTTTTAAAATTAAAAAAAAAATTGTTTAAAAAATCTTTATATTAGAATGAACCTGAGAAGTTTAATTATGTTATTCTACTAATCGTACTTTTAATTTTTTTATTTTTTAAAAATCATCAGAGTGAAAAATTAAGAAGATAAAAAAAAAAGAAATGACTCTAGAAAATGAGTTAAAATTATTACGATTGACATTAATATACCTATTTAAAAATTAAATTAAATTATTTAAGTTCAATTTATATTTCGTTTAGATGATAAATAAACAAAATTTTAAAACAAAGTTTGTGTTTAATCTGTTAAATTTAAATAACTTTTATTATAAATAAGGTCAAAATTTGCATCTTTTAAAATTTAAAGAACTGAAAATAAAAAGTTTCTGAGGGTTATAAATATTTTTAAAGTAATTTATATTCATTAAAATTTAAATAATATGTTGAAATATCCTTTATAAATAGGTTAAGTCGATACAATAAATGCATTTCGGCTTACAGAAACTATATAAATTATTCTTAAATAATGAAAATATTAACAAATAAGAAAAATTACGCTAATATGCAAGACAGCTAGGGGACATCACAAGATTGACTATTCTTTGTAATTCTAAAAAATGGCCTTAACATCGTTAAAAATATGTCTTATAAGACTACAAATACGTATAAGATATAACTACAGCAATATATCTTAATTTATTGTACTCTCCTTGAAATCTCCACTTTCTTACGTTATTTATTGTTATCATACTTAATTATATTTTCAATCAGTGATAATAATTATGATAAATAATTGATTAATAATAAAAGTATTATTATTATTGTTTATTTCCTAAAATGTCATCACTAAAATAACTAATAATTGTTATTTTCTTTCATTAAAAAAAAAAAAACATATTGGCTATTAGTTGCTTTACATCTTTTTCGATTTATTTAACGATTGATAGTATCAGTTTCATAATGATAGAAAAAATTCAAGGATGATTTTAATATGTTCACAATTTTTTTTCTGTTAACCTATGTACTTTAATTTCGTTAATGAACGTTTTATTAAAAATCTGATGTGGACACTACATGACTTCCTTGTACGCCTATTAAATTACATATACACATTCTTTTAAAATGAAAGGTACATAAAATTTTATTCCAATAATAACATCTGGTTTTTTTTCATATTTGTTTATTGTTATTATTGAATTATTATTTATTGTAAAAACTTTTTTCAATCAGAGGTTAATAAATCAATATTTTAAATTTAAAAAAAAGTTAAAAAGAAAAAAAAGGAGATAAAGTCTCATTCGAATTGGTGTGCCCTTATAAGATCTAAATATTTCATTAATTAAAATTTCATTGGGGATATAATTCTGAAATCAATGAAAATAATTACTACTTATGATACATTGTTGAAAAGCTCTCAATGAGGACTTACTGCAGTTAAGAAAAAGTCCAAAATCTAGGTTTTTTTGATTTTGGTAGTTTTTTAAACACTTTTGGTCCAGTTGATTGCAATCAAAAGGGAAGGTGCAGAACTAGATATTACAACAGTCCTAAATCCAAAATTTCAACATTCTACGGCTAATTTTTTCAAAATTATGCAAGATATATATATGTACGTACATCCCAACCTCGTAGGGGAAGACACCCGCCTTGTGACGCTTCCGATGGCCACATCCCCCTTCCCCCGTTACTAGCCTTACTTTGCGCAGTGGCGATATCGTAACCAGTAAAGTTCATCTGAGGTGCGATTATTGCTAGTTGAAAACATACGTACGTACAGATGGCAAGCCGAAACTATTAAAAATAGATTCAGGGATGGTCAAAATGGATATTTCCGTTGAAATCTGAAAAACCTAAATTTTTCGCGATTGAAATACTTCCTTGTCCTTTAAAAAAGGAAACAAAACACTAAAGAAAATTAAAAAACAAACACTTTTTTTATTGTTTTTATAACAGATTCCAATTTTACCCCCGAGTGAAATCAACAGAAACTATTCAAAAAAATATGTACTGTTAATAGTCTAATAAAAAATTCTTTCTTATTATCTTCATTCGTTTGAACCGTGTACGGTATTCTGGGTTTTCAGTAATAGCTATTTTTGTAGAGATGAATCGTCATTACAAAAACAAAGTATTAAACAAAAGTCGAAAGAAAAATATATATAATAGTAGATTATGCCTTCTCTCAAATATACTCAAAGAGTACCCACCGGGTTGGTCTAGTGATGAACTCGTCATCGCAAATCAGCTGACTTCAAATTAGAGAGTTCTAAGGTTCAAATCCTAGTAAAGTTACTTTTATACGGATTTGAATAGTTTATCGTGGATAACGGTGTTCTTTGTTGGTTTGGTTTCAATTAACCACACATCTCAGGAATGGTCGACCTGAGACTGTACAAGACTACACTTCATTTACATTCATTCATATCATCTTCATTCATCCTCTGAAGTAATACCTTACGGTGGTTCAAGAGACTAAACAGAATAGAAAGAAGACACTCAAGGAGTTTTTTGTGATAGTTACTTTACTGTACACCTCGGTTACCGGAATGAAAACGTTGGTGTGTTACACGGGTCAAACATATGCAGTCTTGTATGATACAACTAGAGTAAATCTTTAAATAGAAATTACTTATTTCTTCGTGTGTTATGAAACATTGTATATTAAGATTTTTTTTTTTCAATAACTTATTGAGATAAAAGTAAATTAATTCAACTTATGTTGGATTTTGATAAATAATTTTACTTTAAATTATAAAACATGAGTAAATTATAAAAGAGTAATGTAATGTGTATGATTCATTATTATTTAATCTGTAAACCACAGTTTTGAATACTATAATCGATCACTGAATAAAATCTATGCAAAAATATCCTAAAGACGTCCTTTGAACCCAGAATGTAAATATCCACTTTGCTCAAAATCCAAGAATTATTAACATAACCATTTATTAATTTATACAAACATATGACATCATACTAGATTTCTTTTATGCAGCAATGAAGATTGCTGAAACTCCACCATCAAATTAACTCGACTGATCAAGAAAGGATGCAAACATGTTTTCGATAATAAAACATTTCAGCATTCTGATCGTACCAGCACTCTCAATTAATTTATTATTATTTATATTTACAGGTTTCTAAACGATGGAATTATACTCCAACAGAGATTTGACCGAAGAATAATATAAGTTCAGTATTGTTAAGTTTTACTTAAAAATACAGTTGTTCGAATCCTATTTCTAAACGCTTTATTAACAATTGATTTTATATGTAACTCAAATTTATAATTCGAAGAAAATATTATTTCTAAATCCCTTACTTCCTGCATCCTTGTAGGTTCCGTATTATTGATGATATAAGTAAATAGTATTATTTCTATATTTCCTACGTGTTGCCTGCATATATTTACATTGAAATCAGTTATGAGCAAATCAATCGACTATCTTACTACTAATATCTGGTTGCATGTGATTCGCATCTTTAATACAATCTATAGATTTGTATAAATCTCAGATCATCCGAAAAAAAAAACAGAATCTTAAACTCTTCTAAGGAAGAACAAATTTCGTTTATAAAAATAACAAAAATTAGGGGTGTCAAGTTGGATCCTTGAGGTATACCTGATTGTATAAAATTGTAATTCAAATGGGGGTGTATTTTATGATGGAGGTATTTATCATGTTTTGCGTTCAATTCCACACACTTTAACAGTAACTTTTATTTACTAATTTTAGGAGCGGGAATTTTTACCCCTGTTATAATAATTGAAAACGATTCCAATTCTTTTAACGCCTGTTTAAGGGGAAAACATTAACGCCTGTTTAAGGGGCGTCAAATTCAATTTTATAAACGTCCAAAGATATAAAATCAGATAAATTTTTTATTTTTTGTATTTTTATTTTTAGGAATAAAAATGCAGTAAAAAATAATTCATGAAATTATTTGTATTTTGTATACAGAATTTATACAATGACATTTTTTATAAGCTAAAAAACCCGTATTAGTAAATATCTCTCTAAATCCTTATCCAATTAATATAAAGAATTGATGCTCAAATTCGAATACTACCGTAAAAAATTTATTAAAATTTTAGATCAAATTGTTGTTGATACACAAGGAAAAATAAACTCGCATACTCGCATAATGTTACGTTTCAATAATTTCATAAACAAGAGTTTGGTCTTAAGGGATACAAAATATCTCACCATGTAGATGTACAGAAAACCGAGTGTTTGATTTTTTTATCGGTAAAAGCTTTTTTTTCTGTTATGTACTATAAAAACTGAGGGAAAAAAAATTATAAGTTTACGATATTTTCTCCAATATAATCGTATACGGATAATCATATCCAAGAGGGAGTGGATAACAAAAATTTTCCATTAAGAACAGCATTCAACCAAAAGTTATGAGGTACTGAAAATATTCGTACCGAGTAGGGATGCATAAATTAAGACGCGATTGGTGAATCGTACCATTAAAGGAATAAAACTTATACAAATATAATTAATATACATGTTACGTGTTCTTATAAACAATTATCTGACGGTTAGGTTTACAACCTGATCAGAATTAAATGTTATACGTTTAATGGATTTTTCATGTACAGAATAAAATCTTGGCAAGTTTTATTTTTGAAGATAATAAAAAGCTATAAAAAAACAAATGTCCGGTACAGTTTTCTTAATGTATTTTTCAAAAATTTACATTTAAATTTAAAAAAAAAAATAACTGTATTGATTATTCAGATTTTTGATTATAATTTTATAGAACAAACATATATTTTGAATAAGAAAAAAGACTAATAAAATATTCAGAAACTTTTTAATTGTTTTAAAATTAAAAAGTTCCACAGAATTTAAATAATAATATTTTAAACAGTATTTCTAAATAACGATTTTAACAGCGTCACGGATGCGACAAGAATTACGATGAATAATAACGGTTGTAATAATTTACACATTTCTTCATTGACAATATAACATTTATCTTAAGGTTAAATTCATATGCTTGTATGCATGCGTGTATGCGCGCTCGCGTGCGCCCTCCTCCATGTATTTGAAAGATGACGGAAAAAGAATGTTTACATATTTTTTTGTTAACATATTTTTTAATTTATGAATTTTTTGTGCGAATAAAATTTATAAGTACACTGTTTATGTAATATATTTAACAGTTTAAAGCTGGAAGGTCGTGTTCTAGTTTCGATTACATGTATAATGACATATGTCATTGTACTGTTATTACTGTTAATTGTGGTAAAGGTGTGCGGGCATATTATGTTACCTGTCAATATATAATGTAATGTAATATCATAAATAAAACATTCTAAATTTCCTGGATTAAAAATAAATTTATGTTTAAGTACAACCCGTACTTGTTTATCATTTACAAAATTTACAACTTACACTAAGATTTAACTAATTACATGTGTTATAAAATTAAATATTTTTTTAAAAATTAACAAGTAAAAAAATTTTTTTTAACGCTTTTATTTACAGTCGCATCAACAATTACAGTCATTAGTGACTAAAGTAACACTAACATGTAGTGTTACATAAAACAACAAAATCATAAACGACAAAAATAAACAATAAAGAAACAGGAACAATAAAGAATAAACATAGACAAATAACAAAAACAAATTTAACAAAAAAATGTAGTTTTATGTTTAGCTCTATTTTTGACAAACCTGAAAAACTGATAAATAAAAAAACAAAAAATCACCCACAACGTGATTGCAAAGTTTTTTCTCATATCTTTTCACCACATTTTCAAAATTTCTATGAAGGGATTTAATGTTAATAAAGATGGTTGGAAAAAGAACTTCTTAAAAAATTACTATTTCCAGAAACCCAAACGAAAGGTAGAATTCGACATTTAAAAATCCCTCCCCCTCCCAAAAAAAAAAAAACATAGTTCTACTTATACGTAATTTCTGCTTTAAATATGAAAACATTTATAATTTTTTTTAATTTTATGAGTAAGAGACGGGATAGGAATTGTTTTTAAATTTTTTTCATTACTAATAAATATTCTTTTAAAATTATCCGTTAAACTTTTCACAAATTATATCCTGATCAGAGTTTTATTGAGTCCAAAAGTGAAAAAGTTTATTTTTTATATAAATTCTTTTTTTTTACACTTTTTTAACTTCAATAGTAAAGTTTGAATTGATTCCATAGAGAAACTGTAAAATGTTTTGCTGCATGAAAAGAAGTTAAATTCAATTCAATTTTTTTAGAAATCCGGAAAATACGGATGTTTGTATATATGTAAATAGAAAAGAAAAATCATTTTAATAAATTACATATATAAAAATATTCGTATGCATACAACTATACGGATACCATTCATCAACTGAATTATCCATCCAGTAATTGTTCGAATGTAATTACGCAATTATTCCTTTTGAATAATTATTTAAATGGTAATATTCTTGTAAGTTTTATTAAATTCCTTCGGTACGTAGTTTAATTAATAAAAACAAAGTTACCTCATTTTTGTATATAACAAGTTTAATTATCCGCTGTTCCTTATGGCTCAAATCTCGTTTATTACGATTGGAAATCTCAATGAAAAACTCTTAAATTTTATTTCAATTATTGTGAAATCTTATGCTAAAACTCATTAATTTATTTAAATTACAAAAACTAAAAGTAAAAAAAAAAAAAACAAAACTACTAAAACAAATTATGAAAAAACTGAAAGCTGAAGAAAGGAAACCTCGTTTGAAATTTACAGAAAAAAGTAGTTTTATCCTCCAATCTCAAAACGATCTATTTTTTTCAATAGGTCTAAAATGACCTATTTTTTCAAGGTTAGATTGAGAACCACTCCATATGCCCGTAGGAAGCAACTTAAACATTGTAAAAAAAAAACTATACGGTTGTAACATCATTTTAAAGAGGATTAAAAAAAAATATTTTGACTTAGAAAACTTCAGGTTAAGACACTCCTAACCAAAGTGGTGGCCAGTTAAATATTTTTTACAGCTAGTACCAAAAATGTTCTACCAGTGGTAATACACCAACTAGTGGTTTTACCAAAAAAGAAAATCGTTCTAAGGTAAAATCATTAATAAAATGTTAATTTTTTTAGTCGTTTCAGTGTTAAAACTAAGGAAAGTTTTCCTTAAGGAAAGTTTTTCAGTGGTAAAACTCACACCCCTTTTGAAACCAGATGCGAAAAAATTAAATGACAGCCATTCTGGATATTGTTGTCGTAACCCGTAGTCTTTTACGTAAAAATTTTTGTTTTTCAATACCCTTTAACATTTCATGTTAAAACTCTACCCTTTTCCATTAAAAATTATTAAAATACTTTCCAGGGAACTTGAGGTGTAGTGATCGATCGTTTCGAGTTAAGAACATTTGCTAACTTCAATTTTTTTATATTTAACTGTTGAAAAGTTAAAGGTTCTCATACATTATTAACACACAATATACATAAACATACAACACTAACATTTAAGCATTATTTCTAACCTAACTGTTATAATTAACGGTTCAGTATTTATAGTCGAGTGTGAAGTGTAATTTGTATAATTTTCAATTTACAGTCTCATTTAAATTAGCAGTAACAGAATATAAATGGACTTCGACATTAAAAAAGTTCAATGATGTTTTTTTAAAAAAAAACTTTATTAAAAAAAATATTCTCAATTCAAACAAGTTTTTTATGATTGTTTTTGTTTTATAGTTCCTCTGGTGAACCCAATTTAAGTTTATCAGAATATTTAAAAAGAAAAAACTACATATTTTTCACAAAGTAAAGATTTAAACGATTTTTTTTTTCACAGTAATGGATTGTTTTAGTGTACATATATTAACATTAATTAATGTCATTTGATATTTAAAATATTTTCATGCGAAAATTCAAGAAAATAAGTTAAAATATTTAAAAGTACACAAATTCCAACATCCCAGATAACCTTAACTCACGATCGGTGCCAGTCTCTTAATGTTGTTCCTTTTTTATTAGTGTTTTTGTTACTTTTATTATTATTTCTTGCCTTTGATTTTTATGCGAGCGGTATTTTCATATCAAAAAATTTCTTGTAGAACTAATAACCAAATTTTAAATAAAAATATAATTTACAAAATGTAGAATAAAATAAACTTCAAAAATAATAAAATTAGATATATCAATAAATCTTTTTATTAAAAAAATAAATAAAGATTAATACTATTTTATAAGTTTCATCTTTATTAAAATAAATAATTGTTGTGTCAAGGTAATTACTACTTTTTAATTTGAAGCAGGCTTCAAACAGCGGCGGAAAGTTTCAGAATTATAAATGTACTATTTTTTTAATTTTCAGTGCAATTTTTTAGAAAATTAATTTATTTCTCATACGCTGAGCGAGACGTGTTAACACGTCTGTAACTCTCCGATAGTTTAGAAGTACATTTTTTTCATAACATGTTGGTATGTGTACTGCTTTTTGTATTATATTTTTATTTTTTTTTAGCCTTCCGGGACGACCGTTAGTATTGCTTCAAAGGATGAGATGAAATGACAATTTTGTAGCGTGTAAAAATGCCATGTCTTACCGGGGTTCAAATCCGGGATCTACGGATGAAAGGCGGAGACGCTACCACTCGCGCCACGGAGACCGGGGCCTTATATCTTAGAATTAACCAAACCGATTTTCTTCAAATTTAACTTAAATATTTCTTTATATGAAGCACTGATCATATTCATTTTTTTCATAACTCATTAAGGAGTTAGGACATCGCGAAAAAAACAATTTCGATTTTCTTCAGAGGCATTTTACATAAAATTTTTAATTAAAGCAAATTTAATACAAAAAATACGTATGTAAATAATCTAAAGAAAATGTTTTCCAATAGTTTAAATATTTTTCAAAAATTCTTTGACAGCTTCTTATACATAGCTATCAAGAAATGTTTAAAATTTATTTATTTTAAAAGCAGGAAAGTTTTTTGGAAAATTCTGTTTTTCTTATTTTAATCTCTATTGAAGGTGATCTTTTTTTACAGAAAACTTTACAAACAAATTGTTAGGCTTAACCTATAAATAATATTTCTAGAGAAATCTTTCTTAAAATTTATTCCTTCACATCTAAAAAATATAAATTTTATATTTTGTTTCTTTTTTTTTATTTTAGCTCTTAATTTTTATTATTAATAGCTGGGAAAGTAATGTAATACTTTTTCAGCTTTTTTGTTTAATATATTAAAATGATTTCTAATTGAATTTTTGCCTTATTTAAGTATTAGAAAACTAAACCAATTATTAATTTCACATTACCAATAATTGAATTGGATACGTTTTACTCATATCGCAATATATAATTTATATAAAAACAATATGGTATTAAAAATATTATTTTTAATGCAAACCAGAATAATAATTAAGATAATTATTTTAATTTCAGGATAATTAAGGAGAAAATTAATGAATGTGGTTTATAAAAATATTTGGAAAATTATTAATTTTATGCATATAAAAAGAATAAATTAATTACGTTTAATACTTTATATAATAATAAAAATAAAAAAAAGAATGTAAATAAAAGAAAATAATTTCAAGGTTACGGTAATGAAATTGCTGAACAACATTTTATAAAGAATGAAGGAATGAGTTAAAATGATTCTCTTATCATTTACATCGTAACAAAAGAGAACACTATTTACGTGAAAGCTGACTGCGAAAGAAAGTTGATGACAAGACTTAATAAGAAATGTTTAGAAACTTCATCGAAATAAGTGTTCGCATATTCACGGACTCGCTTTCTTTGGGAAATGTTATTCTTCATGTCCTACATTTATACGGTTCGTAAAAGACAAACGATTAAGTAAAAATTTAACAATGTATTTTATTAAATAATTATCTAAAAAAGAGAAACACTATTCCGTAATTTATAGTAAATAATTGTACTATATGTATATATATATATATTAGTATTTAAAGAGAGATTCGTTACTATGCACCGACGCACCTCATATGAAGCATTTAGAAAAAGTAAGAAAAATTTAATACAGTTATACGTTATTATTTTTATTGTTATTTTCATGGGAACAATAGGATAATGTCCTTGAAATATACCTAGTTAAGAGTTAATTATAATACTCGAAAAAAAAAATAAGACACGATCATGAACCGGAACGGATGACAGTAAACTTTTTAAATTATATTACATTAAAGAAAAAATATTTTGATATAATATTCCACCCCTCCTTTACAAAAAATAAAAAATAAATAAAAATTAATGTTCTAAGTTGAAGAAAATATGCAAAAGTTACTGTATTGAGCCTTACTTACACAAAAAGAGGAGAGGTACTGAAACCTAGAGAGCTAAATATTTCAAATCCAGCAGGACTATTCCCGTTAGGTAGAAAGTCCCTCCCTTTTAGGGCTGTTTTATATACTTTTAATTATTCGATTTCACATTTTTAGTTACATACCTGTTAGACCTATAAAAGAAAATCGATATCTGAAAAAAGCCAAACGTAAAGGCAAGAGATCATCTTATCTTATATATATAAAAATGAATGTTTGTTTGTTTGTCTCGTATGCATCCTATAACATTCATTCGATTGCGATGAAACTTTGGTGAGTTGTTGTGCGCACGCACACGAAGGTTTCTGAATTAATTTGGACCCACTAGGTGGCTCTGGGATCGAGATATTTCGAAAAATTGTATTTATGGTCCGATTTGACTCATATTCAGAATATGTGTTACTTTTTATTTTTTTTGTTGGTTTGTTTAACCTCCGGGACCATTGTTAGGTATTGCTTCAGAGATGAGACGAATGATTTGTAGCGTGTGTGTAAATGCCATGCCTGACCGGGATTCAAACCCGAGACATCCGGATGAAAGGCCGAGACGCTACCCCTCGCGCCAAAAAAAATTGGCCGACAAAAAAGAATAAAAAAAAAGTATGTGTTACATGGAAAGAAATACCTCCGCAAAAAATGGATCCGGTAGATAGCGCTGGGGTCGAGATATTTTGAAAAATTGCATTTATGGTCCGATTTTGCTCATATTGAGAATGTACATTAGTTACGTGAAAGAAAATTTTTTTCAAAAACTATACCCGCTAGGTGGCGTCGGTGTCGAGATATTTATGAAACAAACATACAAACAGACTTTCTTCTTCTATATATATATATATATATAAAAGGCAATGTTTGTATGTGTGTCCACTATGGATTAAAAAAATACTGGACCGATTACGCGCGGGAAAAAGGGAGAAAGTGAAAAATCCGAAAAGGGAAAAATGGAAAAAAGTAAATAGAGAAAAAGGGAAAAAGTAAATAGGGAAAAAATAAAAAGTGAAAAATCCGAAAAGGGAAAAGGAAAGGAGGGAAAAAGAGAAGAAGGGAGAAAGGGAAAAAAGGGAAAATCGAAAAGGGGAAAAGGGAAAACAAAGAAAAAGAAGAAAAAGAAAAGGGGAAAGAGGAGGGGAAAAAGGAGAAAAGGGAAAGGTTAAATTTTGAGAAGTTCCGTAATGTTCATTTTTTAAAATGTTTTATCAAACCTTCAATGGTGTTCATTTATAATCTATATATATATTCAAATCTAGCAATAGCGAAGTATTACCAGATCTGCACGTGTTCAATGAAACTAAGTGAAAAGCAGAAAGAAACCGATTAATGCGAGTGCTTTCAAGGCTCTTGCCAGAATCTGGGAATAAGCATTAGAATTATAAGACGTTTTCCGATGGAATGCAGTATTTCCACTACATAGTACCAACATTATAGTAAAAAAAAAATTGTAGATATATTTAATTATACAATTAGAATTATCCATCATTTTTGCGTGAAATTTATTAAAAACCTCTTGCTTTTTGTTTATTAGCCCTGAAAATAAATTAAAAAAAAAAAAAAAAAAAAAACAATACTATTTATCAGGAGTTTTTCAGAAAAGTAAAATTTTAACAGATATAAAAAATAAAAGACTGCGATAAATATTTGATAAACATATGAGTAGTTTCAACTAAACAATACTATAAAATCGTGGTAAATCTATACATAATATAATAAAATGATAACAACGGTCGTTTCTATCCGCGCATCACGCAAAAACTGCTGGACAGATTTTAATAAAACTCCGTAGTTTTATACCTTATAGGCTTCATTATTATATCTGATTAGAATTACCACGAATTTCCTAACGGGGGTTAGATGTTATTTATTGAAGAAATGACTAATAATTTTACTTCATTATATTTCTGTAACCATGGTAACAGAATTATAATGATCCATTAAAATGATTCATTTTTTCTTTAATGAATATCTATAAAATATTTTATTAGTTTATTATTTTTATGGCCATCGACTTCCAAGGTTATTGCCCTCGTCACAGTTTTTCAACTACTGACCAAATGATCAATTTAGAAAATACTATAAAATATTATTATTACTGTAATTACCTTAAGCACATTTAGCGAAATTTTATGGGTTTTGATTTTTTTATTTGGCTGACGATATTGGATTGCTAAAAAATATACTTTCAAAAAAGAGAAGTAACCTTTCTTATTATTTAAAATCTACTAAAATAATGAGAATATCTCGGTCCTCTGAAACGGTTGAAGTGTACGATTTTTGGTTAACTACTGATCGAGATCGCTGCGCCCAGACTCGAGCTATAGCTTCGTCTACAGCAGGAGCGTATCAAAGCTTATACATCAAGAACGAAGAAAACGTTGGAGGAAAAATAATTTTTTAGGCTTTAATTATTATTTATCAGTATTATTCTCATAACCTTGAGGATAACAAACACAGCGGAGTTCCAGGAGGCAAAGCTCTGACCGGCTGATATGTAAATAATAACAAATTACTGTTACATTCGTTAAATTAGACTGTACTTGAATGAAAGAAATGCCAATCCACGGACGCTTTTTTAATGCATAAAATAGTTTTAAATCTATGTGATAGATATAAAGCTACGTGATAGATATCACGTAGCTTTATAATTTTATTTATTTTTCAAATTGTTACAGTAGAAATTGTGTTGTACTCATGATTCTAATGATACAGTCAAAACATCCACCAGACCCAGCAATGCGCTTCTTTTGCGAACAAACGTAATGCTATTTTAAAAATGTTCCAATTAAAGCTTTTACTCAGAGTTATAAGTAGAAGTTATATGGACGTGTTGCAATATCAAATTTTTATCGTGGTCAGTTATTTTTTCATAGCTGAAAATTTTACTTTTCCGAAAATCTCCTGAAAAATTGTATTTTTTCTCCGCAATAAAACGGAAAAGAGCAGACGAGTGCCGTTTTATTATCTTTTTTGCAGAAATAATTGAAAATTATAATTCCGTAATTACATTTTTTCTTCTATTTGTTTTGACGGCAGTTTCACGGCAAAGTCGCATCTGCGAAGTTATATGGCATTTAGCGGAATTTATAATAATGATAAAAGATTAAAAATATTTTTTTTTTCATGTAGAAAATTTAACTTTTCCTTAAAAGAAAATGTTTTATTTACGTTATGTAACAATTGGATAGAATTGGAAATCTTCCAGATATTAAAATCGGGGGAAAACAAATCAAAATTAAAATATACCGGATTTTTTTAAAAATCAAAACGTAGTAGTAGTTAATGATGAAAAGATAAACATTATTTATTTAAAAAGATTTTATGACATAAGAAAACACTTTAATTTTATCTTAAATTTGGTTCGTTTTGTGTAGTACAAATCATAATTTTATGTAATTAAGATTGTTCAGTCAGATAATAGTAAATTTATGCGACTTAAATATTAGTATCAATTCGTACAACCAGTTTTTGCGTCGCTTTGTTTTGTTTTCTCTTAATCTAAAAAAATTTTAAATAATCTACAACTCATGTTTTTATACTTATTTTATTTAATTTACTATCAATTGAACATTTTTATACATCTATTTACGCTCTAAAGTATTAAATAAATTATAAATTTAAGTTAAATCTAAAACAGACAAATATATTTCTGCATTAAGTATGACTGTAAGTACTCTAATAATAAATATTTTTCAAGATATAAATGGCTTGTAAATTGGTAAAATTAATATTGTAATAAAATTAGCATATTTATTTATTTATTCATATTTGCTATTAATACACGAATGCACCAAAGTCATAATCATAATTAATTGATTATGTGATCAGTATTATACCATTGTATGTTTTACGTAAAAAAAAGAGTTTTTAATACACACGTAAAACCATATACGAAATTTTAACTTCATAAACATACACGACATTTTAAAGAGATTAATAGTTAATATAGTCTAAAAATGGGTAAAGCTCTTTGGGTACATCCAAGTAATAATTTTTATAAGTTATAAATAATTTAACTTAGGTTATTACATGTTAAATTAATTAAAGTATTGATTTAGTGGTTCGTCTATTACGAAAAAAGTAGTTTGCTCTGCATGCACGTTTAAAATTTTTAATAAGTGGGAAATTTTGGTATTAAGATTATCGTTCAGTTCATTTTTCGAAAATAATGGCGTTTTAAACACAAAAAAAAATTAATTTTTATATTTCGGTGTCATTGGAACAATAAAACTCCATTTAAGCAGTAAATGAGTTAGAAGGGTGGATTCTGGTTTTAGTTAACCTTAAAAACTTATAAAAAAAAAATCAGTTTTTTACATCTAAATCCGGCTCCTGTGAACCGGTTAGCTTGAAAAAATAAGGTTCTATTCCCAGTAGGTTTACATCAACCCACCAAGTTTCGTCAAAATCGGTTAAGATTTGTGTGTACATACAAAAAAATCGTATACATACATATGTATATAACATTGCAGAATCAAGTTCAGGAGACCCAAAAAGATAAAGAAAAGTTGGTTCCCCTCTCTCTGACACCCTATAGAAAATCTGACCGTGCGCACTTGCGATTTCCATAAATTGTTTGGAAATCCGCTAAAAAAATATTATTTATTGTATTAATGTTTATCAAAACTTAATTAAAAAGATATCTCTAGTGGCATTTAATTTAACATAGATTATTATTTATTTTAATATATCCTGACAGTATAAATAAAAGTATTTTGTATGATTCACCAGTACTACTTTGTATAAAACAGTTAAATGCATCCAATCAATGCATCTCTTAAAATATTTACTGTTAAGAAAACATAAAAAAAATTGCGCCCAGATGAACGAAAAAATAATTGAAAACGTACCCAAAAACTTATTTTTTGGCTCTAACTCCGATTTTGGTGAACCAATTCGCTTAAAAATCAATAGGTCTCTATTCCCAATACGTTTACACCACCCCACCAAGCTTCGTCAAAACTGATTAAGATTTGCGTCCGATAGAGCGGACAAAAAAATTTTATATATATATATATATATATACACACACATATATATGTATAAAAACATGACTGGGCGCAGTAGAGATTTCAAAATTCTTTGGAAATTTGCTAATAAGAACACCGTAGCCGTTCATCCACCCTATTTACCCAACAAAATTTACATAAATTGAACATAACATTTGAAAATACTGGAAGTATTGGAGATTCTCCACGATCTGATTAACATAAAATTGGCTGCGCTTTAGAAAACAAAAAACTTATCTTGGAGACATTAGTAAAGAGTCTTTTAATGTTAATCAGAAAGGCTTCCGGTAGTTTGGGACACGCAGAAAATGTTTACGAAAGATTCTAAAATAATTGAATTGCGTTTTAGGTAGAGATTATGTCATGCAATTTGTGAAGTGATTTTTGACAGAAGGGTGGAATTTTGTGACGAATCGTTTTTCTGTGTTAATAATACGGTCTAACGAAGGATACTTCAAATCGAATGCTCTAAGTAACGGCCGTAACTGTGGATGCTGTTGACTTTTATCCCACTGGTATATATATATATATATTTAGATATATATACATATATATTTATACTGCACGACCCTATTTCAAATAAAATTTTACGCTTGAATATTTTTAAAATTTCTAAAGAATAATTATGACTTCCGGAAATAAGCGGTTAAAAAGAGTGAATTATAGAACAATGATGTGGAGTAACTCGTTTATTTTATATGGGGACAATACTCGAGTAAAATTAATTTAATCGTATAAATGATAAAATTGCTGATGTAAAGGTTTTTTTTTTGTCTGATTATTCTATTCAATCGGAGGTCCTTTAAAAACTAGTATTCACTGATCTTCATTACATTATGCCTTTAGATTCAATACAGATTTCATTATATCGTAACTACGTTTAAGAAAAAAAGAATAATTTCATTAGATCGTTATAATTACGTCTAAGAAAAAAATAATAATTTACGCTCAATGTGTCAAATGAAATTAAAAAAATTAACACAAGTACACTGACTGAAGAAAAAACTTTATTAGAAGTTAAAGGTTAGTTAAATAAAAGAATACCGCTATTAAAATTTAACATTAAAATCTAACACATAAATTTACTAATGTTTAAAAATTAAAAAAAAAAAAATCTGCAGTTCTTAAATTCACATCTATAAATACATAGAAAAAGTATGAAATTCTTTTTTGTATGATTACGATGTAATGAAACTTAGAAATAGGTCGGTTAATACTAGTATTTAAACGCCCACCGTTTCGATTAGAATCAACAGTTTTTTTAAACCGATATTTTTGTCACATCAGAGCGATTTAAATGAAATATAAGTCGGTGGTGGGGGGGGGGGGGGCTATGTCAATTCTGTTTCTGGTATGTTGTATGTCATTTGAATTAACGTTAGTTACGTCAAGAATTTAAAAAGATGTATGTAAATTCCCTTCCAATTAGTTTTATAAAATACATCATTATTACATGTTAATCATGAATATCA
Organism: Lycorma delicatula; assembly: GCF_047948215.1. NCBI lineage: Eukaryota > Metazoa > Arthropoda > Insecta > Hemiptera > Fulgoridae > Lycorma > Lycorma delicatula. The sequence goes on from NC_134462.1 coordinate 26,864,291, forward strand.
ATCATCGGTAAAGATACTAATTAATTTAAAAATTTTCGTTGAAAGATTTCCTTGCCTTGACGAAAGAGTAAAAAAAGGATGGAGATAAAAATCACGAACTTGGATTTAAAAAGGGAATAAAAATTTAATTTTGAAACAGGCATTTTTAAAAAATACTTTTCCATCTATCGTTTTTTTTTGAACTCGAGATAAGCTGAAGATCGATTCTCCGATGAAATAATAAACAATCCCGAGGAAAAAAAAATTGAGAACTTCTCAGGTTACGTCTTTTTTAGCCTCCGGGACCACCGTTAGGTATTGCTTCAGATGAGACGAAATGACAATTTTGTAGCGTGTGAAAATGCCATGCCTGACCGGGATTCGAACCCGGGACCTTCAGATGAAAGGACAAGACGCTACCACTCACGCCACGGAGGCCGTCATAAGTTACGTCTTGGAGACATAACTCACAGTTTCCACCTAACATTTGGACTAAATTCCCAGTTGCAACAGAAAGTATAATCAAATACTACGAATAGTTCCGTTCTAAATTTAACAGCATTTTTTAAACATAACACTGATACTGGTTTCATTTAATTAGAGAGTTAAGAAGAATTCAGATCGAATATTATGTACAGGCTAGAGTAGGTACGAAACTAAAGCGTAGAACGCATGTAAAAAAAAATTTTTTGATCAAAATTGTTTGAATGCTAATGGAAAAAAATCAGGAGGTTACAGTTTTTGAAGACTGTATCTAAATTTTTTAACCGGAAAAATATTAATGTAAGATTTTTTTATATTATTTACATTTTTTTCACCTAATTTTTTATTATGATTATTCCACCAAATAAAAATTGAAGCTTCTGCATGGAAATATGGAACAGATAGTTGTAGCGCATGTAAAGTGTTACGCTTGACTGGGATTGGAACCTGGGACATTCTGGATGAAAGGTTGTAACGTTACCATTCTCCCACAGTGATCAATATTTTTACTTAATTTTAGTTGTTGGCATTAAAAATTGAATTTAAATGATATTAGTTTAGGTGTGTGTGTGTGTGTGTGTGTGCGTGTGTATATATATTTACATACATTACATTAAATTATACTACGAATATTATATAATATTAAAAATGGCATGGATGTGAGGCTAACACAAAAAAATTATTGAATATAACTGACTGATCCCGAACTAGCGTATCCCTTTTAAAATATAAAGAATTTAATACCATTTCTCTGAGGGAGGCCAGTATCTTTCATATATAAGTGCGTAAAATATGTGATCCGGGAGCCATGTTTATTCTTTTGTTAAAATTTCGAAAATCTTGAAGTATAAAATTTTATTGAGTACTTAATGAGCATAATACATATACAGTATAAATAGTAAAAAATGGTGCTTAAGTTGTCAAGGTTTTTATAGAAAAAAAACTAATACCCAAGTCAAACATAATAATAATAAGGAAAGAGATAATGTTTTATTATAAAATAAAAAGTAATGTAAAATAAATTATCCAGTAATGCTAAAATTTATTAAGAAACGTTATTTTTTACTTAACAGCCAGATTTCAGTATTATCGTATGACAGAATATTTCTTGAACACACACTTTATATATCTTTATCTCTTTAAAAATAAAGAATGACAGTCTTTTAACTTTATCAGCATCAGAAAATACGTATTTATACAGGAAAATATTATCTTACAAATTATTCGTAAACTTCAATTGATTTTAGTGATATTATTAACCATTATTACTTCAAGGATTACATTGAAAGTTATCTTAAGGTAGAAGATCATCTGGTCAGTCATTTTGTATGTACTTAAATGATGTCACGCCTTGGTGACTCATTGAAATTTATAGAAAATATTATTAAACATTATTTTATAGTTACATTGAGTGTAAGTCCCCGAATATTTGTTATATTGGAGAATGAATAGAGGTTTCTTTTTATCATTAATTTAACAAAAAATGTTAACAAATCACATTAATAAAAAATAAAATTATTATTTTACTCGTACAAGGAAGTATTGGGATCGCGAAAAATTTCGGTTTCCAGATTTCAACGGAAATATCCATTTTGACCATCCATTTTGATTAGTTTCGAGGTGAAGTCTGTACGTACCTATTTATCTTGCATAACTCAAAAAGATTAGCCGTAGAATGTTGAAATTTTGGATTTAGGATTGCTGACACATCTAGTTGTACACCTCTCCCTTTGATTGCAATCAACTGAACCAAAAGTGTCCAAAAAAGCCCAAAATCTCAAAAATTTAGATTTTGGAATTTTTCTTAACTGCAGTAATAAATTTTCATTGAGAGCTTTTCAACGATATATTATCATAAGTGGTACTTATTTTCATTTGTTCCAGAGTTATAGCGAAATAAAATTGTAATTAATGAAATATTTGGATCTTATAAGGGGAAGGAACATTGGTTCGAATCAGACATCATTTCCTTTTTTTTAACTTTTTTTAAATTTAAATTGATTTATTAATAATTATTAACTTCCGATTGTAAAAAAAAGTTACGATTAGTAATAATTCAATAATAACATTAAAAAAAATATGAAAAGTACAAAAGTTATTAATGAAATAAAATTTTATGTACTTTCCATTTAAAAAAAAAAAGTGTATATGTAATAGGCGTACAAGGAAGTTATGTGGTGTCCATATCAGATATTTTTTATTTCATTTAATCTAAAATGTATTAGATGTTACAAAAAAAAAATTAAAAAAAGAAGTAGAAGGAATGTTAACAAAACTTTTCACAATAATTTTATTTGTAGACCGTTTTCGATGATACGTATTTTTTCAAACGAGGAGTTTTAGTGTTCCTTCTATCATTAGGTTTATCAAGAACTCTCACTTCATGGAGGCCGTCACTCAACTCATGTATAATAAAAATAATCACAATTTTTATTTTTATTTTTCAAATTAAATTATTAGCTTCATGGCACTAAATATATTTGATTTTTGCATTTGTAAAAGCCTAATAATAAAACTAATTATAGTATTTATTTAAAATTAAGAAAATATGAATTAACAACTTAATTTTATTGTATTCATTTTTATTTTACAGATTTTATTGCCGGGAAATTTTCGCAATCCTTTACCGGTTCTTTAATAAATTTCACTCGCGAGAACCGTACGTCTTTCAAGTGAATCAAAATATTACTTACTACACGATAAATTATTCAGGAAAACTACCATACGTTTTGAGTTAAGATATACTGATCACCGGATGACGGTGTTATCTGGTTAAATTTTTATTTAAAATTAAATTAAGACTTAAATTCTAAAATTTCATTAAATATATCGATAAAAGGATTATTTGGAAAAGACCAACGATTGTTGAGTTTATAATTTAACATCGGTAATTATGTAGGATACTAATTTACAAGGAAACAAATTTGATCCATAATTGCGTAAAAATTAAAATTTTTATTAATTAACCTGATCAAATGACGTATTTATCATCAAAATTGTATTGAATTTAGAGTATAATTGCTAAAAAAAATCAAAATATGATTTTGGGGAGGGACCATGGCTAAGGGAAAAAATAATGTTAAAAAAATAAATATATAAGATGTATACTATTTACATTGCATTTTAGACACTTCAATTTTATATTCAACAATTAAATTATGGAAAACAATTAAAATAACAATGATTATACTCTTTTAACATATACTTTTACTAGTTAATATATCGATGAATACAAACAGATATTACTAGGAATACAAAACTAAATGAAAAGAACTTAAACGTAAAATATTTGCAAACCGAGATGATAAAAAAAGTAAAAGCACTTTTAAATACACGCCTAGTTCTTTTATTCGAATACAAAACAAAACGGTATTAAAAATCGAAGACAAAAATGGAAACAACTTGGAGAATACTTTCTTTTCATAGAGTTAAAACTAAATAACGAAGTTTGGTTTCAGAAATTAAGATATTTAAAAAAAAACTTTCACCGCCATTAGTATAAAGTAAAAAGAATTTATCAACAACAAATGCCTATGAAAAACACGATTTTTTCCTTTTTTCATTTTAAGCGCGCTATTATTCACAACATTCATAGTAAAAAGGAATTATTTATTAAATGTAATATGCATTATAAACAATACATATAAGAGTTTTGATAAATAAAACAAGTTCTCGACCTATAATTAATTCTTCTTAGTTCTGGATTTTAGAAATTATTGTTGTAAAATTCATAAATTATTTTATTTAATCAAAATATACATTTTAGGATTGTAATTATCTACAATAAGATGTATGTCTCTGATACACATTAACAATAACTATGGTGTATCGTTAATGACATTCCGAGTATAAGAGATAATTTAGTATATCTTCTTTTTAAATAAAAATAAACTATTCCAAAAAAGAGTTAATATCTTTTAACATCATACTATTTCATTCGGGTGGTGTGAAAGTTGCTTCAGTTAGTTTTACATAAAACATTATCAGCTACTTTTAAAAAAAGAGTTTCTTTACTTAAAAGGGTTTTCATATATTATGCTTAGTTAAAAGGAAATTTTAAAAGTTTAACATATAATTATTTATAAAATACGTACATAATTTAACAAAAAAAAAAAAAAAAAAATGTATCCGACTACTCATTAGGATTCCATAGGATTCCACTAAAAAAATTGTATTAAAAAATGTGAATGTTCCTTCGTTTTTCTTTTGTATTCCATTTTATGTTTTTTTTTAAAAAAAAACTTATGAGGTGATTATTTAATAAATCTTCTAATAAATGAAAATTATATTTACTTTTTAGTAGTTTATTATTTTCATTATTTTAATTAAGTAATTTTTTCATTAATGGTGGAAATGAAAAAAAAAACGGCTAATAATTTTCAACAATTTTCTAGCGACCGATTTTCAAAAATAAGATGCCATTTTAACCCACAGGGTTGGTCTAGTGATTTTCGCTATACCAACCCGGTGACAATCAGAGATTTACAACTGATTGTTGTAACAACAATCAGTTTTTACAACAATCAGTTGTAAATCAGCTGATTTCGAAATAGAAGTTCTCAGGTTAAAATTCTAATAAAGATAGATGTTTTTATTCGGATTTAAATATCAGATCGTAGATATCGGCGTTCTTTGGTGGTTTCAATTAACCACACGTCTCAGAAATGGTCGGCCTGAATATGTTCAAGACTACACATTTGCCGATACAGTTATATAACACTGATAAGTCGCTAATGACTTTTAATTGTTGATGCGACTATAAATAAAAAAGTATTAAAAGAAAAGTAAGTACTAAAAGTATTAAAAAAAAGTAATTTTTTATAATTAAAGGGTTAAACTTTATCTAATAAAACGTATTTTGATATAACTAAAGATTACAAAATTAACAAAAGATTAAAAAATTGATATGGCCACAATTTCCAAACTTGTTTACATCATATTTTTTTTATTTTTTATTGGTAAAAGTTATCATCGCAAAAATGTGTATAAATTATTATAACGATTCCTTCGTTATATATATATATATATATATATATATATATATATATATATATTAAAAAAAAGGTCTAATGGAAAAAATAAAACCGAGAGGGAAATCGTAATTTTTTCATTGATCATTTTTTGTTCATTTAACACGTACGATCCGAAATAACGGAAAATACTTCTTTTTGTTACACTTCCAATTAAAACTTTGACGTAAAAGTTTTTTTTCAATTTTTACAAAACATAAAATAAATTTAAAATTATAATCTTTTAAAAACAAAAAAAATAACCGCTATAAATTTTTTTGTACGATTTATTTAAACTCAACAGTTTCACTTCAATATTATTTTTACCATCTTACACTAATCTTTAACATTAAATAAACTTGTTTGAGCAAGAACTTCTTTTTTTTAAGAAATAAAAACTCATCCGTTTCGTAAATTTCTGGCAGAATGAGTACGTTTTAAACCAGTAATTGTTACAATCAGATCTTTTTAGAAACTACAATTGAATGATAAAAAACATGTTACACGCTGAGTATAATGAACGGTTATCAGAGAATAGTTCTAAAAGAAAAAGCAACTAGAAATAAATCATTAAAAAGAAAAAAAAAAAGAAAGGCCGGTTTCAAAACAACTTAAACAGAGTGTATTGGTGTAACTGATCTTTATTTTAAACATTTTATTCGTATACGACACAGCAGGTTGCTTAACTAAAAAAAAACCTCGTCGACTAAAACCAAATTGGTTGTTGAAATTAAGGATTTGAAATTCGTGAATTCATTAATTTTGTTACCAACTAAAAAGGAATCTTAAATCAGCACAAAATATATCTTTTGTTACTTAAATACGACAAATCCACTACAGTGGAGAGGAAATGGTATTAGTAAACCGTTTTAATCAACCGTCATACTATATCTAATAAAATCGCTCTAAAGACTAAAATATATCAATATTTAAACAAAACGATTACGAGAAAATTTTATATTATTAAACGTATTTAAGTTATTATAGTTGATTTTACTTAATTTAAGTTTGTTTTAGCCAATTTGTTATACCTCGAAGGTAAAGAATGATAAATATGTAAATTAAATTTTATTAACTATTTTTAATATGAAAATTTTCAAAATATATTGCTAATTATTATTACTAAACTGATGGGCGTTATTAAGAATTATTTTCTATATAAATCTCGGCCAATAATATAGCAATGAAATTTATTTGCTGATGGCGTGCAAAATTAAAATTACTAAACGATTTCCATAAATATTTAATAATTTCTATAACTTTTTTTCAATAATCGGTAAGTTGTAACCGGTTTTTTGTATAATTTATTAAATTGAATTTTGATTTTCTTAATGACGCGACGCTGTAAAATAATAAAATTAATATTCCATTGCAGTATGTAGAAAATATATTTTAACTCAGCAGAGATTGTCAAGAGCTTATACTCGATAATGCTAATATACAGACTGAAATACTAAATTAGTGATGATAGATTTCTATCGTAACTTATCTATCAATCATTTAATTAAAAAATAAATCTGAGGGGCATAAAATAATAATTTTCGTCATTTTGATATTCTAAAAACGTCTTGCATCATAAAGAAATCTATTTTAAGGAAAATCATATTAATAAAATATTCCATGTATTAGGAGACATGGAGTCGATTATCCATTTACTAGGCCGACAACCTTTACCTCATTTAAAATTTTTAATCCACCGTTTCTGAGATCTACCGACATATTTACGTCCTCTTAATTAAATGGTATGCCGATCCTAGCTGCTGAGGCATTCTTTCACTCGATGGGAGAGATCCCATCGAGTGCCTATTCATATTGCGATTAACCATTTCATATTCAATCGCCGGTCGGTCATCTCACTTTACACTCTATCGGCTCTAATGCAAGATAAATCTAACTTAAAACTTCGCCTTTGCAATTTCAATACACTTTCAGTCATTTTTCTTTAATTTTTCAAATTTCTCCCTAAAATCAAGATAAGTCTCATAAAATTTTCCCCCAGCTTTAATTTTAGCTATGGTTCTTAATCTATGAAAATAATCCATAAATAAACTGAAATCTATTAAGTTTAATGACACATTTTTATCCTATAGACAACCGATATAATATCCCGGGTACCCAAAATCTGAAACTAATTCTAAAATTTCGTTAATTGTTACAAGCAGGTATTCACTACAAAATCAGTAATTGGCGAATTAATAGTGATCGGGTATTTTCTGATCGTGATATCATGTATCTTACTCATGAATGTAAATTAAAATATAAAATCAAAAATACAAAATACACATCAAAAAGAAAAAATTATAAAAAGAACAAACATTTTCGTTCTTTCTGATTTGCGAAAGACTGCCATATTTTTTATTGTTGGATCGAAGTAAGAATATTTTTATCATTACTATAAAATATTTAGGAACGTTACACTAATCGTACACAGTGGAATATCTTGTCTTAGTTGATAAAAGGCAAATGAATACATAATTTATATTCATGTGTTTTCATATAATTTTCTTTATAGCAAATACATTGTCTATAGAATGATTCAGGAGAAAAGGGAACTGATTTTAAAGCATGAAATAAGGAAAATATTCATGCAAACATATGTCTGAAAATGCTTTGTTTGTCCGATAATGCTTTGTTATATTTACAGTTAGCGAAAAATTTCGACTGCATTTCAAAAATTTTCAATTCAAAAATTCAAAAATTTCAGTTCTCCCGGTGAAATGAGGTCATACTGAGATTTTTAAGGCACTATATAAGGAGTAAACTTAATAATTTTTCATGATTTTTGACCTGAAAAATCAAACAAAACTGATCCTAGAACTACATATCCCGTAGTTTTCATGATATCCAGCGCACAGAAGAATAATTCGGACGAAAAACAGTTTTTTTAGGTTTGAAGTGAAATAACTTTGTTAAGTGAAAAAATTGTATTATCAAAACTTATAGAGAATTTAATTCTGAGAAAATTGATGTAAATAAATTGTATGAAAAATAAAAAGAGAAAAATCAATTTATATTACTAAAAATAAAACAGAATATGTTATGAATTTTACAAATTATAGAACCTAATTTTCAGTGTTTTCTGTCGGTATACTAGGATGTGGGATGTAATCTATAAAAGACTAGTACGATATGATAGTAAATCTCTGCCGACTCATACTGGGACATCTTTATGAATTTTCAAAGATTCTTGTAGAATTGCATTAAAAACAGGTTAGAGTAAACCTCCTCAATCTGCCTAAAATCATTAAAAACGTTCATCCAGTTTGCAAACACGAAATAATAATTTAAGTTGTAAACCAAGTAACATTCTAATACGACTCTGGATTAATCGTATGAAATATTATATCTAACTACATCGTTTTAAATATCTCTCCTAAATATAATTATATATTAATAATAATTATACGAACAAGAATTGATTCAATTAGATTTTTATCAATTGTTTACTTTTTATTGTTTGGTTGCACGTCTATTAAGCCCATGTATTAAGAATTTATAATTGTATATAATTTTATTTTCACTTGTAATCTGTTTATTTTGTGGAATAAAGGTTATTATATTTGTTAAATACCGTCCAATTTAAGGAGAGATAATTTTAAAACCGTTAGATTTTCATAAAGCATTCATAATTTAATCCGCTCAATTGTACGTTTGTTATTCGCGTTTAAAAATTTTTTAATTGACATATAATATTTTCCTTTTTACGTAAATCCGAGAAAAATGTTATTTTTTGAGCTCTGATCAAGAACGCCTTATTTTGGCCGATTATTATTCGCGTAATCCGAAACCAAATCGTTTCAAAGTTATGTGCGTTATATATCAAATTGTTTATAAATGTTTCTACCGTATATTAAGCTATTAAATTTTATAGCTTTTCTAATTTTTTTAAATAATTTTTTTTTTAAAACGTGTTATCTGTGTGACTACATTCGTAGAGATTTGGGATACAACGTATCGAATTAATAACGAATTCCGTAATATATCTTACATATTATTAAAGTGAAGTTATGAGAGAAAAGGTTTTAATACAATTTAAAGCAAAGCTGGTAAATTATTGCTTTTCTTTCCCGGCTATGCTGAACAAGTCCTGATTACCAAAATGAAATTTAAGCATCAAAATTTCGAAAATAAAAATATTGATTTTAGGGACGTTATTACTCTGTGAGGAAAATCTAGGAAACATCCTTAATAAAAAAGAATTAATTTAAAAGAGAAAATTTCAAAATACTAAAAACATCTGATGTGGACACCACATAACTTCCTTGTATGCCTATTAAATTTCATAAACGTAGTTTTAAAAATACATAACATTTTATTTTACTAATAACTTCTGAATTTTTATTTTTTTTATTGTTATTATTGAATTATTACTTTTTGTAAACTTTTGTTTTAGAATCAGAGGTTAATAAATCAATATATTTAAATTAATGAAAAGTAAATGAAGTCTGATTCGAAACGATGTGTCTTCCCCTTGTAAGATCCAAACATTTCATCAATTAAAATTTTATTTAGCTATAACTCTGGAACCAATGAAAATAAGTACCACGTATGATATATAGTTTAAAATCTCTCAATGAGGACTTATTACTGCAGTTAAGAATAAGTCCAAAATCCGAATTTTTTGGATTTTGGGCTTTTTTGGACACTTTTAGTCCAGTCGATTGCAATAAAAAGGAGAGGTGCACAACTAGATGTTACAATAGTCATGAATCCAAAGTTTCAACATTCTACGGCTAATGGTTTTTGAGTTATGCGAGATTCATACGTATGTACGTTCATACTGTCATCCTTGTACGAAGTACAAGGAAGTAAAAGTGAAGTATAAATTTTATGAAGATAATAAAAAAAAAATTGCTTCTCAATTTGATTCAGGAATACAAAGCAAAGGCCAAGGCTACTTTAATTTTAATAGCTCTTTATGTGATGAAGAAAAATACAAAAAACAAATTTAATTGTAAAAATTAAAAGTTAACGGAAAAATAAAACGGAATATATAATTTTTTGAGGTGAGAAATAAATGAAACATATTACTAAAATTATTCATATACAGGTCACGCATAACAAATTTATTTAAGTAAAGCTTTTTCTAATTTAACACCTTCTTCAGTAGAGAATAAATAAGAAAGAAAATGTTCATAAAACGTTTCTGCATTTTAGATACAGAGTTTATAATTTAAAAGAATAGCAGCAATCTCTTGATAGCTCTATGTATGAAGTTTTAAACTTATAAAAAGGTTTTAAAAAATATTAAACCGAAGAGAAATAGAGCAAAAAAACTTAAACATATATGTCAAATTTAAGAGATGGGGGTTGATTTCTTTAAAAACGTTTTTTTGGATTATTTATAAATGAGGTAGATAAAAAGTTCGCTTTAATAAAATTTTAAATGCCTCTGAAGAAAATCGAAATTATTTTTTTTGAGATATTACCTCACCTGTTTAATGAATTAAAAAAAAAGGATAATGTGATCAATGCACCACGTATAGAAATATTTAAGCCAAATTTGAAGAAAATCGGTTTCATCAATGTTGAGCTATAAGGCCGAAAGCAGTGCGACACACATACGTACATAGTTATGTGTTTTTATCTAGATGAACTTTAACATTTTGTACTTTTAAATGAAAGTTGGACCATTAAACGTAAAGATTTGCAAAAAAATCCCAATATCTCATTTTTGACATAATCACCATACTTTTTTCTATCTTAGCAAAAGAAAAATTTTATTTTATTAATAATTTATTAACCTCCGATTCTAAAAAAAAAAGTTAACAATAAGTAATAATTTAATAATAACAATAAAAAAAATGAAAAATTCAGAAGTTATTAGCGAAATAAAATTTTACGTACTTTAAAACTGCGTAAATGAAATTTAATAGGCGTACAAGGAAGTCATGTGGGGTGTCCACATCAGATTTTTTTGGTACTTTGAAACATTCTTAATTCTTTTTAATTCATTAATTCTTTTTTATTAAGGATGTTTCCTAGATTTCCACAGAGTAATGACGTCCCTAAAATCAAAATTTTTATTTTCGAAAAATAAAAGTTACATTCTTTTTTCCTTTCTCGGCAAATGTAATTAGAATAGCTACATTTGCCGAGAAAGTAAAATGTAATATTAACCGGAAAACTTAGAAAGGTGATTCAACGTTGCTAGATTCGTTTTTAAGTAACCGACCTGCGATAACTCTATCTATTCTGGTCTTTATATCTGAAAAAAAGTTTCACTCAAAAATTAAAAAAAGAATAGTTTGGAAAAATAATTTTGTTTATAAACAATACTAAAGATAAGCTAGGCACTCATTATTGAGCACATCGAGAAAAATGTTCTGCTTTGTAAATAAAAATTAAAAACTTACAGAAAGAATTCAGTTAAAAAAAAAATGTGTATTACAATTTTATAAGAGAAAGAAAAATTAAGTACTAAAAAAAAAATACTTCATGTTACATAATGCGCAAAACTGTTTCGACAGATTAGTCGGTGCATTCTAAGGTCAATACAAGGACAAACAGTAGTAAATTCATCCATCCATTCACTCTGTTGTGAATGGATGCAATTATACAGTCGATCGTTATTCCTATAACGTCCAAGTTTTTATTTTCTTTCTAATCGAGATTAAAAATAATCCCTTTTTATACATCTGTTATTAATAATATTACTTCAGCAACTACTAATTTTATAATTTAAAAAATCCATTCCATTTATTTTCACAAAATCCTCAAGCAATTAAAAGGAAATCTATCAAAGCTATTAATATTATTTATTTTTAACTAAAGATGGATAAAGGAATAGAATACAGACAAAGTAATTCGTAATCTGTTAAAAAAAACACCTTTCCCTGCAACCTCAAAATAATCCATTATATCCAACAGAAATCCTCATAATCTGTCATTAATAAAGATTAAAAATGGATTAAACTGACATTTTCTTTTATTGCAACCAAATAAGATCACTTTTCTTTCCGATGAGTTTAAAATATAGTTGTGAAAAATGTTAATAATTTGGGTGATTATGTAATCTTGTTTGCATATTTGACATCGGCTTGCTTAAATAATAAATACCTCGTAAAAAAATGCCAAATTTTCTATAAAGATTTCGTCTCGTTTATAATCAATAAACTTGGAATTAGAAGCATTATTATGTGTAAAATATGAATAATAATATAATGCATAGGCTTCTATAATTGGAATACAGAAGAATACATAGACTACACGTTACATCGTGAGAAAAAACTCTGATATTTACTTACAATAACGTTTTAACTATCTTAAGTGCGATAGGTGCAATAACCCAGTGATAGTAGTAGGCTAACGGTAATAGTAGCGCGTGTTTTTACAGTCGCGTCGTAAAATGAGATATCCGTTTGTAAGAATAATGCATTTCAAACAAGGCTCACTGAGGTGAAATAGTAAAAATTAGAGAAATGACAGTCAGTAAACTATATTAACGAGCGTAAATTAATTTCGTGTGAGATACAGGGACATGTATTTTTTATTTAAATTTTACATAAAACTGTTCTGAATACCGACCTAATTTTCACTAACCAAAGCAACCAAATACAAAAATAAAGTACTTTTACAACACAAAAAAGGAATTATTAATTTTAAAAAAATCCCTTTCGGCACGCCGGAAGGCGGTAATAGTTTTCCGTCTGACGTTGTCTTCATCGAGCCGAATATAATGCTTTGCATCGTCATAACAGACCATGAAATAAAATATTTAAAAAAAAATTAAAAAAGATTTTGCTCTGCAAGCGTCGCACATTCACTCTACTCATCACAGGTATAGACTGCATAAAGTACATCATTAAAACGGCTCTGAACAGTTCCACATCCTTTAAATTCCTTACATGCGTTAAAACTATAAGAAAGCTTGGTTTAGACAGTTCAAAGCTATTGATTGATGTACCCTTTATCTAAGAAACATTATATTTTTATATTATACATGTTACGGTAAATTAATCCGGTGATTATGCATAATTACCGGTTAATATATAGAATCGCCTCCAATGTTGGCGAATTTAATAAAATATATAGTAATCTATTAAATATACCGGTCATTTTGCATATTCTCCATATTAATATATTTTACATATTAAAATACCAACTTCATCATAAGCAATAATCACTGAATTTATTGTTTAAATAATCAAACTATTACTGTTAATTAGTCGAGGTTAGCGAGCGAAGCGACCGTAGATTATATTTGGTTAGATTATGTTGATTCCGCGTACTGACGAATCGTACGTTTATCATGTAACCTTTCTTTCTTTTTCCTGTTTAGCCTCCGGGAATAACCGTTCAGGTATTACTTCAGAGGATGACATATATAAATATAAATGAAATGTAGACTTGTACAGTCTCAGTTCGATCATTCTTAAGATGCGTGGTTAATTGAAACACAACCCCACCAAAAAACACTAATATCCACGAATTTAGTATTCAAATCCGTATAAAAGTAACAACTGCCTTTATTAGGACTTGAACGCTGTAACTCTCGACTTCCAAATCAGCTGATTTGGGAAGACGCGTTCACCACTAGACCAACCCGGTGAGTTATGCATCAATATAATATAACCTAACCAAACATAACCTACGCTCGCTAACCTCGTATTTTCTCCCCTCCCCTGACCGGATTCCACAACGAAGCACGACACAGTCCGGGGTGTCCATTTACTCTAACGAGCCTCCCGTCTACCGGCAGGACAGTTCGACTCGCCGATCGGATCTTATGTTATCGCTAACCTCGTTTAATTAACGTTAAATATACAAATTATATATGTTTTTGCCATATATTTATTAAATTTTCCAACACTAGAGGTAATTTGTTTTTTCCAAAAAAATCTTTGAGCTATGGGTGCTAAAAAATTTAAATGAAAAGATAGAGCATACAGAACATTTTTGAAAACTTTTGATGAAAAATAAACTCGATGCAAATCTGAAATCGATAAATTGATTCGTTATAAGTTTTGGCCGATCAATGTCTAAAGTAATATTATTTTATAATAAAATAATGTTAAAAATCATTTTTAACCAGACAGTTTGTATTTTATAACTTTTACATGTTTATTACTACTAACATTTGTCACCGCGGATGTGGGTCGACAAATTATGATGAATATTTATTTAATCGTACGCAATAAAATTTTGTTTTGAGTTAGTATTATACAAGATTTTAAAAATAACTGAAATAACTATGATAAGCAATAAAAACACAAATAATAAAGACAAAAATGTAATAATAATAATATAAAAAAATATTTACGGCACTGAAAAGAATGTTTTTATTTAAACTCTTATAATCTCGACCTCCTCACTAGCCGTATTAAATTGATAACTCAACTGTAAATTACAACCGTCATCGACGAAAACAATTTAATTGTAGTCCCAAAAAATGGCAACAAAAATTGTAATTACACGGTTTTAGTTTACAGATGTCGCACTATGAGAATTTTGTTCTCGGTGTTAGAAAGTCATAAACTTTGTTTTTCTTTTACACTTTGTGTCACAAAGATCTATAAAGTATATATATTTATTTATATTTATAATATAAATATATATATTTTTAAATATAATATATATTTATTTAAAAATATCTTATAAAAGAGAAAAATCTTGTTGGTATATTCCTAATAATTTAATTGAATTTAATTAGGTAAGAGAGAGCCTAATTTAAATATTCGACACTGCCGTAATATTTCGTAGATAAATGTACGAGTGTAATAGGATACATTTAAGTTTCACATCTATTGAAGGTTTTATTTGTATGATAGGTCACACTATTGTATATCAGTTTTCTAAAAAAAATATTCTTTCTTAGTAAAAAGCAAAAAACATTGTTTTTTTACTGCTCCCATTCTAAGTTATTTTTTAAACGAAGAATAAAGTTCCCTATATTAGTAGATATTTTTCATTTTTTATCTCATCTTTGTTTGATAAGATTTTAATGGTGTAACGATATAGAATCTGAGTCATTTCAAAATTAACAATATTTTCGAGAAAGAATATTAGTAGGAATAAGTAAGGCAAAATAGATAACACATCTCTTCACTCTAGCGAATTATTTACATCAAAACGTCAATTGCTTGCTTTTATGTTTGTTGGAAATGGCTTTTATTCATATGCGTAGTGGTTTTTTTTAAACAACATATTTAATAAAAAAAAAAGTAAAATAGAATAAAATTAGTTAAAAACCGACTTCAAAATATTCAATAAAGGTAAATATTGAACTTAACTTTACATAACGTTTATTAATTCACGAATTTTTGAAGTCAGAGCCAACTTAAGGATTAAACAGTTTAATATTAAGCGTAAAAGTTTAGAAAATTCAGTTAACACGCAGGGTGGGGATGGATTGCCAGGCCAACGACGTCTCACTACCTACGACCCGTGTCACAGTATACTACATCCCTCCCACTGCGCTATTAGCAGTGCCAACAGTCTACGCATTTATGTTTTATGCTTTCTAAATTTTGACTAGTAATAATTGTTTTTAAAAAAACTGAGTTTTAAAAATAAAATAATACTGTTTTTACTTTTTAATAATTCTTATTGAAAACTGTAAAATAATTATAAAATATGAATTGAGCAAATTTCTTTAGTATGAAACGCAATGATTTTTGTAATATACATAATTAATTTAAAACTATGTAAAGAAAAAGGTCTAATTAAAAAAATATTATTGGTCGTTAATTCTGAAGATATTTTTTTTATTAAATGTAGAATATTGCATTATTTTTTAGAATTTTAACAATAATGTAGATTAAATTTTCATTTCTATTATTTTTACAATACAATGAGAATATATAATTAAAATATGTTAATAAAAACATAACAATGAATGCTAAGAATTTCTTTTCCAACAAAACACGTTAATTATTTCCATTAAACTATTACATAATTTTCATAATAAAATTTCAAATTATATATTTAAAAAAGAAAATATGTTTGTAAAAGGATAATAGGTGCCTGGAAATAAAATAAAAAAGAGGGAATCTGAGAGAATTTATTGGCACTTTATCGATATACTTTAAGAGAAATGAATTTCTCAAATATGAAAATTGTTAAAACGGTAGAGGCGCTAACTATACACGTAGGTAAGAACAGTATATTTTCTACGAATCAAAAAACAAGAAGTACAGAACTCTCCGCCTGTTATTTTTATATTCGTATTTGTAATTGCATTTTTCCTTTTCATAGTATAAAACTGAGAAAGCATAATCTTTACTTTCCCGGCTATTTAAATCACCGTTTTTGTTATTATCAGGTAATAATAATAATACTTCTAAAAAATAAATAATTGATAAAAAAAATTTCAATTGATCTTACTAATAGTTTATTACTTCAGTAACGTAAATTAAATCCCATGCAATTTTAAAATAAAAGATTTTGTAAATAAAAATAAGTATCTATAATTTAATTAAAATCTTTCTTTACAACAATATTTTCCGTCCTTCGTTTTAACAATATTTTCTCGAATTATCATCTTGAACCTTTACATGAGCGTCTAAAATCTGGTATTCCAAATTTAAATGTAACGCGTCAGAAGGGGTGTCGCATCATACCTCACGATCTACATTTTTCCTCGTTACATCATATACATGTATAGTTTACATCTATATGTGTAAACGATACATCTATAGTATAGTATTCTATAATGCTCTTTATCGATATCAGCATTGATGATCTGTTTTGGTCAAATGAACCATTCTTCCGAAACATTTCTTCTTTCTCAGAATAAATAATAAAATATAACGAATTTAGTTAGTTTACTTATCTAATTGATCTGAATAAATAAATTTAAAAAAATGAAGTTTAGATAATGGAATTAAATAAAGGTGTAGTGTGGTGTTAAAATATTAATAAAAAACAGATATGTTACATAATAATCAAATTAAGAACGAACTGATAAATTTAAAGAAAATATAATTACATCGTGTGAATTAAGAATAGGTCTAAAGAGACATATACATATCAATAAAAGAAAAGAAGAAACATATTTAAATAGAAAACGAAGAAAGTTAAAATTACGTAAAAATGTTCGGTATAAAAATGCGACTCTGAAATCTCTGTTCAAATTAATCGTTGAAAATTATAAATACACATAAGTACGAGTACTAAGTTATGTCAATTTACATAATAAATAATAGTGTTTCCAAGGAAATAAAACTACTACTACTAAAAGTTATATGTTTTTTTAAGAACCGATGGGAAAAAGTAATAAATAAAAACCAGTTGTATTATTTAGTTATATAATATTCCTAATAATTTTTTTAAAAAATTAAACAGGGACAGGTTTGTGTACTTGTCGATCTAAATAACATAACAAGCTGTATGCAGTATGTTATTGAACAAACAAATACGGGTATATGTATGTAAAAACTTATTAATTATTAACGTAATCTACTATTACATATATAACAATTTTACTGATTTCTGTGAGTGTTACTCTTTCATGCAAAAGCTACTCAACCGACTGAGCTGAAATTTTGCATGAACTTAGTTTTTATACCTGTAAAGAATATAGGACTACTGCAGTTACGAAATTTTTCAACGTTTCAGGATGATGGCCGTTTTTATGGCTTGCAGTAACAATCGGATTATTTTCCTTGCCGATATTCAACTTTACTATGGCCTATCGAATTTCAAAACCTCTTGTAAGGATTCTAAATTAAATTTTCTAAAATAAAAGATTTCTTTGTCTTTTTCCATTATCGATAAAAGTAGTTTTAAATGTGGAACAGTGTACTGGGTATATATTCCTTTAGACTTGCCTTTCACTTTCAAGCGCTACCAGTTTCCACTTAAAGTTACTTTTTCGATGACAGTAAATAAGTTGCAAGGGCAGATGCTTCAAGTCTGGTTTTCACTTGGAGAGTCAATGCTTTTCGTATAGGTAAGAGTATGTAGCTTGCTCCAGAGTCTCCTATGGGAAAATATGTACTACATACACTCCAGAGAGAAAATACTGTATAAAAGTCCATTCTTTAAATTTTGTTGTTCTCAAACTGTTGCACAAAAAACATTAAAAAAAGTTAAAAACAAAAAAATTACAAAAATGAATGAGAAACGAAGTAAGATCGCTTCCTCGTTGTGCTGGTCGGGTAATGCTAAGAACCGTGAAAAATACTTTTATATTCGTACGAGGGTCGGTATTTATAACCGGTTATAACTATTATTTTTAAAATGGGGCTGATTACTCCGAAACTCGCACACTTCGGAAAGTTTTGAATCCTGAGCTGACAAAATTGTTCCTCTGAAGAAATTAAATAAACTGCGTTTTTATAAATTGATCAGGTTTTAATTGTTATTTATCCGTATTATTCCCAACAGCATGAGCATAATGAACACAGTGGAGATCCAGGGAGTGGACTCCCCTGAATGTCTAGTTTATAATTTTTTTTTTATTACGTTATTGAAGAGAAATTTTCAGATTTTTTAAGTATAATGTTTTTTGTTGATATTTTTTGAGATTTGCATGAGTGATTACGTATAATTTTACAACTGATTAAGTGAATGATTAATATCAACAAAAATTAGTTATTTAAATCTGTTTCGTCATGTAAGAATCGGCCAGGTTCAAGTATATTTAACGGTATATTTATTTCTTAACGTTTCCGGTATATATATCCTTGAATTAGAGTTCGATTAACAATAATAACTCAATTATAGTCGACCTAAAAAAGAACAAGACCAAATACTAAAAAATAACTGGCTTTAAAAACTGTTATAGAATCAAAAAAAAGGAAAATAAATTAAATAAACTCAAAGATTATTACCAAAATTAGAAGTAATTAACTCAAAATGTAATCAATGAAAAAGTATTTCGACGATTTAAGCACGAAAATTCCAAATAAAAAAATTGTTAATTTTAGGAGCTTTATTCTATGGCGAACATTTAGAAAGATTATTTATAAAGAAATGATCCCTAACAAAAAAATCTAAAAAAGAATAAATCAAAAATATTGAAAAAATAAAGTACAGCTTTTACGAAAGTAATGAAAAATTTGCTTCTCATTTTAGGTCCGAATTATAATATAGATGTGAAAGCTACTTTAATCTTAATAGCTGTGCAGAAAAAATACAAAAATAAATTTGAGTGATGAAAAGAAATATAAAACGTTTTTTTAATAATAAAAATTAAAAGAGTTAGAGACAAGAAACAATATATATATATTTTTTTTTGGTTGAAGTTTCAGCAACAGATTTGCTGAAGTTTTATCTAAATTTAACATGCCCTTCAATAAAGGCTAAGATAAGAAAAAAATATAATTTTCAAAAGGGTTTCTATATTTTAGTTTCGGGATCTTTAATTTAAAAAAAATAACGTATCATATGTAAATATATCTCGATAATTCTTCATATGAAGTACAGTATTATAATCTTATATAAAATTTAAAAAAAGAAAATTTAAACCGAATGAAGATAAAGCAAAAACAATATATTTTAATTTTAAGAGGTGGGGTTTGATGCTTTGAAAATTTGTCACGTCCCATTTGTCATGTCACTTATCTGTCCATTGTAGGTAACAAATTTTCCAAAGTAAAGTTTTCTCTAAAATGACTGTAATGAAAATCGAAACTGGTTTTTCACGATTCCCCTACCTCGTTTAGCATATTAAAAAAAATAAAAATATGATCAGTACACATCATATGTAAGAAATATTTTAATTTGAAGAAAATCGATCAATCTTGAGATATAAGGCCAAAAGCTGTTCGACACACATACGTACATATGTTTTGTTTTTTTGTCTAGATGAACTAGTTGGATCGTAAACTCTAGAGATTTGCAAAAAATCCGATATCCCATTTTTGACATGATCACCACAGCTAATATAACTATATTTACCAGGAACGTAAACATTTTTTGATTTTTAATTGAATTCTTATCGTTAAACACATTGATGAAGATAAGTACATTACACTTAAATTATAAATTCTTAATTATATACTGTCTGATATAGTCAATGAAATCCTTAAAATCTAAACACTGGAAGTAGTTAAAAATATAAAATAATATACTCTATTAGACCTGAATTATAGAGTGTCGGCAATGTGTTTTTAAGGAATTTTTATCAGAAAAAAAGGACAGAAAAAAATCTGATGCAAA
Organism: Lycorma delicatula; assembly: GCF_047948215.1. Taxonomy (NCBI): domain Eukaryota; kingdom Metazoa; phylum Arthropoda; class Insecta; order Hemiptera; family Fulgoridae; genus Lycorma; species Lycorma delicatula. The sequence goes on from NC_134462.1 coordinate 26,884,867, forward strand.
TAAATAATTTATACTAGTCAATCTGTTTTGTTTTCACAATTGCTGTAACGTTGGTGAATACATAATCCAACTAATTTCATTTCGTTAACATAAAGAACAGTTCTCAATATATATAAAGAGAAGGGGAATTAACTATTTTTTTTTTGTAGAAATAAGTTAAAACATTTAGAAATTATAACAAAAAAATGTGGTTGCTCAAAATATTTGTTCTAAATTTCAAATGAATAAGATATTCTTTAAATAAATTATTATTTTTCTCTACGTTCAATTTATAAACAAATAAATGACCTAAAGATTAAATAAACTGTAATAAATTAACTTTAGATAGTAACCGTAACAGTATTTAACCTTTCACTACATTAAGAAACTATTATTACTTAAGTCCGTAAACTAAATTGGACAGATGCCTAATTGTTGCATCACACGAACTATTTTATATTTAATAAGAAGGTAAAAAAAGGGAAATTTGATGTATATCTTTAAATAAGAAACCTTTTTATCGCTAATATATATACAAAACGATAATTTATAAAACATTATCTAAACAAAAATATACTACACCAACATAATAATTTACGTATGAACAAACATTTATTCATCACAAAAAATTGAATATTCTACTTAATTAAAAAAATAATTATACGATTTTAATAATATTTTTTAAAAAATTTAGTTAATAAAAACATCCAATATACATACATATATACCATAAAAGTTTTAAGAACAAAGATCAGATGGAGGAATAACGAATCGAAGAAATAAGAGACGGTTGACCTTGACTGCTTACCAACCGGAATTGTGTTTTATTCCATACTTAACCCTTTCTATTAAAGGAATAATAAAAGTTCCTTAAATTTTTGATTGCAGTGCATCAAACTCCAAAAAAATATTTCACATACGTATTGTGAAAATTTTGCAACAACATTAGATTGCTTGAGTTAATCATAGCACAAAAGCCGATTCTGTTAAATAAATATATTCATACATATATTGTAGGTGTTGATGTAGGTAAATATAATGAAGATATATTTGATATATTATGAGAGATCTCGTGCCCTTGTGACTTTCACATAATCACATAATAACGTTAATAGAATTATAATAATAAAATTTTGAAATACATTGAATGACAGTTAAGTCATGACTAAAATGAAACTCTTAATGACACAAAACTGATTTAAGTAAACAATTAAACAACTGGAAAAATATAATAATTAATAATAATAATAATGTGATTGGTCACAGAAGTTAAATTAGTAGCTTATATTCATATATTACCCTCATGTAATAAAAGAGAAATAAAACTAATATCATTTTTAACACATACATTTTATTTCTTATTTCTGTCTAGCCTCCGGAACCACCGTAAGGTATTACTTTAAAGGTAATCTATATGTGTAAATGAAGTGCAGTCTTGTACTTGTACAGTCTTACGTCGACCATTCCTGAGATGTGTAGTTAATTGAAACCCAACCACAAAGAACACCGGTATCCACGATCTAGTAATCAAATCCGTAAAAAGGTTATTCTTGCCTTTGCTAGAATTTGAACCTTAGAATTCTCGACTTCGGAATCAACTGATTTGCGATGACGAGTTAACAACTAGATAAACCCGATGGGTTTACCAATTAAGCTTGCTACTCTTCAAGATCTGCGAAATCGAATTGTTACAGCAGTGAATTAAATAACCAGGGACCAGTTACCAATAAAAATAATTTGAGTCAAATTAAAATAATTAACTGTTATTTATAAATATTGATTTTTACATCCTTGTACGAAGTAAAGGAAGTATTGTGATCGCGAAAAATTTCGGTTTTCAGATTTCAACGGAAATATCCATTTTGACCATCCCTGAATCCATGAAGTGTAGTCTTGTACAGTCTCAGGTCGATCATTCCTGAGATGTGAGGTTAATAGAAACCCAACCACAAAAGAACACCGGTATCCGTGATCTAGTATTCAAATCCATATTACTGTCTTTACTAGGATTTGAACCTTAGAACTCTCGATTTCAAAATTAGTTGATTTACGATGACAAGTTCACCACTAGACCAACTGGGTGGGTTATACACGTACATTAACAATTAAACTAAGTTATGAGAATTTGTTGAGAGGGCAGAGTTTATATTTATCTCAAAATATTCGTACATTAAAAATAATAAAGTTCGGAATATTAGTTAATAATTTTTATTGTATTCCAATAGTATTTTTAGTATGACTTCAGTTCATAACGTTTTACTTTTATCTTAAACTTTAGTGCCTATTACTAATTTGAAGTACAGTAACTGACTACTGACAATAAAAGCTGATAGATTTATTACTGATTGATTAATGGTGATTAATTAGTTGTTAAATTTTTGAATAATTAATATCATCCTATATATTATATAAATATTATATATTTAACCAGTAAGGATTGTATCTGTTCAGCCTCAAGGCAATGGAAAATAACCATAACATGTTGTAAGGTACTAATTTGCTCAGCAGAAGAAATTATTTTTGGTACTCCGGAATTTCCCCACGAAAATTTTTCTATTTTTTTCTTCTTTATATATGCTGAATCGTACTTATATCAACATAACCTAACCAAATATAACCTACGCTCACTTCGCTTGATAACCTCGTGTAATTAACGTTAAATATAAAATTATATACAACAATGATGCAATATTTATTAATGGCTAATAGAGTTTGTTGGATTCTTATTTATGTGAATTTCTATGGCGTCACAGACATAAGGATGAGGAAGATTTGTTCTATTTGATACTACAACATATAAGTGAATTTCATCCTGTATTATCCTGTTCAGTAAAATAAGTATTGTATTGTGCTTATAAAAATAATTGTAATTATGATTTATAATAGACGTTATATTTATAAACATATTATGTCAATTTTTAATTAAACATTAATTTATCCAATATAATTTTATCTAAACATTAAAATACGTGTATTTTTAATGAATTATGATATTGCGTAGTATTACACGTATATATCGTTAAAAAGAATAGAAAACTTTTTGGGGGGGGAATTAAAAAACGTGCCTTATATTTTTTCGTTTTGCATTACAAAATTTATATAAAAATTATAAATAAATTAATTAATATTTACTTATAAATAAACATTTTTTATCTTGGGATATTTAAAATTTTAAAAAAATAAGATGAAATAAAAACCACGACAACAGGAATTCTACTTTTCGAATGTTCTGTTAAAAAAATTTATTTAAATGGTATATTATTACACCATTTTTTATTTATCTATTTTAGGTATCTTGATCATATAAAAACAATCCGTCAAGAAAGTAATTTGTAATATTGCATTAAACGATTAGACATCCGACTTCACTGGATAGGTATTTCAGCAGACAAGGCTTATCTGGAAGCCACCGTACCGAATATATAATTCCTGGTTCGGGCCGTAGACATCTACACCGGATCACAATGGTTCTACAGATCGCAGAATTCTCAGTACAAATTGATAAACATGAGATAGAAGCTGAAGAATGGAAAAAACAGAAAGTAGATAGATGGTGAAAAATGAATATCTAGCAGGAACCGCATTGCAAGACGAAGGACTCAATTCAGAAGAAACTCCAGTACCTCTTCGAGCAGCAAAATCTCTTAAAAATCTCCCAGAATCTCTCGGTACATCCGGGTCATTTTTAGGAACTAGTAACCGGATGGATTTGTTCTGTTGCATTCCAAGTTTCTAAAATTATGTACACAGTTTTTACTATTCCTGTACAGATTTCTCTTTTATTTATTTATTTTTTTTGTATTACGTAATTCAGTATTCTTTGGTAATTCTTACCAAATAAACGTTTTACAGTAAAGATCTTTATCTCGCTGTTTCTGTAAAATAATTTCGATCAATTAAAAATTGTTTTAGTTTTCGTGTACAGTTTTTTTCAATAACAAACTAATTATAAATATTACTATCACCTATGTTTCGACCAAAATGTACCGTAAAATGGATCGAACGAAGGAAAATAAGGTAATGTAAAATAATTTCATTTATAGTAATTTTATAGAAACTACAATATATAAAATGTTAATTATAAAAATAAACTAAGGTATTGATTTTTAAAAAACCCGAAAATCGGTCTCCTTTTTAAACGAACGAACAGCTCGTTATTGCATTCAATAAGTGTGTGAACACTTTTTTCCAATGTGTATGTGTGTGAATCAAAATCGAATCGGATTTTGGATTCGGATTAACCATCATTGAAGATTACAAGAATGCATGAGTATTCGCGATCGGCCTTTGGGTTCACTTCAAAATAGCCACCAAAATTAAAATTTTGTGATAATCATTACGCAATAACGGTGTAAGCTATCAAGTTGGTTCAAACACTGTTGTAAGGTTTAATAAAATATATAAATATAACATTTTTAAATCAAGTGTAAAACTCCAAAATGATGGAAAAACTAACTTTTTAATAATTAAAAAAAAAAAACCATAAAACCGCCAAAAAACGAGGTAAATTATTCATCTCGTGTTATTATGTAATAATCTGAGTTAAGCAGAAGTTAAAAATAATATAGAAATTAATTAATAATTGAGAGAACAGTAATAATAATAAGAATGTCCGATGGGAAAAAGTCTTACTAGAATTTTCATTGATAACTAATTTATTATTGAAAAGCATAATTAAGGTTTAAATTTTTTAATAATACTTGAATATTTTATAATTGATTGGCTGTAATTAATTATTTATCGTGTTACATTATTTTAAATGGACAAGTTCAATATAAAGTAAATTTGTATTTTTCTGAAGTACTCCAAAATTGATTAATTTAAATATTTTAATTTTAATTTATGTGTTAATAAGTAGTTAATCATGAGTTTTTATTTCTTCTAACATATTTTTTAAACTGAATGAAAAAAATTTTATTAAAATTCGTTATCAATTAGAATAAACAGGATAAAAATATTTCATAAACCTTACTAATAGTGCTCAGAGTACAATCAGATTATACAATGTATTAATACATACAATCATATAAACAATTCTAACAATAAAAAAAAATAATAATAAGAAATAAAAAAAAGATTTAAATAGTAATAAATTAAATGGAGCTTTACATTCTCATTGAAGTACGTAGTTCAGCGGATGAAGGTTGTTACGTTACGTGTTTATATAAATACATTATATTCACAACATGTAATATTAAATTTAGTGACGTATTATGATGAGACAATGAAACGTCATAATGGAATTATGTACAATCCTTACCGGGAATCTCTCACAAAACCGGTGTTCTAGAAGCCAGTGCGCAATAAAAAAATATACTCAATTATTCGTAAAATATAACTGCATCCGTCTCACATCAAACCGGTCGACCGAGATATTTTTGTGTAACGCAGCAGAATACTTCAATTAATTTGAACAAAATCTTTTTACGCTTCTTTAGTCATCTTTAGTAAAATTACTTTTACCAGTAAAAAAAAATCTTCCCACCAACTTATTACTGGTGGGAAGTTATAATTTTTTTTTTATGAAGTCCATGTTACTTCGTGATTTTTTAAAAGTAATTTTACAAAATTTTATGTGCTATACTTTAACGTTTATAAATAATATGTGCTCAAATAAATTATACCTTTTAAAATTGGAGGTCGATTCTGTTTCTAAATGTATAAAATCACTGTTGGGTCGGCCGACAATTACTTTAACCAACTACCTCGATCACAATTTACATGACATTGTATAAAACACATAACGAAATCGAGAATAAATCCGGTGACAAAGCATGTAACACAACCGATAACCATATGGTGCATGAAACTACTGTAATTTTCAGCAAATAATATTACTGTGTGCTTTCAAAATAACAAACGAAATACAAAATATCATACAGAATTTTAAGAAAACATTCATCGATAATTAGATTATTCAGGAGTATTCGAATTATGCAGCAATGATCGCAACTAATCGGACAGATTAGACGCTTATTCACCTGTAGGTTCAAAGTATGTACTGCACACAACAGAATCAAATTTTTAAAATTACTTATTAGAAATAAGGGAAGCGAATAGCCGAAATATGAAATAATACACGTATAACGTTAATTGGAATATGAAAATTTTACCGTAGAACGTTAAAACATTTAAATAATATAAAATTTATTAACAAAAATAATATATTGAACGTATAATTACAAAACAGAATATATTATTCGGTACGTAATGGTATGTTTTTTTAACTTTTAAGGATAGGCCATCATACAAAACTCTACTGAGGCTTTTGGTAGAAGAAATTCCATTATTTTGAAAATGGGTCTTCTAATTTTTTATAGTATTAAACCTTCTGAATCATTGCCTATTGTATTTGTTTTATCTAACGCTTATTTTTAGTATTTTTATGGATTCGTTTTCTATTTGTTTTTACGTAATAATATGAGCTTTAACAATACCCCATTTATATAATTACTTTGTAATTTGTGACGCTGTTACAATTAAGTTTTTAACACTGTTTCCTTGAGACTGAACTAGCCACTTACAGGATATTGCAAGAATTTGGCTTAAAAATTGTTAATTCCAAGAGATAAGAGGATTGCGAGGTGTGTAAACGTCTTCATATTTTCTACAACCTGTATAGATTTTTCCCTACATAAGGTTATTTCTAAGGGTAATATATCTCAATTATGATAAATTTAATACGGGAGAATACTTTATTCGAATATGTTTCATAAGGGGTACTGATTCAATCGGACCAATAGTTTTTTTTTTTGGTAGCTTTTCTGTTATGCACCCGCACACTTTTTTATGAATTGTTGTTTCTTCCATATATTCGCTGAGTTTGAACCTAAGATAAGTACTTTTCCAATCGGACACTGCAAATTTATATTAAGGCAGGGTAAGAGCTAAAAGTTAACAATATTTACAATATCGTATGTAGTGTTGGAAAGCGTTGTTATGGTAACAACGCTTTCAACAACCGTTTTATAGCTTTCTGTTACAAGGCAATTAATGAAACATCACCTTAACTTCTAAAGGAACATACAATTAGCAGAATACTAAATAAATGCAAACTTTCAATTTACATTTTGTAATTAGGTCATCCAAAAGCAGAGTTGCCGTAGGGAGAAAAATAACTTATACAGTACTTTTAAATACTATGCTACACAATTAACTCACACATTTAACGTACATTAAAACTAACCTAAAAAGTACTTCGAATAACGGAACATTATTATTATTGTTATACAGGCACATTAATTTCTGTGCACAGAACAACGAAATATTAACATTATAATCAAATTGACACATAATAACAGATCGCTATTTTATCTGTAAGCTGTACAGACTAATACAGGTAAAGGTTTTACGAAATTATTTATCCACGATATTATTCAATAGGATTTAAAATATATTACATCATAATATTTTATAAATTCGCGAGAAATAGCAAAAAACAGGGTGCGGGGCACATAACGGAAAACCCGGTTTTTAGATTTTGAAAACGATTAAGGTTTTCTGGGGTCAAAATGTAAGAATCAACGATTTAGGCTGAACATTTACAAGCACGCATACCAAAAATATAATCAATTGGCTCAGAAATTTTTCTGACCACATTTTCGAAATGTTGAATAGCATAAAACCCTGAGGTCACAGTAGTCTCACGGTTTCATTAAAATGGTTCAGACAAAGAGCTCTAACAGACCGACAGACTTTTATTCTTATTAATAAACCATGCTCCGATATAGAATAATAACAGAGATCATCGTTTTATAAAATATTTATATTTGATTTTCTACCAAGTATTTTTTATATTATTATGAAACTCAAGTACTGTATTTAGTTATGTAAATAAACTTTTAATTATATCGATTCGATTTGGTAGTCGTATTGTTAAGGCTTACACACAAATAAAACTGTCATAAATAGTATATAAAAAAGGATCTTTTTCGAAATTCCCCATATAAAAAAACACTTAATTTTATAACAAATTGGCCAAAAATCGATTTATTTTTAATATCCAATAACAATTAGATTGGAATATGCATACATGTTTCAAAATAAAAAATAAAAATTCAACGTAAACAAAATGTATTGAAAGAAAAATTTGTTATAGGGGAATTCAGTATTCAAACATTATCATTCAAATAATATTAATAAAAACAACATATTTATTTATTTTATAAATACAATCTAACCAAATTTAACCTACGCTCGCTTCGCTCGCTAACCTTACTAATTAACATAATGCTTTGAATATTTAAATAATAGATTCAGTAATTATTGCAATTATTTATTGCTTATATAATCAAAACATTACTGTTAATTAGTCGAGGTTAGCGATCGAAGCGAGCGTAGATTAAGTTTGGTTGATTATACGAGTATTTATAATTTATATCTATAATTAATTATAAGCAATAATACTTATATTTTTATTATGTAAAATATGTTAATATAGAGAATGTTTAAAATTACCGGTATAAAACAGCATGTTAGTGAGATATCAGGTTGTCGGGTTCAAATCAGCTGATTTGTAAGTCGAGAGTTCCAGCGTTCAAGTCCTAGTAAAGTCAGTTTTATTTACACGGATTTGTATACTAGATCGTGGATACCGGTGTTCTTTGGTGGTTGGGTTTCAATTAACCACACATCTCAGGAATGGTCGAACTGAGATTGTACAAGACTATACTTCATTTTCACTTATATACATCATCCTCTGAAGAATTATCTGAAAGGTAATTACCGGAGGCTAAACAGAAAAAAGATGGGTTATTGGGTTATTTCTCCAACCTGGTTCTTGTTAATATTAATATTTCCTGCTATTTTGAAACATACATATTCCCACCTAATTCTTATTCGATATAAAAATACATCAATTTTTTGCCGATTGGTTAAAATATTAAGTGGGTTTTTTCTGGGGGGAGGGGGTAGAATTCCGAAAAAGATCCTAAAAATTAAAAAGCACATAAAAAATAATGATATATGATTTAAGTTATATGTACTCATTTGGAAACGGTAAATATTATATAATTTGTATTATAGTTTTAAATGAATCAGTAAACTAAACACGTAAACTATTAATATGTGATTAAATATACTCTAAACGATGTCGCTGCTAAGCTTACAATTAAAACAAATATACTTTCTTGAGAAAGTTGGTTACAACTGAGAGTGCACTGAACTTTCAAACAATCGACTGTTTACAATATCAGTTCTGAGAAATCTACGGATTTTTTGTAGACTAGTCTTATTTAAAGAAATAATTTTAAAAATGGAAAATAAGAGACTACGTAATTCTTTAATGAAGATTAAGACGGCGTAATACATGACAACAATTTAAAGAGGATGTAGTCTCGAGAGAAGCATACACAGAATTTACGAGTACATTTCACAGAATTTTCGAGAAAAAAGTAATTGAAGAATTTACTCTTTAATTATTCACCTGCTTTTCTGAATACATATTTGTTAATTGAGCCGATACATATCGTTTAAAAATCTAAGATTATAAATTCGAATAAGATAGAAAGAAAAAGAAATTCACAAAACTTACATATGTGTGGTAACCGTAATGAGTGTAGACAACATGAAAAGTCTAACAAATTGCTCAAGTAATTTTCATAGCCGTTCTCAAAAATAACAAGCACACTTCATTGAGGTAATGAGGAAACTAATAAAGTGATTTCCAATTGCTTTTTTTATCAAACTGAATATAGGATTGTTCATCGGCATGACGAACTAACTGACATTCAGTCAATTTTCAGTTTTGTAAGTGACAATTTCACACAGTTTACAGAGATAGATATTGATTGTCTAATTAACATCATTACTATCAAAGAAAGTGAACATATCTAGTGCTTCTTGTACCTCAGTTGCTTTAAATGTTTCATAGCAGTAAGGAAGGGTGTGAAATATACTGTAAAGCGACAAACAATAAAAATAAAAACAATTAATGAATAGTATAAAGTTCCACTTACCAACAATTTTAAAAGTAAATATCTGGATACTTTCGGAGCCGTTACTCCATCATCAGGGATTTCCCAAAAGATGTTAATTCAAATTCAAATGTATAATTGTATTTAAATTAAAATTGTTACGTTTATAATAGTCGGTCGTCAAGAAATAAAATTAAATTGTAAATCAGATAATAGATAGTAGATAATAGTGATTATTATCGATAGATAATAGTCGTAAACATCTTACGAACATGACGTTACGGTCTTATTGACGTACAATTTAATTTTATTTCTTGACGACCGATTATGAACATAACAATTTTAATTTAAATACAATTATACATTTGAATTTGAATTAACATCTTTTGGGAAATCCCTGATGATGGAGTAACGGCTCCGAAAATACTCGGATATATACTTTTAAAATTGTTGATAAGTGGAACTTTAATTTATACAATTGTATTAATACCAACGGTGCCAAATGCTTAATAAATTAAATTAATGAATAATATTTGTTAAAACTAAGAAAATATTAGAAACTACTGTGCCAAAATGTAACGTTAAAGAAAAAAACAAAATTCCTGTTTTTTTAGTTTGTGACAACAAAATAACAATGATCATCGGTAATCTGTAACATGTGTTTTAACTTAAATCTAAAGCGCTATCAACAAAAATAAACAAAAAATAAAAATTAAAAAAATGTTAACATTTATTAATGATTTTAAAGTTTATATTATTAAATAATTAAAGAAGATCACCTAACACGGAAGATTCATTAATATTCTGGAAGTCACTTTTTTAAAGAAAAAATGACTCAAACATCACATGTTCCAAAAATTAATGAATAAAACTTATAATATAATAGCTTAAGTTATACGGTAATGATTTGCGGTTAGAAAATCCGATAGAGGATATCCTTTATACATCCAGGATATTGATGTAGTTAATGACCTAAAAGTAGAACAGGTATGAAAGAAAACATTTCAATACCAAGAAAGAATGAACACACGAACATTTTTACGTTACTACGATTAAAATCAATATAATACTTTTAATTACATTAAAAATTAATAGAAAGCGTAAATAAAAGTACAAAGATAATTAAAATAATTCTCGATTTCATTTACAAATTCTATTTTTAGTCGATAACGGGAATTAATCTTACATTAATAATAATAGAATAGTTTTACTCTACCACAATAAAATGTATAAATACTAATATTAAATAAAACATATAAACAATAGTTTTAATGATTTGAATTCAGTAAATGATAATTTATTTACCTTTTCGCCGCGGCTTAGAAACTCCCACATAGGTATAGCAGATGGTGCGGCGACACCGATAACGGCCGCCACAATTATAAACACTCGGCACATGTTTACGTTCACTTTACTGACAGTAGACTGGCAAACTGATGCGCGCTGTTAAAAAAACAACTGCTTTATATCTCTCCCCACCAGTTACTTATGCTGTTGCGCATCGACTATGTCCAGATGAGCGCACAGCACTATTCGTTTATGATATTGAAATAAATAAAAAACTGTTAAACGGTAAAAAAAAACCCACGTATTGTTATTTGTAGGAGGTAATAGATTTATTTAATAATATTTATTGATCTATACTCTTCCGTAAACTACCGATAGAATCTTTAATTAATGTAAAGACTTTTATTTAGAAACAAAGCTGCTACTTAATAATAATAATAAACTCAACACCTACTGTTTGCGTCAGCCGTAAATAAATTTACTATATATTTTAATTCAAATGAGACTTGTAAATATAATAAATTTATTAGAATTACAATTTATTTTATAATCGACTTAAAAAAAGGAAGTTCTTCGATTCGTACGTATATATTTTTTTTTATACATATATTCAAATCTTCAAGTCGTTTGATTCAACAAATGTATACAATACGATGATTCTTTTTTTATTTATTTTTTTTTAGACAGAATTTCTCTGAAGGTTTCATAATAAGCTTCTCTCAAATAACTTAACTGGAATTTTTTTTTAATGACAAGTTACATTATCTATATAAACAATTTTAGATTTTTTAATTTATTTTTTTGTCATCATACAAATGAGTATTGCATTTTTATAGCGTAATGATATGTGTGTGTGTATATATATATATATATATATAATCCTGATTTTGATAGCACTTCGCTTGAATATTCGTTGTAAATTTTAAGTGCAAAGAATTTATATATATATTTTCCCGCGTTTAGAACATTCTCTCACAAGTTAGGAGCAGTCGCTTCATGACATTTTTCTTAACTTGATTAACGTGGAGTTTTCTTAATTTTTTCGCTTTTCTTACATGATCCTCTTTCCTAAGTAAAAAAAAAAAAAAAAAAAAATTAAGACGATTTTAAAATAGCATTATATTTTTGTATAGTATATCTTTAAGAATTATTAGAAGGTTCTGTTTCTCCCGACAAGCACCTCAGCCTGATCGGGATTTTTGTAAAGTAACCGAATAAGAAACATAGTTCTTATCTACAAAGTCGATATCAAAATAAAACTTTTTTGTAATTTTATAATTGTAATTATCACCTGATGATGTAGTATTCATTTTGAAAGAGCTCACAAGAAAAATAATAAAATAACATTAAAAAGCTGGTATAAATATTTATATATTAATTAGTTGCTAGGCTCTATTTAAATAAATTATTTATTTATATAGACTAATAATAGCCTTTTTAAATTTTGATAAATCTAATTAAAATATGTTAAAGGAAATAATACTTTACTAAACAATGTATAGGCCTTATTATACGAGACATTATTTTATTTTACTTATTAATATAATTTATAAATAAATTGTTACTCGAAAATTTAAACGCAATTTTTACACAACTTGCCTTTTTCTGGTATTGGAGGTTTATTAATAATTTAAAATTTCAATTTGTTTCAATTTACCTTAGTATTTTGATAACTGTGGAAGATGTCGTAATCTGGTAAAATAATTATTTTAGCATTGTTATCAAAGTCTTCCTGACATCAAAACTTCCGAAAATCCTTCTGAATTATAATACTTATGGTACAAAAAAATAAATAATTATTTAATATATTATATCATTATAATTGGAAGTTTTTATTATTTTATGTAATTCTTTGTTTTCAATTAATTTTAATCGTTGAATACTTGTCAGGCAAAAATTGGTACAGAAAGATCTTCCCATTTAGTTAACACAAATAAGAGAATTCAAATTTGGATTAAGAGTGGAGAGTTTCCTGCGGTTGAGGAGATATGGTTAAAAAATGTATATAAATTTAAGTTTTGCTTTAAAATTATTTTTCCGGCGAAATACAGCCAGAATAGTTGTATTAAAGGGAAAAGTACGGTGAACATATCAAACAATGGGGTATCGTGTCTTTGCAAATGTTTTCGTTTTAGGACCCAATTAGTTCATTTTTTTTAACCTCCAAGACCACCGTTAGGTATTGCTTCGGAGGATGAGATGAATGATTTGTAAGTGTGAAAATGCCATGTCTGACCGGGATTCGAACCCGGGACCTCCGGATAAAAGGCCGAGAGACGCTACCACTCGCTCCACGGAGCCCGGCAAACTAATTCATTTAGACCAGTGATTCTCAACCTTTTTAGCTCCACGACCCCAAAAAAAAAATACATAATGAATATTTCGCGATCTCCAATCACGACCCAATCAAACCTAGTTAAAACTATTTAACTGCATTGGTGGGTACGAACATGCATTTGTGAAGTGTATAGCTTGACCAAGCTTGGCACAGTAGGATCTAGGCTCCAATCGCTCTGAAATTTTGCATACAGGTTTGCTCCTGATGAGATAACACATTTTAGCAATATTATCAAGACGCTAAGATTCCCCAAGTTTCTAACTGAAAAAATGCCCCTTGTACTTATGCAACCTCGTTTAGATATATATTTTCCTAGTGAAAGAAATTTTTAAAGTGAGATCTATATTAGGGTACACAGTTGGTACTATATGTTCTGTACGGTAGCGACCTAAGGTTTGGGAAAATTTAGTAGTTTTTAACCGGATCCGAATTTTTAGACGAAAATCGCAAATATCTCGAAAACGGTCAATCCTAGCGTTTTGAAAATTTTTTTCGACCCCTTCAATGACACCCATCCGCTTGATGGGTGTGCATATATGCTTGATGAATGGCCTAAAGAGTGGATTGCAAACATGAGTACCCCACTCTTTAGGCCATTCATTGGCCAAAATTGGCAAAAACATCAAATTTTTAATTTGAAGCTATGACTTTCACATAATCTTACATCATCATCAAAGCTTGTTGTCAAATCCACTCTGAGATACCGTCCTAAAATTAATTTTTACCTTTTAGTGCGTTTAATATAAAATTGGTGTTTTAAATTTTTTTTTACATATTTTTATTAAATGCTAAAGGTGAAAAAAAAATTAAATATAATTATTACCTTGACATGTGAGTATTTCTTGTTTTTCTGTGTTTTTACTTACTTGACATCCTTTCTTCAGTAAAACTTTTACACTTTACTTCATAATGCATTTCATTATGAATTCTGTAACAGCAGTATTCATACAAATGAAGAGAACATAATACAAATAATTAAAGTAAAAAATTCTGTACGTACATATACGTATTTATCTCGCATAACTCAAAAACGATTAGCCGTAGGATGTTTAAATGTTGGATATAGGACTGTTGTAACATCTAGTTGTGCACCTTCCCTTTTGATTGCAATCGACTGGACCAAAAGGGTCCAAAAAAGCCCAAAATTCCAAACAATTTGAATTTTGGACTTTTTATTAACTGCAGTAATAAGCCCTCATTGAAAGCGTTTCATCGATCTATCATAAGAGTGGTACTTATTTTCATTGATTCCAGTGTTATAGCCAAATAAAATTTTAATTAATGACATATTTGGATCTTACAAGGGAAGGCCCATCTATTTGAATCAGACTTTATCTTCTTTCCTTTTCTTAACCTCTTTCTTTAGCTTTTTCTTTTTAATTATTGATTTTTTTAATATTTATTAATTTTTTATTTTTTAAAAATATTGATTTATTAATAATTATTTACTCGTGATTGTAAAAAAAGTTTTACAATTACTAATAATTTAATAACCAAAAAAAAATCAGAAGTTATTAGTGAAATAAGATTTTATGTACTTTTAAAAATGTCTATGTGTAATGTAATGGGCATTATTACATATGTGTATATGTAATAGATTTGGTGAAACATCTGATTATTTAATATTAATTGGAAATTATAATTTGGAATCGTATTATTTTTGTACTTTCTAGTTTAATTTCTGTTTAATTTAATTTAATTAATCTGAAATTTCTGTTTAATTTTATGTACATTAAAGTTGTATTATCAAATATGAACAAAGAGGCTAATAACCAGTATAAAGCCATGACTCAAAAGGTAATAATACAGCAAAGTGAGCTTTTACTTGACCGAACACGGTAAATTTGGTACATACCTTCACCAATTCGGCTTAAGGGATTCCCCTGGTGTATATACTGCGAAGAAGAAAATTCTCCTAAGCACACATTTACCTGCCTGAGATGGATTCAGATGAGAGAAGAACTAGGACTTGAGCGGTTAAATCCAGAAGATACCGTCACTTACATGCTTGCGGGCAGAAAGGATGGGATGCTGTCGAGAAATATATTCTGGAGATAGGGAAGAGCAAGGATATAGATCACCGTGAATGGAGTGAAAACTAGATCTCGGACAGGCTACGAATAACAAAAATATCCGTAACTTACTCTTTTGCCCATTAAATACCTCATTATTTTTATTTCTGCGGTAAATTTCCTTAGAGCAGGTAAGGAACGTTCGGTTAAGTAAAAGTTTAACACTATACGTTGTATGGATTCCGATCAAAACTCTCCGACTTTGTCACTTATTTTTTGCGTTTTATTCTTTTGCGAGGAGAAATGAATTTTTATCCAAAGCTATTTCTCCAGTAATTCGTTAAATTGTTCTTTTTGAGACTCCTGTGGCAGACGCAACACATTCTACAACTTTTTTGGGGTCACTGACAAACACTCCAACTGCAGCTTCTCTGCCATGTAATAAAAACGTTGTGTATAATTTCTTTCCCTTGGCGGTGAATGCCTCTTTCACGTAAATTAGACATAATATGCAAAATAATAAAATAAATTTACTACCATAAGAATAGTGCCGACAAAAATTTAGTAATTTAACGCGAATAAATTACTTTTAAAATTTCACGTAAGACTTCAACTACTTTCAAGAATTGAAACTCAAAAAACGCTATAATCGGACGATAACCTTATACTCTTTGAAAACAACCAATTAACTGGACAAATTTTAACTGCAAATAAGGATAAATTAGAACGGAATCATTCTGAATGAAATCAGGAACGATTTGTATAAATAGGGATTTAATGTTTCATTTAAATGTTTAGAATGACACATCGTTCGGTTATTATTTACCGAACCTGAATAAGGAAATTTTTCTTACGTATGACTCATAGCCTAGGCTAGCGTACGGTTGTTCGCCAATCCAAGAACAAAGGGCGAAGAGCGTAGCGTAAACAGTAGACATCAATCTTGTGCGTGTTTGGCTAGGATATTTTTATACAAATAAAACTTAAACTAGAGAATTAAAAAATAATACGATTCCAAATTATGATTTTAATTAATATTAAATAATCAGGTGTTTCACCAAATCGAATATATAAATATATAAATAATGCCTATTGAATTACATATACACATCTATAAAATTACATCAAATTTTATTTCACTAATAACCTCTGATTTTTTTCGTTTTTTTTTTTTATTGTTATTATTGAATAATAATTTACTGTAATTTTTTTTACAATCACAGGTTAATAATTATTAATAAACTAATATATTTAAATTTAAAAAAGTTAAAAAAATTACATGAAGTCTGATTCGAACCGATATGCCTCCCCTGTAAGAGCCAAATATTTCATAAATTAAAATTTTGTTTGACTGTAACTCTGGAACCATTGTAAGTACCACTTACGATATATCGTTGAAAATCTCTCAATGAGAGCTTACTACTGCAGTTAAGCAAAAGTTCAAAATCCAAATTGTTTTGGATTTTGGGCTTTTTTGGACACTTTTGGTTCAGTCGATTGCAATCAAAAGGGGAGGTGCACAACTAGATATTACAACAGTCCTAAATTCAAAATGTCAACATCCTACGGCTAATAAGTTTTGAGTAATGCGAGGTACGTACTATGTCATGCCGAAACTAATCTAAATTGATTCAGGGATGACCAAAATGGATATTTCCGTTGAAATCTGAAAAAAATTTTTTCGCGATCACAATACTTCATTTACTTCGTTCAAGGGAGTGAAAAGGACAGGAATAATTTTTGTAATCTTTTAATTTTTGCTTTTTGTACAGTGGAATGATGAAACTGATCTACGTAAAACATAAAATAAATTTACTATTAAAATTATGTATTTAAATACATCTACATTATTATTTTGTGTACTATCTATTTTTAAAGCTACGTAGCTTTAAAATCATACTATTAAAAAAACTAGATGACAAATGAAGCGCTGTAAATGAGTAATTTCTTACAGATTTTCATTAATTTAGTACAAAATCTTAAGAATACCCCAGAAAAATTCGATTAATACAATATTAAACTCAATTTTTACTATCTTGGCTATAACTCTCTTACTGTTGCAACAGTACAGGTATAAAGAAAAATTACAACGATCGGTCAAAACTTTGAGTATCGGATATTTTCTAAAAAAAGTTAGCATGCTAAGACCTCTTTAGTCAGACACAAAAAAGTTGTAGAAATCTCGGGAAGATGAATAAGTACATATATTGGCCCGTATTTTAATTAATATCTCTACTCAACATAAATTCTTCGAAATTTGCTTAAAAACGTATGTGTACGGAACATTGGTGGGATTAAGTATGAACAGATTAAAAAAAATGAAATGGATAGTTTTTCACTATTTTTAATTTCGGTTTTTTTGTACAGTGGTAACAGAAGATTGAGGTTTAGTGCGATGAAAGTAATTAAGCTATTTAAAATTCAAAACTTTTATGTTGATCAGATTTACAGGTAGAATATACGTTATTTCTAAATATTTTTTTGTGTAATATCTCGAAAATGCGTTAACCAAAAACGTATAAATTTAGTTTTATAAATCCAAGTTTTGGGTTCATTTTCGACCCCATTAGATAACGGAGTGTTATGTTACCCAAATTAATTTTTAGCTATTGTCGTTTATCAATTTTGAGCCTTGTTGAATAACATTGAACCAAATTGTGCAGACTTGTTGAGGTAAATAATTACTAGAATAAATACAGTTTTAGCTCCAAAAAACAACGGGACTAAATGAGATTCATACCTAAAACATCAATTTTAAAAATTTTAATTTTCGAGATTGAAAATCCAATTACATATATGAGCATCGTTCATTAATTAAAAAGGTAAATGGCAACAATGGAAAAAACTATTTAACAGAATAAACTGAAACTGTATGAGTTCAATTTGATATACTGGACAGAAAATATCAACCGTTTGAAAATAATATCTATTGTTATAACAGCTTTTTATTTCAAAATGTCGGTTCCACTTGAAACGTGGAAGAAAATCGTGCTGTGATAAAATGTTTATTTCTCAAGTTTTAAAATCGGCCAAAATTCACACGCATATGTTAAAACGGTATGATAAAAAGCGTATTAACCGTACAAAAATTTATAAGCGAATCGAACTGTTTAAATTGGGCGGAACAAGATTTTAATCGTAGTGGAAGTTGAGATTGCAAAATCGCATTAATAATCAATCTAATTCGCAAGAACAGACGCATAAAAATTCAGAAAATTCCTGAAATTTACAGTCCTGATGGACTGTACATTCCATTATCCATGGATAAGCTGAATTATCGAAAAATATGTTCAAGATGTATTTCGAGACAGTTGAGTAAAAATCATAAAGACACCCGAATTTACATTTGTACAGCACTTAAACAATGAGTTTTAGCCAAAGGTAATGCTTTTTTAGATCGCATAATAACTTATGGATTCATTATTTTCAGCCGGAATCCGAACGTCAATGTATGGAATGGAAATATTTGAGTTCGCCCGCCAGGAAAAAACTCAAAACTGAATCTTCAACAGATATAGTGATACTAACGTTGTTATTGGAGTATAAAGACCCAATTTATAGTGGTTACTTGTATTTTGAAAAACAATGTACAATCAACAATGAGTACTACTTTGACACGCTAGAAAATAAACAGAAACCTACAGTGAGGATGGAAGAAACCCACTCCTTATTGAGCGGTTCTTCTTTTTTGAACTCTTCTTTTTTGAGTGGTTCTCTCTCAAAAGGCGAAATTCTTCTGTATGATAACGCTCATACCCATACCGCTCAAAAGACACGGGAAACCATTCAAAAATGTTGGATCAGGAATTGTTTTTAGTCTAATTCACCTTACGTTCTCGATCTTTCACAATCAGATTTTTTGTTTTTTTGGTCCTCTCAAAAAATTTTTACGTGGGGCATCGAGTTTGGCAAAGATGAATCACTGAAGAATTCGATACAAAAATTCTCAGATGCTGAGGTGGACAGCTGATTACTACTGGAATCAAAAAGCTTACAGAAAAATGGGGGAAAATGTAGCCGGAGAATATGTTGAAATTTAGGGTAACTTGTTATTGAAAATGTAAAAGGAGTCTCGACGGACCAGACTTTCTTAAACTTTATCTATTTTTCAAGTTTTGCCTGTAATTAAATATGTTATAGAGAAGGTACCTGTCGAGCAACGGGGTAAAATAAGTCGCAAATATTTTACTAAGGTTTGTTTTAGCAAATTATATTTTAAATACAATAAAATATTATGATAAAACGTCAGTCAACTAGATTTAAAACCATTTACAAAGAATTTTGATTTTTTTTTTCAATTATGCTTTTAATCTGCATATATTTTAAGGTTAAAATAACATTGATCAAAGGTATCAAATCGTACACAATTTTTTTTTATAGAACACTAAGATTTTTCGTATTATTATTCTAGATATTGCACAATTCAGTCGTTTTTATTTAAAACCCCTATTGAAATTAAAAATCTGTCAAGTGCGAAGCCAGGAAAGTTATGCAATCCAGTTTTAGTCAATTTCTATGCCCGCCTGTTTTTTCAATGTTTAGTTATTGAGCAGTTACCTAAGAAATATTATTTAAGACAACTTTTGAAACTAGGTATGAAAAGTCAAATGTCCGTCATATTGGTCAGAATTGTCATAGCCCGGAGTTTTTTCAAATATTTCCTCTTTATTGTCTATTGAAAATGAGTGTTGGGTGAGTCATCCCTAATAAGGTATCACCACCTGAGTACTTGAGGTATGATGATCTCGTAGCGAAAAAATATCCTTTCGAAGTAGGAAAATTTGTTAAATTTAATTTTTCTATTTTTAACTTTTGAAAATATATTTAAGGGTTGCCATAATTTTTGAACACTCTGTACGAGTATATGCATATATATATATTTTTTTAATTGTAGTTATATTCTTCATTATCATTTTTCCGTTCTCAATTTTATTTATTTCCTCTGTTATTTTTAGTAACCTAATTTAAATATCATTTAGTGAATAGATAAAATATATATGTGCTCCATTTTATCTTATTATAGTTTCTACATTTTGTAGTGTTAAATGCTAATCAAAATTTTGTCAACCGGCAACGAAGATTTCAATTATTGACCCGACTTAAAAGCAACAGAAATTTTGGCGACAAAGAAAACGGGAATCCTGTTTTCTCAAATGAAAAACCGATTAAAAGTTTGAAACTAAAGCTTTTATTAATTTCAGCTTAAGACAAACCGCTTTTATATTTTTGTTAGACTCATTTATACTTCTGTATTTATTACGACACAAAAACTTTTCTTAATTATACGGACCAAAGAATCGCAGATAGTTCCTGAAGAATAAATTTTCTTGTACCCAAAATCGTGTGGTGTAAGGAGATATTCAACCGATCTCTAAACCGTTTTATCATAACGACCCTAGGATGAACTAATTTAATATTATAAAGAACTTGTAAAGAATGACTAAATCATTCTGAAATAAGTCTTCTTTTTTTTTTAAATTAAAACTCAAAAAAAATTTTTTTTTTTAATTTAATCTAATAAACTACTCATACTGTGTATTTTGTTCACTAAATATAATAATTTATTCGTAATTATAAAGAAAAATTTATAGAAATTCACTAGTTCTTATAATGATTCCGTGAGGTGATTTCAAGGAGACTAGAAAATTGCACGACTGAAATAAGAATAGAGGGATATAAGCTATTATTACCATCCATATCTCTTGTCATGTATGCTAATTCTAACTTCAGACTATTATCGTTAATTTTATTCGTGAAATATTTTACTGTTCTGTGCAAAAAATAAAAAAGGAATATTCATACAATAACTATACCGACAGTTTGACCTTCATCATCACGAAGAAGATCAAGTTTTATATCATTAACTACGAACAAAAAAGTTGAAGGGGTGTTTAAATGTACTATACATTTGATGTCAATATTCTATTTAAATAAAATTGATATTTTCATAAATCGTGAAACCTTTTTATTGTTAACTAGCCGGTCAGGACTCGCTTCGCTTGCCCTTCTTATCTGTCTCAACACCCCCACAGTGTTCACTATTCCATGCTTGTGAGAATAATACTGATAAATAACAATTAAAGCTTGTTCAATTTATAAAAATTATCAATCTATTGTAATTTCTTCATAGTAACAGTTTGCTTGGCATAGAGCCCGAAACTTTCAGTGATCTGTAGTATACGGGTTTCAAAACAGTCAGCCCCCATCTTAGAAATAGGTGTAATAGCTAATTACCCGTCCTTCGTAGGGCAAAAATGTATTTTTCACGGTTAGCGTTACCCGACAAACACCACGAGAAGATGACCGTACTTCGTTTCTATTTTTTTATTTTATCTTATGATTATTTTTATCAAGTAACCAGAGGCAGGTGCAGCCAGTCGCGTCGTACAGTGGCAGTGGCTGAGTTGATGAGCCGCCGTACCGTGTATCATCGTACCTTTCAAATGGCTTTTATCGATAACTGAAAGAGATATCATAAAAGAGTTTTTGTAGAAAATTTAATATAAAATACTGTGAGTGGTCTTTGAATTCGATTTGACTTACAATTTGTCCATAGTAAAAAATTGAACATTGGCAATGAACATAACCCGGTTGTTACCGCAAGCCATTAAAATGGCCATCCATCTAGAAACGATGAAATATTTCGTAATGTCAATAGTCTTATTTTCTTTTTAGATATTTTCTTTTTAGATATTATTTTCTTTTTAGATACATATTTTCTTTTTAGATTATTTTCTTTTTAGATATTCTAGTTCATGCAAAATTTCAGCTCAGTCGATTAAGTAGTATTTGTGTGAAAGAGTAACAGACTCAGTTATCACTAAATTTTATTCATAGTCTGTGTTGAGTATATGAGATGGTGGCTTTAATGGCCTGCACGTTTTTAAGACTAACAAGCACCCGAGTACAACAAAGAATATAGAAGTAATATTAAATTTCATATCGCAGATTAATTTATTGTTATCGGCTTGGTTTTGTCGGGTCGGCGTTGGATCTCCGTGTAAACTGGAGGAGCCAGGCCGAATGGGCAATAGTGGAGAGTTTTGTAGTGTACTTAGCAATGGAAAGGATTGCTGAGGAGGGGATCTAGAGCTCTGCTTGGATTTCTCTTTTATTCTATTTTTGTTGATGTTTTGTTTTATAAATTATGTTTTTGTTGTTCTTGTCCTTGTTTTTGTTTTGTTTTAATATTGCTGTGTGTTATTGTTCCATGTAATATTTTTATGTTTCATGTTGTGTGTTGAACTCACTTTTACCTTCTCTGGGTAAGTAGTTCAATTTCTTTGTTAGTTAGGTATTTTAAGTCTTGCTTAAGACTCTGTGAGATGTGTGAGATTGTTTTGAGTTCATTAATTAGTAGTACACCGAAGGGAATGTCACTCGTGGCATTCGCATCGGTGGCATCCTGGCCAAGACGGATTGGAATATGTCAAAAGCCGAGGTTTCGAAGATGAATTCCGGTAAAGCCCATAAGGGCTCGGAATGGAGAGGGTGGCGGAGGGTGTCTTCCCATACGGAGTTAGGATGCATTCTGGAAAAATGCTTGTAAGAAAAGAAAGAAAGATTTGTGTAACGATTTTTTCTTACTTTTTCGTAATTATTTTAGATAATTGTGTACAACTAATGGTAGAGGGTTTTTTTTAAAATAATTATTTTATTTTTAAATCAGTTAAATATAATGGTCATAATTTTTGCGAACATATTCAAAATTAGAAGTTCCTACGATCAATTATGGCAGATTTCGTTATTGTTGATTTTTTTTTCATTCAGTTAAATAATACTAATTTACAAATTAAAAGAAAATTTTATTAACCGGCACATCTCAATGTTATTTAATTTGTAAAATTACAATCTACATAATTACCTTTTATGTATACAAGCAAATACATACCATGCAAGCCATACATATTAACCATCATTTCTAAATTCCAGTCAGGAATGGAATTTTTCATACGCTAAAAATTTCCATTCTCATAGGGCAAAATGACCGTCATTTCAAAAAAAAAATAAAAATAATGTAAGTTTGTACCAATGTTTTACAGGGATTAAAGTCTATTTAGCTGAGAAATTACTTTTTCTTTTATGAACCGAGAAGCTTTCTTTTTGTAAAAACCAGTACTAGTTACTCATCATAAGTTCATTCTGCCTGCATTGACAACGTTGTTCTATTTTTAATACATTTTTATATAATCTTTCGCCTTGTTCACCGATCGCAGTGCTTTAATTTGGAAGAAAGTAGTCAAGATACGGATGTAAAACATGAATTTTCAAAGACATTCTGGAGAGAAAAAAGAGTTTCTTCTTTAACAGATCACTATTTTCGACTTTTTTGTTACCAAGAAAACTTCGAAACGTTTGTGAATGACTTTCATCTTGCTAATTCCTTAGTTTTCAATTTGTTAACAAACTTAATTTCATGTATTAATTTTCTGATTTTAGGTCCGAATAATATTCTCTTTTTCAATTTAGCATCACTTAGTCGCGGAAAAACCGGAGTTAAATATTTAAAGAATTTCACTTCAATGATTTCACAAAATTCTTCATTATCCCTAATTTTATATATAAAGGTAGTAAATTAACTAAGAGAGGCTCAACAAGCAGAAAACTCTTAGAATTTGTTTGGCCTGGAGTCTAATTCTCTCTTTTTTTCCAGTCTTTAACCAAATAATATGGACCGCCCCAAGAAATAAGAAAAAACAATATTCTATAAAGCCATCCTCTACTTCGAGAAGAAGCTCGATAACTTTCAAATCGCCATAGATTCGCCGTGAGTGACTGTCGTACTTAATGACTTCAAAAATGTGTACCGTAGTTCCAAACTTTCATTAGCTTGTCACTTGCTACCGATCTACAGGAAAACTTATTTCAATTATGCAACAACACTGCATGCATTAAATCTTTTTTATGAATCTAAATAAATGCCGTAATACCTGGGTCAAACATCAGCCTGTTAACATCACATCAGGAAAAAATTAAGCTAATCATAGTAAATCATTTCGTTTAATCTTGTTTTCTGTTTCAATAGAATTTTAGTACGTTTTTCTAAAAAATTTCACTCTTCAAGCGTGAACGTAGGAGATCCGCTATTTTTTTTACAGAAATACGATACACGTTTGAGTAAATACTGCAACTACATTTTTACAGCAACAGGTAGTTAGACTTAAATTAGTCATAAAGGAAATAAGACATGATTAAACGTGCATTAAAATAATATTTAGAACTTTATTATAAAATAAAATTATAATAATACAAAATACATAACATTAGACGATGATAACTTAAAAACGTGAAATGATTGAGAACAAATTCTGATGTAGCATGAAAAACACTATATAAAAGATACATTTTTTTATTTATAAAAATTATATTGACCAGTGTTATTATCATTTTATTTGTATAGAAAACCGACTTGCGTTTAACAATAGTATAATTTTTTATGTAAATTGTGACGTAATGAAAACGATAAAAATAAATTTATTAAAACCTATCATTAAATTAGTAGTTAATATTATACTGAATCCCTTTCAGTGCACAATGCAGTACAAAAATAAGAGAACCGTTTCAGAGTTAAAAGTTAGGTTTAAAATGTCTATTGGTGAACGCGTCTTCCCAAATCAGCTGATTTGGAAGTCGAGAGTTCCAGCGTTCAAGTCCTAGTAAAGGCAGTTACTTTTATATGGATTTGAATATTAGATCGTGGATACCGGTATTTTTTGGTGGTTGGATTTCAATTAACCACACATGTCAGGAATGGTCGAATTGAGATTGTGCAAGACTGCACTTCACTTACACTCATACATATCATTCTCATTCATCCTCTGAAGTAATACCTGAACAGTAATTCCGGAGGCTAATCAGGAAAAAGAGAGAGAGAGAAAAAAAAGTTTAAAATGGATTAAATCGTGAAACAATAAATTATGTTACGTATAGCAACTGAAAGACAGACTAAAGTGCCATGTCAGAAATGGAGGTCGGTGGATCAAAGATGGAAACATCCCGTCTGTAGTAGCTCTCTGTATCCTCCATAAAATAGCAGTCATCATTTTGAGATGGAAAATCGTACGAATTGTTAAACATAGCTCGTTCCGTGTAATAGAAAAGAACCTTAACGTAAAATTTCATAAAAATTCGAATACATAATTTGGCCATAACTACATTGCAAACACAAAAAGGTTAATGGCAAAAGGCAGACTTAAAAGAGGATCTCATTCATGCGATAAACAAGAAGGGAAGTCATCGTAACGGGTAAAATTTTGTGTACCCGGTTTTTTTAGAATTTTTCAATGTTTAGAGAGTAATAGAAAAAGTATAATAAGTGGAGTCCGGATATTAACATTAATAAAACAGAATGTATTGTCGGTGTTGTTGGATAACACATTGAGACGTATATAAGGGCTCAAATTAAGTCGGTGGAGAAATTCAAGTAACTCAGTGCGGCACTGACTAGTAATGGTTTAGCTGTGGAGAATTATCAGAATTATGCAGTCAGTTAGTTGTTTGGAATGGAAATGTATCTCCAATTATAAAGATTCAATAATTTGAGATATATGCACATGTAGCTTCAAAATGTGCACAATAACATCTAAAATGAGGTAAAGAATTGAGTAAATCTCATCCAATAAAGACTAAAATTAAAAAAACGCTTCTGCATTTTAGATCCGGGATATCTAATTAAAAAAAAGAAAGAAATTTCTTGATAGCTTTATATTTGAAATATAAACTTTCATACATATTTGAAAAATATTAAAATTAAAAAAATATGTTTTTTTCAATTTAAGAGGTAAGGTTGATTTCTTGAAAAACCTTTTTTTATTATTGATATATATATATATATATATATATATATATGCATTGTAGGTAAAAAATTCGCTTCAATAAAGTTTTCTCTAAAATTCCTTTAAATAAAATCGAAATTTGTCTATTCAAGATATTTTGAAAAAATATCACCCCCTTTACGAATTTTGAAAAAATTATCAATGTCCCATTTATAAAAATGTTTAAGCCATATCTGAAGAAAATCGTTTCCGACAATCCTGAAATGTAAAGCCAAAAGTGCAACACATGTGTATGTAGGCCTATGTATACACATACACACATACGTATTTTTTTGTGTAGATGAACTACTTTTGTGTCTGATGTCTAGATTGAACTATAGAATGTCAATATTCTCAAAAAAAATCCGATACCCCATTTTTGACTTCATTACAATACTTTCTTCTTCTTTGTTTTTTGAGGATTTTGAGGTCACAGTGGACCACTTTAGTCAACTCGGTTCGTCTTTTCTTTTTCTTCTTGATTGCTTCCCAATTTTTCTTCATTCCGTCAGATCTTGTTTTTTTTGAGTTCTTCTGAATAAACCCTCGCTGTTGTTTTCTTTTCTTTAATTTTAAATCAGGAGTTTGCTTCTTTTAATATTTTTATATTGTCAGTTTTGTTTCGTAAATTTTCTATTGTGATTTCTAGTTCCTGGGTATCTTGTTTAATTTCGGTGATCCAGGTTGGTGTTTTGGACATTTTCCAGTATTTTTCGACCAGTTTCCTGAAGAGCCTGTTCAGTTCTGTTCTTATTACGAGTCCAAAGAAGGAGATTCTTTTCTTTTTAAAGTAGTTTAGAGCTGGTTCTACGTCTTTATGTACCTCTTGGTTTAGTATGAGTCTCCATTCTCCCCCATCAGTAAGTCGTCTTTGTGCATGTTCTTAGAATTCTTCTTTTCTCTTTAATATAACTATTCTAGCTTTAGTCGCAAGGAAAGGAAAATGATCTTTAAAGTGATGTTTATTAAATATAAATATAATATTATAATTTTGAAAAACCCTGAATGAGTCGGTGGTTAACTACAACAATGAATATTATGTGTTCCGCGATCACTTTACCAGTGACTTTTAAGTAATTTATTGTTTCGTTATTTACTTTCGGTTAAATAAATATAATTTTTTATTATTCAGTTATTCATTTTTAAAAGGAAAAAACAGATGAATTTTTACAAAATTAATCAGATTTACCTTGAACTTAAAAAATACAATTTTGAATCATCTTTATTGAAATATGGGAATACAAATTTTTGACATCTTCGGTAAAATTAAAAAATATCAGTTAATATTTCAAAAGTAGACTATAAATTTTAAGAATTATAAATCATAATTTTATCCCGTAGCTTACACTTATGACCTTATTATTTATTAAGCTAAAAAATTTATATTCTGATAGGTTTATTATTTTCATTTTGCATAAACATGTTTTTTCCAAATAAATAAATAAACTTGCATCAGACCAAAACGTTACATCTTATTCTATAATTAATTCAGATACCTTGGAATTTAAAATTTAACATTTAAAATTATGTAAATTATTAAAAAATAGTTACGTATTCTATTAAAAATTTAATAATAAATAATATAGATTTTCAGGAAGTTATTTATTTAAGTCTTAAACGTATACTCTACATGCTCATACATGAGGTTACACAATGTGCACTTACTTATTCATATTTTAAATAAGATATAAATTAATCGATAGAATCATTTCATAACTTGGTTTTACATTTTATGAGAAATCTTCTTCCGTTACTAATATTTCCCTATTTAAAAAAATCAAACACTTCAACAACGCTTATAATTTTAATCGCGATTCCAATAAGTATAATTTTAACTTTAACAAAAGAATTATTATACGGTATACCTGCAGCCTACGGAAATCAACTTAACAATGTTATTTAAAAAAATTAATAAGATTTCTTAGTACCAGTATACATATGAATAGAATAATATTTTCAGGATTTGTAAATAAATAATCGGGACGTAAACACAAATATATACGATTTGAATCATACTGAAGAGAATTCGAGGATTAAATCGTAGACCTTTCATTACGACAGGTAACATATTGTAACAAGACCGGTATAACGGACCTGAGTAACGGATTCCTACCAATTAAGAAGAATGTAGTAGAAAATATAACGGTAGAATCCAGAAAGAGGCTAAAAGCAACACTTTTAGTAAAGGTAACAGGTCCGTTTAACAATCATTTTTTGTAATATTGTCCACTGACATATTAAACACATGTTGTTCCGTGAGAAGAGTTACCAAACCAAAGCTAAGAATGCGTGGGAATGTGAGGGCGGTCGATCATTCTCACGCTTCGAGTTGGATTCAATCCGGCAGATAAAGAGGATAGGAGTATTAATACTCTGGAATACCAGTTAAAAAGTCAGTTCCGCGAGGAGAGTCTGCGAGATGAGGTCTGCGAATCAGTCCGCCAGACGTCAGTCAGCGAGAATATTCTGCGAGGAGGTCAGTGAAGGAGCTAATTTCGAGTGCAGGTTCGATGCAAATCGACCAGCCTAACGGGCTGGTCTAGCGATGAACTCGTCATCGTAAATCAGCTGATTTTCGAAGTCGAGAGTTCTAAAGTTCAAATCCTACTAAAGGCAGTTACTCTTATACGGATTTAAATACTAGATCGTAGATACCGGTGTTTCTTTGGTGGTTGGGTTTTCATTTAACTACACATTTCAAGAATGGTCGACCTGAGACTGTACAAGACTACTCTTCATTTAGATTCATATATATCATCCTCATTAATTCTCTGAAGTAATACTTTACGGTGGCTCCGGAGGCTAAACAGAAAGAGCGAGGTTCGATTCAACTAAGGTGACGCCACGAGTAACTCCAGTACACGAAAATAAGAAATGGTTCGGTGAGTTACTGTAAGACTATAAATGAAGAGATAATGTACTACATTTCATTCATAAATAGTTAGGGTAGTTTTACTTGTGAACAGCAAAGGTATCTGCAATGAAAGGACTTTATACTTGTCTTATCTATTGTACTATTGTTGTTAAAACAAGACTTATTAAAAGTGTTAAGACTAGCGGTCACGCTAATATCTTTTGTCAATGGGACTGAATTCTGGTTTTCATTATTTATCTAACAGTGAATAAATCCTGACGAGTACTTTAAATTCTGTTTTTGCATGTAATCTCTGTTTATAGTTATTATTATTATTATTGACATTTATGATTATTTGTTTGTTGCTGATATTTAATACTATTATTGTTTACTGTTACTATTATTGTCATTATTCTAAATATTGAAGTGAAATTGTTTTATTGTCTGTTATTTTTATTAGAGTTATTATTATTATTATAATCTGATTATTATACTTTTCTTTGTTTGTTTTATGATTATCGTTTACTGTTATTATTACTATTGTCATTATTATTGATCTGTCTTGTTTTACGTGTGTTTTTAAACCAATAAATAGTAGTTATATAAACATTTTCAATTGTCAATCTCTCAATATCCTGATCGAGTCGCGAACACGCGAAAATATATATCAGTACTGAAAATTTATATATAAATACAAGCACCTTGGTTTACAAGGAATTATGAGATCCAGGATTATTTATAATTAAGGTCCTCGCGGAAGGAGATACAACGTTTCACTTCTAAGTACGAACTTTGTCTTAAACCGCACAAAAAACTTATTAGACTATGAGGATGACAGAAGTTTGAACGGGACGGCACGTTCTAGACTTAATTGTCCCTGTTGTGTCTTAATGTAGCTATAGTAAACTCGTATATGTGCATTGTGCATTACATATACTTATCTGTTTTTTTTTTTTACAAAAACAGAAACCAAGTGTTTTAAAAAAAAAAAAATTGGTTCAACTTTTTTTTACTCCTTATATCTAATTTTGCTTTGTATTGTTCTAGTGGTGTTGAGTACCGTTCAATATTGTTAACTGTATATGCTTGACAAAAGTTTTTATTTTACAGCATGTAATTTTTGAGGAGTTTCGCTGAGGAAACTCTTAAAAAATTACATGCTGTAAAATAAAATTTATTACTGCAGTAATAAGCTCTCATTGCGAGCTTTTCAAGATAATTGGTACAACATAATTGGTACATATTTTCATTAGTTCCAGAGTTATTGCAAAATAAAATTTTAATTAATGTAATATTTGGATCTTACAAGGGGAAGGCACATCGGTTTGAATCAGACTTCATTTTCGATTTTTTTTTAAATTTAAATATATTGATTTATTAATAATTATTAATCTCTAATTGTAAAATAAAAGTTTTACAATAATAGCAATAAAAAAAAAAAATATGAAAAAAATCAGAAGTTATTAGTGAAATAAAATTTTATGTCTTTTGAAAATGTGTATATGTAATTTAATAGGAGTACAAGGAAATCATGTGGTGTCCACATCAGATTTGGTGAAATATCTGATTATTTAATATTAATTGAAAATTATAATTTAGAATCGTATTATTTTTATTTACGCATTTGTTTCAGTCTACTTGATAATAAATATCGCTATAAAATTTAGTTACCTTCTCCTGTTTCATTTTTGTTTTCGGTTTATTGATGGTTACATCATAATAGTTTAAAAAACATAATATTAGATACATATAAGACTTAAATTTATTTATTAAAGAATAATAAAGGGACTTTTACTCTAACCTAATATTTCTGGTAAAATTATTGAATTAATAATTGTATAAATATTTGATTTTAATAAAACTAATATTTTAGCATTTGTGTAACTGTCTACTTTTACTAAAGAACTCAAGGATCGTGTATTCACTTTGAAATGAAATAAGTTTAAATGAAGTGCAGCAAAAATGCGTATATGTAATTTAATAGGCGTACAAGAAAGTCCATGTAGTGTCCACATCAGATTTTTTTTTTTAAAATGGAATGTACATCAATATGTACTAAAAAGTAAGAAATAATTTCGTTCAAATATTTAATTAATTCCTTAGACTCATTTTTGAATTGGGCCTGCTTCTACAAAATTAATTTGTTCTATAATACTATTACGTATACTACAAAAAATCAATACCGATATTACATCAGTGGAATTCGTACTCCTCCATATCTTGAAACGTAAAGAAATTCAATTTCATCCCCCAACTCCACTTTGCGAACGAAAGTAGTATCGTACTTTTCTTTGAAAAGTCTGCAAAAAAAAACCACTGCTCTTCAAGCGGTTTTCAGAAAAATAAAATTTAGACAGCTAAAAAACATTAATCAAAGGCGATAAGAGTTTGATACTTTAAAATATTCTTTTAACACTTTTTTATTGTTATGCTAAGTGATAAATAAAAAGATCAAGACGAATGATGGACGTAAATTTGATAAAACTATTTTATAAATTAAAAAGACCCGCCTGATACGGCAATTCTCAGATCAAGTAAACAATGTTTTAACTGAATACACATCCCGTTGTTGATAGTAAATCACGAATTATTTAATATATGTGAATAATAACAGATTGCAACTATATAATTCGTTGCAGACTATACCTGAACATGTACAGTGAAAAGATAGTTTATTCCATTTCAAATTGTTATAGCTGAATTCGTGTTGCACTTAGTGTTCCAAGGATACTTAAGTTATAAGACTCCTGTCATTGTGACCGTTTTAAAAATCGTTTAATTGAACTGGTACTTGATATAACGGTGTTATTATATTTCTTCTACGATCTTTTTTTCGCTAATAATAACACGATAAAATTACCTGCAGTTTTACACGATGTCTGGTTTTAAACATCGTATAAAATGAAAGTGGTAAAAGGAAAAACCATATTGTAAAAATATAGATCACACAGCCACTATTGTGGACGCATAGTAACAAAATGTGTCAGACGACCCATTTCTTGCAAACAGCCAACTGAAACAAAAGTAGAATACTTATTTTCTATTATGATATTTATATATTACCCTTACTGAAAAAAAGTAAAAAGTGTATTTTTTATTTTAAAATATTAACTCATAATTTTAGTTTTTTCTTTTCGTTATTATGTAATATTATTTAATCGACTTATCAAATTCGATATAACTAGTTTAACATTATTACAAAAATAATGACATCTGCTTGATATACTAATAAAGCAGAAAAAAAGCTAGATAACTCGAATTCATATAATCGATAAATCTCAAAGACGGAGAAAGACAATGAGAAAAGATTAATTACTACGAAGTAAACACAACAAGTTCCATACAAGCATAAAGTTAGGTTATAAATCAGTATAGTAAAAAAGATACTCTTTTTACTTTTCAATTTCAAAAAAAAAAACTTTTTCTTTTCGTTTTCAGAAAAATAAAAATATTAAAATAAAACTGCGCATGTCAAAAAAAAAGATTACTCTTATTTTATTACTCTTTTAATAAACCGATTACTTATCTTATAGGACTCACAGGAAAATATATAATTTGACCAGGATAAAAAATTTAAAAAAATTGTTTGTTTTTCATATTTTATAAACACAACTCTTACTTTAAATTTAAAGTAAAAGTTATGTGTTAAGGTAAAGTTCATCTAAAACATTAATATTAGTAAATTGATCTTACGTATGTAGCAATTTATTAAAGGATTAAATCAGAAGAAAAAGTTTAAACATTTTATGAACTTAATAAGTACGATAAATCTGTCAAAGATATTTTCGTGCAATATTGTAAAAAATTGTTAAACAAAATCATTATTGCGCAGATAACATTTTAAATGTTTTCCACGACTTATAATAAATATATAGGAACGACTGAATTAAATAAATAATTTAATTTAAAAGGCAAATTGACAAAATTAGTGATTACAAAGATTGACTTTTAAAATTACTAACTATTATGATATAATTTCAATTCTTACAGTTATTCATTACTTTACTGTAGTTAAAAAAAGATGGCTGTACTAATTTTGGCGAAATAATTTATTTTGAGAAAGACGTAAAATAGTATTCATTAAAAAACCTGGTTTAGGAGCAAGAGGCTAAAATGATCTTTTTCTATATATTAAAAAAGAAAAATTTTTTCTGATTGTCCAAATGTATATGGATTTTAACCAGCATATTTAAACAATATGAAATGTACCCGATGACAATCTGTAGGAATAATCCAATTGGATACTTTTTTCTTTGGTTTTATATACACACCTCCTGGAGTCGGACCCACAATTAAGCATAACTCAGCTCCAGGAGGTATCATCGTCAACTCCACCTAACCAAGGCCCACCCGGATCTTGGTCATAACAGTTGCCTGCCTCTAACCGGGTCCCCGAGGGGGCCTCAGCCGGGTCTCAGTCTTAACAGTTCGAGGGCGATGGAGTCTCCGTGTCTCATTTTCGTTGCTCATCCCGGGATGCCCGGACGAACGAAGACTTCACAAAAGGCTATCCATCACCCTCTCGCTACCTCATCATCCCTGCCTTTGTGCTGTAGTATTGTTGTTATATATTTTGACGCAGCCCTGAATTTGTCGACTCAGATAGCATGTTCGGTACAATCATGCCTACATCGAGAAGTTCAGTTATTTGTTCGCAGATGCCTCTTGAGGCATTCGCAGGTGTGCGGGTACCTGAGAAGGGGGTGAACTCCAGGGGAGTTTGAGTTTGGGTTAAAATAAAAGACCAAGTCCCGTTCGGCGGGGCGTCCCTGCGGGAGCCTAGGCTCTTCGTGGGGTTGGCGCTGTCGATTAGAGGCCAAAGGCGTAAAGACCGAGTCCCGGTTCCTTGCTGAGGGGCTGGGGGACGGCATAGCCGGACCTTGGCTCTAAAGTGGGGAATTAGAGGCAGGCAATGTAAAACAAAAGATCCGAGACCGGGGAGGCCAACCTGCCGTGCCGGACGTACAGCCGGCGGGTGGGGGACGCCTCCTTTGAGTAAAAGGACACTCTCCCCGACTGAGTATACTTAATTGGATATCCGGTCGGGGAGAGTAGGGTATAAAAAAAGAAAAAAAGATGCCTCTTCCAACCAGCCACCGTCGACACCTGAACAGAACATGTTCAGGGAAGTCATAATCTCCGCAATATAGGCACTAGGAATTGAGAGCCCTCCTCCTCCTCCCGAAAATATATGACCGGAAGACCCCGTGCCCCGTTAAGAACCGGGTTAGCCAAATTTACGGTCAATCCATGGTGCAATTTGTTTGACTAAGTAATGGGTCCAACGCCCCGTTGATGATTGATCCCACCTCCTCTGCCACTCTCGTATCATGCCCGCCCGAGCAATAACTTTGGCTCCTTCCCTAATGATGTTACACCGCATCATCACCAACTTTCGGAGAGGAGAAACTCCAGCAATTACTAGGACCAATTGGTTACTTGAATTGGCTGATGGGTACTAGATCAATGAAAATCGAAGCGATGTATGAGTTACCAGAAATTTTAAAAAAGATTAGAAAAAGTATAAGACCCACATATCAGTGAAGGAAGCCTAGAAAAAACTGTAGTAGAAAAGGGTAATAGTTATTATACTGTAGTACACTGTTACACAAAAGTTATACAAAACGGTTACAGCGTAAAGCGATTGGAGTGCTGTTATGAAAATTTTAAAGAAATCGTCAAGCGTATCGGTCAGCTGATACCATGATCGAGAAGAATTCTGATGTTTTTCGTAAAGCTATGAAACCAGAATCGATCATTAAGGAACGGATATGGTTTCGTGATTACCTCCGAAAACGGAAAGGATAAGATTTTACGAATATTATAGATTCTTTGTGTAGACAGTTCGGAAAAGGAACTTCTATAATCTTTAATTTTGAAAACTGAGCTTTGTATTCATCAAGGTTTCTACGACACCGGAATATTTATTTATTTCACAGCAAAATAAATGATATCGATTATTTAAATACTGCTGCAGAGTTTATATCGTCAAAAGCAAGATAAAAAGCTACGAAATATACAGACAAGTTTGCAAACAGGAATTTTTGAATGGCAAGCTCTGCCGCTCTAGGGTAGGGATTGGCATTGAGGAGACCCTGGATCGGCTCTGGGGATTGTCTAGGCTGACCTCGGCCGCAGGGATCAAGGGGCCAGAGTCCCTGGCTAGATGGTCGGTTAAGAGAAGCGAGCCTTCATTACCTTATAAATAAAAATAAGATTTCAAATACAAGAAGTAATTTAAGCTGAATTATTTTCAAAACAACATTAAGACTATTAAAAATAATTAAGTAATATCCTAAAACGGATTGAAAGAAATATGTAACTCTAAAGTGAGCGTTTGCTGCAGTTAAATCATGATTTATTTGATATTTAAAAATAAAAATAACTAATGATAAATGATACTACACGTTTATATTCGTAATAAAGCTAATATTTAATATTAATTATATTCAACTCTTTTATTATCCTAGCTATTATAAAATATAATTGAAGGAAAATATAATTTACAACCATTTCTATGGTCGTAAATAATCTATCGAGATTAATATACTTTCTTACTAAGTAAACCCAGGAAAACCTCAGGAACCAGAGAAAACTCCTTTATAAAAATACTTATGTAATGCTATTATACATGTATTAATATTTCAGAAAGGGGTTTACGTAAAGACTTAAAATCTGGCGGATGACTTTATACATGGGGCGTTGATATCATTATACATTTTTTTATATGTCTCTGAAGTAGGGTAAACAGAACAGAGTGTTATATCTCAATAAAAATGGGTAATGGCTTTTCTTACAGATTTATTGTTTTCGCGATGTAATTTATTATTGTGAAATAATTTTTTTCCAAAAAATCATATCTTCCCAAAAAAATTCTAGATATATAAATGCTGTTTTTTGAAGATTCTATTATAATTTAAAAGTTGATTATTGATTCACAATATACAGAATATCCCATAAGTTTCCATACCTAGAAAAATAAACTTTTTTTTTATGAAAACCATTTTTATTTATATAATACGCTCTACATAACTACTATTATTTTGAAAACACATTTCGATGCGTGTCCTTCATTCCTGAAGAACATGTAACCTATAAGTTTCCATGTGCAGGAAAAAAATATTTTTTTTTTTTTACTATAAGCTGTATGGCTTTTAACTTCTATAGCTGTATGGCTACAGCTATAGTAGGGAGAAAGTATTGTAATCGATTTAATTTGGGAAGTTAAATCGTTTTTCACCAGATCTTGACGTTTTAACCCCTAAGAAACCCAAAAATCCGAATGGAAATTTTCCGGATGTTCGTATGTACGTGTGTGTGTGTTCGGTGTCTCACACCTTATAGCTCCAGAATTAGTAAACAGATTTTGATCTAACTTGGTCAGATTACTCATGAATATGGGGCATTGATGCCATTACATTTTCAACTTAAAAGGTCAAGGGGGTGATGTTGTAGAGCAAGGTCAACCTCAGTATCCCAAGATTTTGCCTGTTATATCGTCCTGATATCATGTGACATCGATTTATTTTTCTTAGGAACGTTTTTTAACAATTAAAAAATAATAATATCTGCAAAAAAAGGATTTTTTTTTCAAAATTGGACCCCCATTCTAAAGAATGCTCTAAACTAGTGGCTATGCTGCGTCAATAGTACTCTCTGTCACCACAAGGAGCGCTAGTGTAGCACTGACGTACAGCTGTTATAGAAAAATATTTTAATTAAATAAAATGATAAATATTTTTAATTAAGTTGCATGTGTAAGCCGTGGATTAGAAAAAAACCGCGTGACGGGAAAGTCCTAGAACTGTGTTGTCAGCATTTTTATGAAGACCATGGTTTATCAAGAATTTAGCTGTGCTAAGTAATGTAATGGTGTTGCTGATACGTTCTTTGAGATGATTTATGTTTTGTATCTTTTTATGATACACCATAGCCTTGAAAAAAAATGTTTATTTTTCGTAAGTATGGAAATTTATGGGACACCTGTATTTTAAAGCTTATAATAAAGTTTTATTCTGATAAATCTTTTAAAAGTTGCTTTTTTTATTGCTTACATCTTTGAACAACGATTACATAAAATCTTGAAATTTGATACGATGACTTCCATTTACTAGACAATGATGTCATTAAATTATTGAAATAATTAAATGAGGGAGTGTAGAAATACAGAAGTAGTAAAGGTTGCATCTCAGTAAAAGTGTCTGAATAGTATTTTTTTCTTTTATCTGTTTATTACATTTTCAATATTAATAATATTTGCAGGAAAATTTAAAAAAAAATGTTACTTCTTATCCAAAAATTTCTAAGTTATGAATTTCCTTGAAAAAGTTATTCAACAGCCTTTTTTTTTAAAGGGGCAATATTTTAATGTAAATTAAATACAACGATTTTAATGTACATATAAAATTTAAATAATGAAGATAAAATAATACATTTAATTAAAATAACCTTCCATTTATAAATATTTAATACATTTCTAAAATTAGCAATAAAACCTATTTATTATGAATGTAAGAATTACATATATATAATTTCATTTGTTGATAAAATTTAATTCATGATGAATATAAGCAGTATATTAATTACATAATTTATTATCAGTTGACAGTTTATTAAAAGATATCGTTAGAAATAAAAATTAATAATGATTTTCTTCATGGTTTAAAGATTAACTATAAAATGATACATACAATCCAATAAATTTAAGTACTATATTAAAATAATAAATTTAGGAGTCTTATTTCAAAAACAAATAGTAAATATATTTTTGCAGTCTAGCGAATGTAAATATATATAAAAATTACATTACATTATTTATTTAATAATTATTTAATATTTTGTATTACATTATTTATTTCATTAATATTTATTTTAGTAACATCCAAGGACGAGCATGTATTGCCACACACACACACACACACACACACGCACACACACACACACACACACACACACACACACACACACACTGTAGGGAGAAAATAAGAGCGAGCTCAAACATTTTTAAGCTATTTTTGAACAATTTTTATTGAACCAGTTTGGAGATATACAGTTAACTAAATACAGTATACATAGATATCGAAATTTTGGGCTAAGTTATATTTTTTTCCTTTTAACTGCTATATACCAATAATATAGCTACAGCCAAGAAAATAATCATATTATACCCTTTTAAAGAAATGGTCAAGATATTTCATTAGTAACTGCATTAAGATTTTACTGCTAGTATATTTTACTCTGAAATAAAAAAAATAATTTAAAAAGGAAAACAAAATAATTAAGATATCAAAAAAAAAACAAAAAAAAAAAAACGGGGTTTTACTGCTATCTAAATATTGTTGACTATATTCATAGACTATATATTAAAATATATGTGTATGCGCGCGCTCACTGGAGGTATTTTTACGAACAGAAGTAAATACTTATTCACATGCTTAATATTTTTAATCAAAAATAGTAATAATAATAATAATAATAATAATAAGTTGCAAAAGATAGGACGAGAAATAAAACTAAATAAATACACAGCAGAACTGTTTTCAACTCGGTATTATTGTGGCACTCATAAGTAATCGTGCCACCTATTCAGAATACAAGATGTATTATTCATGATAAAATATGAGGCACTCTAAAAACAGAAATGCGCCAACAAATATACAAGCAAGCAGGCAAAGTTGTTTTTAACCATTAACTATCTTCTGGCAGTTTGCTTCTTTTTCTACTTTTTTTTATTTTTGTTACTGCATCTCTGTCTGCTAAGTGTCTTCTTTGCAAATAAAACAAACACTCAAAGATCAACCGTTAAGGAATTTACTACGACCTTGCTTTCTTTTTATTTTGTTCTTTAATGATTTTATAAAAATATAATTTGCGCAGCATGTTTAGTTTTTATTTATTATTTTTAAAGGAAAGGTTAGAATATAACATGATACGGGTAACTTACACAGAAGTTTCAGGTTGGAATAAATAACGTGGTAAAACAGCAGTATCATATTGTTATTTATAACACTGAGAAATAATACAAAATTTTTCAGTATACTGCAAATACTGATGTGCAATTAATAACTACGTGCTTCTCGGTGTAGGAATAAAGTTCAGTTAGATGATAACTGAGGCACAAAAATCGCATTTGCTTAAAAAAGCCATTCCTTTATGCAAATACAAAATTTCAGGATACTACTTCAAAAACTGATTTGGGACATTTTTATACAAAAAAAAAATATCCTTATAAACATATCTGAAAACGCTTTGTTTTGAGTTACGCCAAGCGAAATTCTTCTCTAGAGTAAAAAGAAGCAATACCGAAATGTCTGGAATCTAAATGTGGCAATTTTATATGTTTTTAAACCTGAAAAATTTAATCCGAGAACGATATCCGTAGTTATTTGTGAAAAAATGTTTACAAACCCCCAAAAAACGATTTTTTAGGTTTGCGGTAAAATTACTATATTAAGTAAAAGAAAATAAAAAAAATTGTAGAGGATTTAATTCTTTAAAAATTTATGTAAATAATAAAAAGAAATACAAGATTCAGAAATTTCACTTTAATTCAAAACAAAAATGTTCAAAATTTGTAATAATTATGAACAGAAAAAATATATTATTTATAATGTTAGAAAAACTGTCGAAACAATTGTTTAAAAAATTAAATTAATAAATTTTATTTCAAATAATTTATAGCAGATATATTTATTCATGATAAAGATAGTAACATAGTAGTTAGTTATTCGATGTGTTTTAGAATACAGTATTCAGCATAAGGTATTCATGCATCTTGACTGTCAAAACTGTTTTTAATCGTTACTGCTGCTTCTAGATATGATGTCTTATTTTTTCTTGTGTGCGATTCGTTTGGAGTAAACTTACAACTTCTGGTCCCAAAGGAAATTGTATGGTGCAGGAATTAGGGGAAATCGTGGTGGTCATATTACGGTTCGTTTTGGCTATTCCGTCGGTTACCGTATGTATATTATTTAAATAATCTTTAACGTTACGAGAGATGAGAGCCGGTGCAAAATTATGCGTAAATAACGTTCTCAATGATAAATAAAAATATAAATATAAAGTAAATAAAAATAAATAAAAAATATACAGAAAAATAAAAATATAGACAATATTGTCTGCAAGAAGATCACACCACACATTAAACGAAAACGTATGCTAGAAAAGCGTTACGATGTGAAAAGCGTTCGTTTCCTCTGCCCAAGTATAAATTGATAATTGCATTTTTTATGAAGCACAATTCATCAGTAATCAAAATGCAACTGAAGTAATCGGGATTATGTACATATTTTTCAATTAGCCGTCGACAAATTTTGTTCGTTTATTAATGACAGATTTTCCTTTATTCTAGCAGTAACATACTTTCGTTATGTGGAACGGGTTTCCAATTGATTCTCAAACAATTTACGCCACACCTTTGGTTTTGGCAAATATATATAAGCACGCGTATGCGTGTACAAAAAGAATAGCTAAAACTGTTTCTTGGTTATTTAAACGTGGACGATCATTGCATAATAAATATTTAATGAGAAAATTAATTTAAAAGAAAAAATTGTTTGGAAAGACATACTGCATGTTTAATTACTAAAAAGAAATAGCCAAGCCAGTGCAGGACACAATCACTCCCTAAAATGGCATAATCGTTCCCAAGAGTAATCCTTTTGGAAATTTTAATAAGCCTCAAAAATTGGGAAGTGAAGTGATTTCGCATCATCTTCTTTCCCGAGACGAATACACGGGGGATATTGTCCGGTAATTATTAACTTCGGCATGCCCTTAAATATCAACATGCCGGGCTTATCAAAAATATCCATATTTTGGTTAAAATTGGTCAGACAAATATGTATATTTTTTGTTCTTCTTTTGGCAGACATAGAATTAAAATTAAGAAAAAATACTGAACGGCCAGGATTTACTGTTAGGAAATAAATCTAATTTGAAAATAAATAAGAGTAAGACGTAAAGTAATAAGGTTTGACAAAAAAGAGGGCAATGAGGAATTAAATACTAAGTAGAAGATAATAAAAGTAAACGAAATTTCAAAACTGATGTTTCGGTAATGAAATTACAAAGCATGGACGAACTATAA
This sequence comes from Lycorma delicatula, assembly GCF_047948215.1. Lineage (NCBI taxonomy): Eukaryota > Metazoa > Arthropoda > Insecta > Hemiptera > Fulgoridae > Lycorma > Lycorma delicatula. The sequence goes on from NC_134462.1 coordinate 26,926,156, forward strand.
TAGACAACAAAAGAGGACTGATGTTAAGAAAGCTTTCATACAGAAAGAAGGATCAAAAGTAATAGTATAAGAGGTTAGCATCAAATATAAATCTAAGACCTAAAACGTTATTCTAAAAAAATATTTTTATCGTCTAAAATAAGAGTTGTACTTCCGAAAGCCCTGGTGAGGCTGAAGAAGCCTCACCAAGGCTACCCACCAGTTTCGCTACCCTTTCGAGGTAGCGAAACGTGTAAAATCGATAAAGCAGAAAGGTAAATACAGAAATATTTGAAAGGTTGTTTCAAGGGGGGGGGGGATGAATATTAGGTGGGTTGATGAAATTCGAAATAAAGAGGTCTTAAAACGAACAGTAAAGGAAGAAATGGGGCAGAAGTTTGTAAAAAGACGAACCTATACGCTACTAAGGCAATCTTTTTATTCAAATTTGGATATAGAAAGTAAAAATTATAAAGGAAAATAAACATTATAATGCAAAGATAAGTAAGGATGGAGTAAAATCTGCATTAAGATTAAAAGCGACACTTAACAAAACGGTATGGAAACCAGAATCAAATCTTACTTTTAAAAACACATCAGAAATGCCGTGTTAAATATTGACTGGCTAGGTAACAAGCGTTTAACTATAGATTTTGTTCGAAATACTATTAGTTTAAAATATAAATTATTTTTAAATACGTATTCAAAACATAGAAATTGTATCGGGGGAGGGAATTATCCCAGACGAATTTATAAGAGTTATTATTAAAATCAGCCCACTCACCGGTCGAGTGGTTAACTCGTCGTCACAAATCAGTTGTTTAACAGCTTATTTTAGAAGCCAAAGGTTTTGAGGTTCAAATCCTATAAAAGTTAGTTGTTTTTTTACGAATTAGAATACTAGACAGTGGATACCGGTGTACTTTGGTGGTTGGGGTTCAATTAACTACACGTCTAAGGAATGGTCATCCTGAGTCTGTACAAGACTACACTTCATTTATATGTCGTATATATCATCCTCATCTCATTGGGCCGTGAAGGGGTTGCTTACTAGATGAACAGATTAAAACGTGCACATTAGGAAAATAAATGTCGATTTAAAAGTTAATTAATTTTTTTTTTTAAATCCAAGAATGAACCGTTTAAGAGTATCAGAATTCGTTTATACTTCTTTGTACTATTCATAATAATACCATAATGTATGTAAATTTACTCGTTTTGAGTTTAATATGAGACAATAAAATTTTACATCTTTCTATCGGTCAACAAGAAACGATTTTCTGTAAAACAATTTTCTATACATTTTAGGGTAATTATTTATGTAAAGAAGACAGTTTTATTTAGTTTATTAAACTTTTTTTACGCTTTTTTTATGAGTGTAAAGTCAAATAATGTTAAAATATGGCAAAATTGGATAAATTTTTTTTCTGAACTTCGTTTTTTGAAGAAAAATTTCAGTAATGGAGTAAAATCTAAAAAAATTATACCTAAGAACATATGGAGAATATTCGAATAATATTTTTCAATATAGCCTAATATTTCTCGTATTATATTACAGTTCGAATAAATACTCCAACAATAATTAACAATTTTTATTTTTTAACATCAGCGTAATGCAACCTTACCGGTCGGCTCAATCAACCACATGTCACAGGAATGGTCGGCCTGAGTCTGTATAAGACTACACTTAATTTACATTTCATATATATCATTCTCATCTCATTAGGCTGTGGGAGGCTGCTTATTATTCTTAAACAGATTACAAGGTACACATTAAGAAAAAAAATGTATATTAATATTTAATGTAACCTCAATTTTTTATAATATTATTTCTCCTACAACTAAAGATTTAACATTTGATTACGGTTTTTGAAGAATGATTTTCATTAAAATAAACAAAATTTTAACTTTTTCCTCGTTAGTGACGGGGTTTCTAAGCTGCACATACCGAGCGAATAATAGTAAAATAATTTTATTCTAAAATTGGCAAGTGATCTACGAATCAGCCGTTTTGTTTTTCTAACTCGCGAAGGTAAAATAAACAAATATAACTTATTACCTTAAAAAAATAAATTTAGTCGTAAATTTTTTTTTCAAAGAAACAGCTCTTTATTTATGTAACCTTAACCCGCAAAAGTCCTTTACGCATAAATTAATTCATGATCAATAGTTCATGAATTATTAAGAATAAAATTTATTTTTTATTAAGTTTTCTCATTTAAATCCTAACCTCAATAATTTTGCTGTTACCTAATAAAATTTGTTTTTACATTAATTTTTTTTTTCTTATTGAATTATGTTACAATATATTACCTTATTTTGAAGCTTCATGTATTTATATACGGATTGTTTACTTTAACTTACAGATTTTTAGAATCATTTAAAAATCACTGATATAAATTTCCAGTCCTTTATACGTTGAGGTTAACCTCCATCAGTTATTACAAATCTCTAGTGTGGGGACCTGTCGGACGGTTAACAGTTCACTTATACCGTATATTCTACATGTGTTATTCCAGGATGGTGAAACTATTTCATTAAAGAGTCCTTGGCTTTTTTTGAATGGCTTTTTAATTTCTATAAGAAAATAAATTTTTGTTGCAAAATGTATTAATATCAAAATGAATTTTATAAAAACTTTTTAGGTCATATGGTGTTATAATGAAATGAGCAACATTAAAAATATGCAAGGGATGTTTCAAGAATTAGAGGATTCTAGGACAGAATACAGTATGAAAAATAAATTTAAAAAAATAAAGAAGTATACTGACGATAATCTAATTTTTGTCTACAGAAAAGAGGAAAGAATTCAATCCATAAAACATTGTACTATTACTTAAGAAATTTTAATAAACTATTCCAAAAGATTAGAGGAAAATTAAAACCGAAACAATTACGGCTAATGAAATGTTCAGTAGACAGAAACCAGCTATTATGATGGGCTCAAAACTTAAAAAAGCGGTCGAAAAGAGCCGACTTCTATATGTCCGAAAGTGAAATAGTTGGACGCTGAGAAGGCCGAAAGAAGAAATGCTGGAGACCCTAAAACTGTGAGCGCGGAAATGTAAAAACGAGTAAAAAGAAACTTGTGAAATAAATGAAGAAAAAACAGTAAGAGATGGAAAGAAGAGAGGGAAAAAACCGTAAAAATTATAGATGATCAAGAAGGTAATAGGATCTAATTAGCAATTCAAAAATTGATGTGGATTTGAAGAGAATGGAAACGAACACGGAGAGAGTGTCCCGCTTCAGTTCTAATAACTGTATGATGATGGTGATGATGACAGATATTTAGGCAGGTCAGCGTATAATCATTTATCGGCCACGCGCTGCTTCCAACCGGGAAAGTGTAAAAATTTCCCAAAGATGGTACTTAGAATAAGTACTTATTTATTAAACGAGCTTTCCTTTCGGTTGATTTTGGTCATATAATTCTGTTTATTCTTTATTGGGTTGTATGCGTAGAATTTCTTATTCGTCTCGTACTGCAGTTGTTCCTTCAGGTCGTTTATCTCATCACTTTCCTCCTTTCCTTATTCTGCATCCTTCTTCCTCATTTTTTGTTCTGCAGGTGTAGGTTATACCCTGCCAGGTCCGTGATGAGGAATCCGGTAAGAAATTCATTAGATCTATCCGGATATTGCCAGTCCGTAGCCGCACAATAAATACGCACAACAGGGTGATTCAAAGAAACGGGAAATTAAAAAACGTTAATGAAAAACTTTTTTTAGAAAATAAATTTTATTTCATGTAATTTTAAAAATGTTGCCATTTTAGGATACATACATTTCAGTTTATTTTTTAAAGATGACATTTTCCAGGTGACCTCCTCTTCTACGTAAACACTCACGAAGACTCTTCGTTAAATTGTTCATGGTTTAACGTAACATCTCAACTGGAATTTCCGCAATTGCTTCTCGGATCTTTGCCTTCAGTTCTTCCATTGTAGCATATCTACTGTGCTTTGCTTTTAAGGTGACCCCCACAAAAAGTAATCGCAAGCTGAGAGATCTGAGAGATCAGGCGATCTGGGAGGCCATCTAATGTCACCATTTCGTGAAATGACACGTTGTCCAAACAATCGGCGTACAGCTGCCATCGATATTCGTGCAGTATGTGACGTTGTTCCGTCTTGTTGAAACCAGGCTGTGTTAAGAATTGGTGGAAATCTCTTTTGTTGTTCCACAACAAAGGTTTCAAGCACGGCTACGTAACGAGCCGACGTCACTGTAATCGTAAGACCGTTGTCATTCTCAAAAAAATAAGGGCCTATAACACCTTAAGATGACATAGCACACCAGACGGTCATTTTCTGGCCGTGCAACGGACGCTGGTGTAGCTGTGTAGGACTTTCTTGTGCCCAGTATCTGAAATTTTGCTTGTTAACAAATCCAATGAGGTGGAAATGCGCTTCGTCTGACATCCACTGTTCGTGAACAAACTCTTCGTTATCATTTATCTTCTGAAGCATTACATTACAGAATTGTGCTCGCACAACTGCATCGTTCGGTTTCAGTTCCTGGACGATCTGCAACTTGTACGGATGGTATTGCAAGTCCTTCACTAACATTCTTCGAACACTTGAACTATGCAATTGTAAAGATGCTGAGAGATGACGGATTGACCGATGTGGACTTCGTGTGACAGCATCTTGTAAAGCTTGAACATTCTGCGGACGGTTCGCTCACGGCCTGGAGGTTTCTTTTTCATTGCCGAACCGGTTTCCTCAAAATTAGATATCCATGTTTTAATTGCATGTGCTGATGGAACACGGTCGTGCCGTCCCAGATTAAAATGACGGCGAAATTCTCTACGCGCTCCCTCCACACTGTCATTGTTTTTGTAAAACGCTTTGATAGCAAATGCACGTTGCGCACTACTCCAAGGATCCATGACAACTAAATGGCAGGTTAGGTTAGAGAGGCTGGCGCCACTTATCAAGTGGTACCAATCGCCCACGGCTACCAACACAACTTTCAAAATTTCACGTTTCTTTGAATCACTCTTATAAGTATACGAAAAGCCTGTGACGTTAGGTATACCTCCCAATTTCTCCTAAAAAAAAATGTTTTATTTTAATGTATCCAGATGAGAAAAATATTGAAACCGGAACAATTTTTAGACAAAATAATTTTTTTTTAACATTCATATCGGATTAGTATTCGGGTAATCAAAATTCTGAGATAATTTCTAGTTAGATAAATATTATAATTTCATAGCGCTATGCCGTATAGCATTATATAGTTCGGATTAGGTAAGAATACCCACAATAATACTGAAATGTTACTATTACTTACCACAAAAACATGTTACTTAACATTTTTGCCAATCAGGATAAAACAAACGGTCGGTTGCCACAATTACAATCGTTTTAGGAGTATTAATAGGAGATTGTATACTATCATTTTAATTCCAGAATGCGTTTGTTCGGCTACAAAAATTATGTACTAGCATCCCCGTCGCGGCTTTGCCCGCGCTATACGGTTATATATGATTGTGTGTCGACCAATATTTTGTCGTTTTGGACAAGTATGAGCCAAATCGGATCATAAATAAAATTTTTCGAAATATTTCAACCCCAGCGCCACCTAGCAGGTCCAAATTAATTCAGAAACCTTCGCGGGCGTGCGTGCGAAACCCATCAAAGTTTCATCGCAGTCGGATGAATGGTATAGGAACGCATGCGGGACAAACAGACAAACATTCATTTTTATGTATATACTAGCGGACCCGACAGACGTTGTCCTGACGCGGCATTATTCTGTAATAAATACACACACATAAATATAAGTAACTTAAGTTAAAATTAGCAGGAATGTGTTCTAAATTTCATTAAAATGACTATATGATATTATCAGTTTGTGATTTTTGTATTATTGTAATGGGCTTATTGATTAATTATGTGTAGTATGGTTAATATTTATTTTCACTAAATATTGAGATGTCCGATGAAAATTGAATTAAAAAATAGAAACGTCGTAAAATTAATAATTAGGTAATTAATAAATTTTCATCCACATTACTACTAATTTTCACTTAACATCATTCTAAAAAAGTACCTCCTACATATTTTTATTTAATAATTTTGATGTTTCATAACCATGTAACAGCTTAATTAATCATTTAATAAAAAAATTAAAGCACTGTAAAAAAGCAACGTAGTTAAAATTTTAGTAGAAATTTTTATCATTTTTCTCATTCTTTATTTTAACATCTATTTTACCAAATTTTAGATAATTGTAAATTAAAAATAATTTTAGAAAACTTTTTATAAAATTAATCAGCTAAAACATTATAAATTCAATTTTTTAAATATACTTTAAACTATATTATAAGTAACTTATATTTTTAATTTTTATAAATGTTATAATTTATTTTACAAACTTAAATTTTTATTTTCAAAGAGCCGTTCAATACTTCATAACTTGCATAGAATCAAATGAGAACTGACAATTTAAATTTGTAGGTTAAGTTGATTGCTATTGAATGCACGTGTATACATTAAAATTCATGAAAAATCATGTAAAATACTCACTTCAATACTGCACCTTACAAATTTGCACAATGTACATTTTTTAATTAAAATTTAAAAGGTTATTTCAATAAATAATAATATAATATTCTCCATAAGCGCGCAATTCTAGCAGACTCGGTAATGCTTCGCTATTGCTAGATCTGAGTATACATACAGATTAAATGACAACAATTGAAAGTTTCATAAAACCTTAAAAAACTGAACATTAGCAATTTAACAAAATTTAACCTTGCACTTTATAAAAGTCAGAATGTAAATAAATCCAAATGGCAAAACAACAGCAGTACCTATCGGATTTAATTCACACCACTCTCTAATCACAGTATTCGGTGGAAAATAATTTTTTAACGAAAAGTGTTGTGGCTGCAAAATCATTACAATTAATACTGAACATTAAAAAACTTACAAAACATTACGGAACCTTATAAAATTTCACTTTTAACTTCATAAAATTCAGAATGTAAATAAATCCAATTGTCAGAACAGCACTCTACCTATCGGATTTAATTAAAACTATTCTCTAAATACGAATTTTAATGTAAGAACAACACTAAGCTACGACGCAAGTAACTGATATGCGAAAAAGCAACAAAATAAAAAAAATTCCTTGAATCCGATCGCAGCACCAACTACCGGGTTTGACTGATAAACCAAAAATTAAAAAAAAAACTTCTAAAACGCGATCGCAGCTCTGCCTACCGTACCGACACGCTGCCTGCCAGACCCAATTGTGAACCTTAACCATCCCAAGATCAACAACACATAAATAAATTAAATAACATTTTCACTTCAATACTGTACCTTACAAATTTGCACAATGTATATTTTTTAATTACACTTTAAAACGTTATTTCAATAAATAATAATATAATATTTCTCAATACGCGCACAATTGTAAACGCGATCGCAGTGCTGCCTACTTGTTACTTAATCAGTTGTGATTTTGTTTACATTGGCAACGGCCATACGGGCTCTTTGTGATTGGTCGTTGTGTTTGACAGCGGCCATCTTGCATTGATCTGATTGGTTTTCCTTTGTTTACATTTCCATCTGATTTATTAGCCTCTTATTTATTAAAAAACTGTTTTCTCGCGATTTTTTGTAACACAATAATAACACAAAATTACGAAATATTTTTCTCAATTTGATCGCAGCACCAACTGTCGGGACAAACTAAAATTAAAATTGAATATTATTGAATATTCGATACTGCGATGGTAGTGCAGTCTGCCGGATCCAATGTAAAACATTCCAAAATCAACAACTACTTATAAATAAAAAATTAATTAAAAAACATTTTCCAGTGGACCAAATTGTGAATCTAAATCATTCTCGAATCTCCTTGACACACACACAAAATTTCATCAAAATCAGTCCAGCCGTTTAGGAGGAGTTCACCTTCATACACACGCACACAAGAAATATATATATAAAGATATATATATATATATATAATAGATTATGTCTGAACAGTATGGGATATGTATTTTATATGTATATGCCCTTTTTAAAGCTTAAGTAATGTGTGTATGTTAAAAAAAAGAAAAGAACTTTTCTTATAGTAAAATTTACCGAATATATTTATGTTTAATTGAATTAATCGACTGATGCGATAATCAGTTGAGAACTAGATAAGTACTAGTGAAGTCGAGAAATTACGGCTCTGCTTGTGCGGAAAGTTACAGAGAATTGTTTTTAATCGTTACTAGACTTATATTATCATTTCATTAATTTGAAATATTTAAAAAAATATATTTTTAATATTTATTTATAAAATCGTTAGTAATATTAAACCGAAAAACCGAGTACCGGATGATGAATTTCTTAAGTCGAATAAACGTCTTTACACTAATCTTTTAAACAAATTAATAATTTAAAACCGTTTTAATTACAACTAAATTTATGGTATAGATTTATCTTCTGTTAAACGTATAAAGAGTAAGGTTGTAGGTGATGATCTGATATAAAAAACTAGTCGCTTCAGAAAATGATATAGCCATTTACAAGAATAATTATAATCATTCCATGCCGATCTTACTAAGGAAAGTGAGAGTGAAGCAGTTTTCCATTGCCTTTTCTGGTAAACCGAATATTGTTGTGTATCACTGTGCTTAACCCATAAAAATTAGATACGATGCTCGTCTATAAGTTCTGCATAGTGCCATAAATTCACGACAGAGATTGGCTCGGTAGCAAAATCAAACCCTTAGAAAAAGTAATTTCCATTATATCCTTTTGTACCTGGTTTCTCCATATGCATCATAACATGTTAAACCGAATTCTACCCTTTTTTTACAGAGACAAAGCGTTACAAATACTGTGTTTATTTATTAAGGGGCATAGCATTACTAAAATGTATCGATATAGACAATCTAAATAACCCAAAATGTTCATTACTCATCCTCCTTTTTATTCTTTGTTGATTACTTTTAATCGTTTTCCATATTCTCGAGCCGTGAATAATCAAGTTAGTCTTCACTATTCAACTGTCTATACGGACAAGTGATATTTCTTCTGTTCTTTGAGGAAAGAAACCATTCAGGTTTTTGTTGTTTGTCCGGCTTGACTAATCTGCTTCTTATTTTTTCGCTTTATTCGATCATTTTTGATATTATACTTACTGTATACTTGAATTTATCAAACTTTTAAATCATACGTCCCTACAAATCTCTTTCTTCAGTTTCTGTCATTAAATATCCAATCTTCTTATCTAATAATCTAATTTTCATGTATTTATGAAAAAATGTAAATATCATATCAATGCTTCAAACCCGGCATAGATCTTAGTATTCTACAATATTCGTCACTAAGAGTATTAATAAATATGCTTAAGTTACGTTAACTATGATAAGATAATGCGAAATATAACATGTTGTGGTTAAGGTGGAGTATAAAGAAGACTAATGGGCATCGTAGAGCGAATAATCTGGAATTAATGCCAAAGTTTCAGCTAGATAAACACCAAGTAATATTTAACATTTCAAATTTTTTTACAATCTTTCTGAAATCAGGGTAGTTAGCAATTCCAAAGGATTAAATTATTTTGTTTCATCGACTGTACAAAATGTAACGGATAAGTTTGTAATATACAAAGAATATTCCGGTAACAGATCTTAATCTCTTTGGCGCCGCTGGCAACTTTGTATCGCTGCAATTGCGAGTGATAGCGTCTCGGCCTTTCATCCGGAGGTCACGGGTTCAAATCCCGGTCAGGCATGCCATTTTCACACACATTACACTCATCTCATCATTTGAAGCAATACCTAACGGTGGTCCCGGCGGTTAAACAAAAGAAAAGAAACAAAATTACGTCGTCCACGCCGCTGACCATCGTTTTTATCCCTCGGTAGTTATTTTCTCAGTATTAATGTTTACTTACATACTATCCAAATGCCCATTGTTGCATATCCATTTCAATTTAAATTAATTGATGGTACTGGACATAAGTTCATAATTTTTTTTATTTCATAAAGAGAAAACATTTTCTTGCAGAAAGTCAGGAGGAAAACAATTCAAATATTATGTACAGCTATTCATTCGTAGATTAATGATTAATCTCATTCGCAGAAAAATTAACGAATAAAAAATTATAAAAGTTGTTTTGAGATTACGTCATAATATTAAATTCTAGACCAGTATACTGCAAATTATAAATACATCATGTTATCTTAACGTTAGTCTTGTATTTACGGTAATAGAAAGGTGACTGACTTATTTAATAATAAAAAGTATTATGACGTCACAACGAATAAATTTCAGCGAAAGTTCTCGGTCTCAGATTTTAGATTCATAATTGAATGGATAATAACAAATAGAAATAGACAGCAGGAAGGTCGATAGATATTATAAAGACTGTGTTAAAGACGTCGATAGCAAGATCTAAAGAAATAAAAATGAAGGAACGGAATAACTAGTAATTTCCACTTTCATAATCCTTAATTGGAAGAAATTCTCTCTAAGTCAGCGTTGATACTCGTATAATAATAAGAAAAAAAAATATTAATAATAATATTATTAAATGATCTGTTACGATATAATTTTAAAGAAAATCATATCGATAAACTCGTTATACCGATAAATTACATGTTTACCAGTACTACATACTCTAAAGTAGACTAATGTTAAAAACAATTTTAATAATTATTATAAAAAAATAACTCTTATAAAAATTACTCCAACATAAATTTTATCTGGTTTAGTTACCTAATTTAATAATTTCTTACAAATTAATAATAATGATGATGATGATGATGATAATGATAATAATAATATAATAATAATAATAATATTAATAATAATAATAATAATAATAATAATAATAATAATAATAATAATAATCACCCTGAAGTAGATAATCACCACTTTCAAACAAACCATCTCCGTTCCACATCCAGAGCGGTAACAACTGTTCATAAACACAATACATAAACGTATAGCTGGCTAACATAGCTTCGAGTAATTATCAAACCTGTGATCATTGTTGATATTAATGATATCGACCTATTTCCAACTTCAGGTCAATATAGGACTGGACTCTTTGGTCAACTGCAGAGCATGTTTATTACTAAATGATTTTTGGATACGGACTTAGAACCTCTTCAGAGTTGGCGATGTGCCAGCCAGGGTCGATGTGATTGTAGATATAACAGAGACCCTTCTGTTATCCACATGCCCACCCACGACCTGACTTGACCAGGAGTCAGTGCAGAAATTGCGCATCCGCTCTCTGATAGGACATCTGCCAGTTCCACCGTAGTACAGGATCGGATCTCCAAGGGTAGCAGCCGTAGAGTGGGGATGTACCCCGGTGGCTAGCCTTGCTACAGGAGGGATGAATATTCATGCAGAATCTTGAACAACTAAACTGGTAGAGGGTGCATTCTCGTTTAGAATCAGCCGATTCGCCAGAGGCGAAACAGAAATGGAGTAAAGACAAAAACACAGTTAGAAGAGACTTGAGAAGTCAACAGGCTTTTTTCAGCAATTATACGCTCAGACCAAGACATTGTGTGGTTACGAGAGAAAATGGTAACTTCCAGAAAATCTGCCCATTCTTGGTTGCACGGAAGATAACAAGTTGTACTGATCGTCCTGTGAAGGAAATACGTAAGACTTTTAGCGGGCTGTACGTCGAAATCGTGAATGATAGTCAATCTTCAAAAGGTTTAAGTGTTAAAAAAGATCGGTGATTTCCCTGTGCTTTTGCAACCTCATAACACCTTTAACTCATCGAAAGGGGTTGTTTGCCGCGATATTCTTAATTGCACAGAAAGGATTGTCAAGTCAAGGGATGACTCAATATCGCAGGTTGATCAAGAAGAGAAACGGTGAGATTTTTCCTTCTCCTTCGCAAGTGTTACCTATCAATAGACCTTTCTTGCTCGAGAAAAAACGTGCTGGAATACATTCCGTAATACGGAAACGTGTTATCCGAGCTCTCTGTAACGAAAGCTCGTGTGTGGGGACTGAAAATCAAGAAGTCGAACCGTGCAAAGATCCTTCAGTTTGTGTCAACTACAATAGGCACCACAACTGCCGTTCAAGAAACTGTCCGGTTTACATCACCGAAACGGTAATTCAGGAGGTAAAATTCCTGGAAAACGTAAGTTATTTTACAGCAAGGAAAGTCGTCAGCAATCGAAGACCTCGACCGAACGACTTATGCAGAAGCGGCTGCTGTCCCTTCTTCACTAAAAGTTAACGCGAAGCAGTTGCTCTACTATTACTCCAACCTTCGCTGTGGTTGAAAAAAAATCATAGATACTAAAATGAAACCTTCTCTGTAAACGGAATCAGAAAAACACACCAAGAGCCAGCCATCAATGTTTGTTCTACATAAAGATTTTAAGGAGTATTTAAAACGACCAAAAACACCAGATCCTTTGACCAGTCATAAGGTGAAGGAATATGTGGCAAGGGCGCAACAGACAGATTAGTGCGACATATCCTAAAGTCCGAAAGTCCGTGCCCCGAAGGGCTACTGTACCTTGAAACAGTTTAAACGACTTACTTCCTAATAGCTGCTGGAGCTAACCTAATTGCGTGAACGGTATAAGCACGGTCTATTACACTAGTTGCTTGTGTGTCCAGCCGTTCACATGCCAGATATTTTCTAAATGCGTAGGCGCACTCCGTCTTGTAATAAAATATATGAGCGTCATAGATTAAAAATGTATTTGGTCGATTTAATTAAATAACGAGAGCAATTCGCTGCCGCGTCTTGGTCGTTGTATGCCAGCAAGTACCGTCCATCCTTTATAGCTGCTTAGAGCTATAGATCGATGGTCGATCATTACTCAAGGGCAGCTTCTTCTAGGAATGCGGTTAGAGTTCTCCCTTGAGCAAACTATTGATGCTGGGATGCAACTGCCACACGGTCCGACAGTGCGGCTCATGCCACATGACTTGCTGCTTATGAGTGGCCAATTTTCCCCTTGACTCCTAAGTTCCAGGGTGGCCCGAGCTCTGACCCCCCCCCAGGCGGAACCTGAAAAGATATTGTTTCAAATTTACGATTTTGGTGAGTACTTGGATACCCGTTGCCCTTAAAAATGATCTTAAGCCTTACCATCCCCCCCCCCCCCAAAGTCTTGCATATAATTATACAAAGACCTTTTAGTCGTGGGGTGTTCCATTCACGCCGCCATGCTTCCATCGCGAGGCTCTGATGCCTCTTTCGCAAGTGAGAGATGGGCAACTGTACGAAATTTATATCCAGAGCATTGTGATCACCTTTCCGGTCCGGTACAGGGCCGGCTCGAAACCGCATTCCAAATACCTCGGCCTCCCGATCTCTTTGGAACTTCCACATGGCTGCTCGAACTTTCACCACTAAATCGGTTGGTAGAGCCTTTCCCAGTACGGTGGTAACCTCGTAGGAGGTTGTTTTAAAAACACCAGAGCATACAATGAGAACTTTACGCTGGGCATTCCTTAAATTTAGAATAAGTGCCTTATTTCTTTCCAACCTATGCGCCCTATGTATGGGTTGGGTATTTCCAACCCATGCGTAAGGCATAGGCCTTACGCGGCCTATGCCGCGTAAGTGGTCATACTTTCGAAGACTCCTCAATACACCATGTGCAACTGGCGGCCCCACAACCCATAGTCCTTACGAGAAATTCTCCTAAGCTTGTGCATCACAAAGACGGCTACTTGTTTGCTTTCACCGCTACTTGTTTGATATGGTTGCTAAACAGCAACTTTTCATCAAACAGTACACCTAGGTACTTGTGAACTCTTACTCGGCTCATTACACAGCTTTTATACTTAATGTAGGGATTATGATTGGATGATAATTTGTCTGCGCTCTTCAGAAGCATATACTTCGTCTTGGGCACAAAAATCTTTAAATTTTGACTTTCCATCCAACCCACAGCAGCTAACAAGGCTACTTGCGCTCTTTCTTCTAGCTGCAATCGTGAATTAGCACAAACTAATAGGAGACAGTCATCGGCGAAAGCCTGGGCCGTGATCCCTTCTGGGAATGTCATTCCAGAAATCCGTCAAAAACAAAATTCTACAGCAGAAGACCGAGAATGGAACCCTGAGGGCTTTCCCTGGTTACGGACTTTTCCGCAACTATGCGTACATCCTTAAACAGAGCCGTGCGGTTAGACAAATAGTCACGCACATCGGCCTGTAGGGCTTCGGGAACATTGCGGCGTTCCAACTCTCAGAGGACAGAACTGCAACAGAAGGAAGAAAATGCTGCTTCTATGTTAATAAAAATTGCTAAAACGTATTTACAGTCGGCGCTTTCCACTTTGGCAAGAGCATTTAAGATGCAATTCTCAGTGCCAACCCCTTTCATGAAGCCATATTAGCCTCGATGAGTACTCGTACTTCGAGCTCTCATAAAGAACATGGTAGGTGTCGTCCAATTGTCCATTTACATCGTCTACACCAACGGCTTGAAAGTATCTTTTAATATTTGTCGTCAATATCATCGTTCAGCATTAGATCATTGTACTACAATGTTAATGTAGCCTTCGATGTAATTTTGATATACCAAACATTTTCACTTGAAAATTTTGGAAAATTGTTTGGAAAAACAATAAATACACTTCCACATTTATAAGAGCCTTACTTCACGTTCGGTAGTCTACGTTTTACTATCGCTCTCTTTTTCGCATTCTTTTTCTTTCTACTTTTATCAAGATGCGTGGTTTTAGCTTTTTCATTTCAGGCAATAGGTTCTTTTTCAAACAAGTAGTGTTTATCTAGACCTATCAGAATGAGAACTAAAAAAAGAGTAAAATAAAATAAAACCAACTTAAAAACCTGTACTAAAAAACTGAAACATAATACTTTTTCAATTTTCCTAATATTACAAATTATCAAGTAGACATCAAATTTACAGTTATCAAAAAAATTCAAAACCGCTTAATTCAGCGCCGACTTCTAAAGTTTAAATTTAAAGAAAATGTGAAAAATTTCACGTTTATTAAGGTAATTTGACTTATACGTAAGTATAAAGTCAGCAGGCTGAGAGTTTGTACAATTAAGAAGAAAATAAAAATTGATTGGGGGAGAGATTGCGTACATCGCATCGCATTTCTATTCGATTTACCAATCGTCAAGTCTAGAAGAGAATAGTAGAACTAATATGAATGATAACAAACTAGATTTTATTAGTACTATTTTAAAAATTAGAGGGCCTGTATTTCAACTTAAATACAATCTATATCGTAAAGAGAAAAGGTACAACTTTCCCATAGCCAATAAGAGTGGTGAAACTAAGGATGTTTTCCATTTTATTGGAAGGTGTACTGCTTTAGGAGAAATTTGTTAAATGTAGTTTGGTTCTTATGTATTATTAAATGATCGACTATTTGAATGGCAGAGAGCGGAAGACTCAAGCTGGTTAATTACGTAAGAAAAGATTGGAAACATAGGTAGGTATTACATAATAAGTCCGTTTAATTATAAATTATTAATTTTCTAATTTTGAGTTTTTGTCTATGTACGTTGGTGAGATGTGTATGTTTGCGATGAGAATTGCTACCATGAGTTTAACATTGTATGTGAGTGTATGACTGTGTTGGAAAAAGAAGTAGGACAATTCTGTAAGACCATATGTGTGTATACGATCGTTGGGTTTTACTTAACTGGACTTTGAGTGTGGTTCGGGAATTTTACCTATTTATTAAAATCATATTTTGTTTTCTTAGTAATCCTTTCAAGATTGTGAAAAGTCTGCAATGCGAATGAAATCAAAATAAACATCTGAAATCGGTCTCAATTTGGAAATTGTTATATTTTTCTTGTTATATCACTTGGGAGTATAAATTATTTTGTTTATTTATTTATTTTGTAACGGATTTTATAAATTTATTTTATTTGGAAAAAATACTTTACTACTTTTATAATGAAAAATTATTAGTATTTATTTTTTTGTAGTATAAATTTATCAGTATAGTTTCCTATCTGGCTGTCGGCCATCGTCTGAGTCTAGGTGAATCGATGTAGTGAAGTGGTGTCCTTTACTATGCACGGTCTCAATGCAATATTACACAAATAAATGTCTTGTTTTGTTATTATTATTATAAAGAACGCGAATCTCCGTAGCAGAACGACAGGATCTCTACCGTTCATCCAGAAGTTTCTGGGTTCGACTCTCAATCGGGATTAGAAGTTTTCCAACGTCACAACAAAATTCATTCTTACATCGTCATCGCGATAATGTATTCGATCTTTACACCGACAATAACTTAAAGAGTATATAAATGAGTAAAAATTACGTAGTAACGAACGTAATTTTTTTTTAATTATCGAAAGAAACTGTCGGACTCATAATACAGATAATATGACCACAGTATTTCATGGACATATTTTAATGAAAAAAAAAATCATTTACAAGAAGTATCGATACCAATACTGCTCGACAACAGGGATTCAGAGGCAGTAAGTGTTTTCAGTTGTGAAAGGCAACAACTCACAGCATGTCTTAAACGAGTTTTAGTATAGTTAAGAGAATTTTCTTAGACAATTTCAAGCAGTCTTTAATTTACGGTGAAAATTTAAAAAAAGACATTGTTTATAATTTCTTTAGATAATGTTTTTTTTAATTTAAGCGAGAGTGCTTTCTCTCATCTTGGGGAACATATTAAATTTTGTAATTTACACGCTAGGGATTATTTATTATTAAAATAATTTTTTAATTTTAAATAATTCTCTTCCGAATAATAAATAAGATCCAGTACTCGGAGGAATTCTGGATAGTTAAAAAATATATTTAAATTGAGACTGAAAATTATTTTTGAAAACAGTGTGCTCAGTGTTCAGCAGTTTTCTTATAGTCACATGTTTACCTAAATTTGAGGATATACACTTTATTAAAATATTTTAAGTCTTGTGTTTTATTAATGCAACTGCACACATATAAAACCAACAATCTGTTTTTTTGTTTTTTAAAGAAAAATTATTAATTTTTAAATATTAATTTTATTATTTTAAAATCATTTAGTTTTCAATTAATATTTATAAAATAATCTGACCTGGTGAATTAAATTGTTTAAAAAATGATTTAAATTAATAACAATAACACAAGTGGAATTTGAATTATTCATGCAAAAAAAAGGTGTCTTACAAGATGTGACAATTTAAAAGGTAAAATAAATATTTGAAATTTTTTTTGTAAGATTATTAAAAATTTAAAGTACATTGGAGACCCGGATAGAGATATTGAATTGCAACTATGAATATTAGATAATAATTACGTTTTATCGGTTTTCAAAAGAATTTGGAAATTGCTACCGCGCAGGTCGTATTATATACTTACGTAGTATGTATGTATAAGATTTTTTGTCTGCTCTACCGGGCAAAAGTCTAAACCGATTTGAACGAAACTTGGTGGGGTGATGTAAACCTTTTGGGAAAAGAACCCTATTGATTTTCTAGCAGTTGAGAAACCGGAGTTAGAGCCAAAATACGGGGTTTTTGGGTTATGTTTTCAGCTTTTATTCCGTTCTACTAGGCGTAATTTTTTTTAAATTTCCTTAAGAATAAATTATTTTAAAAGATAAGACTGTTTTGACACTTATCAACTGTTCTACAAAGGTCTATATATTATAGTGAATCACACAAAATATTTTTATTTATATTGTCATAGGTAATATGTCATGATAATATATACTAAATTAAATGTTTAATTATATGCCACTAAAAATACTTTTTTGATTAAGTTCTGATATCCTAACCGAGAAACTTAAACATTAATACAATAAATATTTTTTTAAGCGTATTTCCAAAGATTTGTAGAAATCGCTACTATGCCCGGTCAGATTTATAATGTCAGGCGGATGGGGATCAACTTTTCTTTACGTTTTGGAGTCTCCTGAACACGACTCTGCAATGTTTATTATATTCATATGTATGTATACGATTTTTTCGTCCGGTTGCAATTCTAAACTGAGTTTGATGAAATTTGATGGGGTTATGTAAACCTATTGGGAATAAAACCCTCTTGATTTCCAAGCGAATCGGTTCACAGGAACCGGAGTTAGAGATTTTCAAGATTAACTGAAACCGGAAATCTGCCCTTCTGACTTACTACGCAAGAGCTTTTATAATAATTAAATGGGAATAGGAAACAAAAGGTGCATACCTTTTATTATATATATTTTATTGGTAATTAAGTCATCTTGTCACAATCAATTTATAAAAAGGAGGGAGGAAAGAGAATCATACAAAATAGTTTTTAATTTAGAGACAGATTACAACAAAATGTGTGCAATTTATTTAAGTAAAACAATATAAGCTAAATGATTATTTCATAATATAAAATTCTTTTATTGTGTTCTGTAAATACAATAAAAATACATTTTACTCTATTATGAAGTAATAAGTTGTAAACCCTTTATTTATCTATAAATTACAACAGTTCATATTGTGAATATGTGTACGTAACATTATTGGCAAAAGCTCTGCCATAATTTCATAATAAATTTATCTTATAATATTTTTACATCAGCGTTTAGTAGGTGTATCATTTAATCTTTAGTATAATGTTACTCAATAAAATTTGGCAAACGTTTATAGAAATGAGTTTTTTTTATAACTAGCAATAAAAATGTTTCAAGAATCTTTCATTGTTTTAACGTGCGTCATTTGAATAAATTAAAAATAATTTTACTTTAATCTTTTATTATAATAAATCAGTTTATTTTATTTATTAAAATTTATGTTTAAATTTTGTAATACAACATTTTCCTCGGTTTTGATATAATCGCACCATATGCACGTGCATGTAGGTCGAAATAGAAGAAACAGATCTGCTAAATAAACAAGACTATTGTTACACTATTCAGGCACATAATATGTTTTATTCGCTGATTACTCATAGATTTATATTCTATCCCACAGAAATTACGTGAAGAATAAATAGATTAAAAATTCTGGATTAAATACTCAATAACAAAAAGAAGTTTTTTTTCGGGAGGAAAAATTAGTAAATTCCATCTAATATAAAGGGTTTTTCATATTCAGCGTTAAAAGTAAATCTGCAATAAAACATAAATTATATGTAATATCAACCAATTTTTTATTATTTTTATTTTAAACTTTATTACATTAAAATGTGTTCGAAAAACAACATCATTCATATGATCTCCACGACTTTACTTAACATAGCCAAGTCTACAAAAAAATTTTACGTGATTCTTTGGCACAAATCAGCTTGAATTCTACTAAAAACTCGTCCAATATTCCTTTCAATTGACCAATCGTTAGTGGATTGTTGCATAGACTTATGATATAAAACAATCTCAGAGAAAGAAGTCTAAGGAAGTATAAATCACATGATCTTGGTGCCAGTCGACGTAATAACTGAATTGTTTCAGCAGCTGTGTGGCATATACCAGCATCCTGTCGAAATTACATCACATTCAAATCAAAATTTGCAAACAAAAAATCACGAATCACAGGTCGATGGCGTTCACCATTTACTTTAATGGCATCTCCTTGCTCATTTTCAAAAAAAAAGCCTATAATCCACAGCAAATAGTAATTTTTTTCGGATGTAATGGTCGCTGTTGAATTATTTGAGGTTTATAATTATCCTAAATACGGAAATTTTGCTTGTTTACAAAGCCATCAAGCCAAAATGAACTTCATCTGAAAATATAATTTTTTTAATGAAAGTTTGGATCCACTTCGAGCTGCTTTAGAGTCCGATTAACAAACCGTCTACGCCGTCCAGTAGCTTTAATTCTTGAATGGATAAATCTTATGAGTGTGGACTAAAATCTAAATGTAAAATTCGCCATATTGTTTGATGAATGTTCCAATTTTTGTGAACTATATGAAACCGATAAATTTCAGCTTGCACGAACACTTGCACATATAGGTCAATATTCTCTTGACTCCTTGCATTCCTTTTGTGAATTGGTGTTTCAATATCAAGCAGAAAAAAACTTTCTTCGATTTTTTTGAACCAAATGATGAATTGTACTTTTGTTTGGCCGATTATGGACATCATAAAAATCGTGAAATGCGCGATACGTAGCTGTAACCGACTTCATAAGCTACCCCGGCTACTCTATGGGGATAGTTTAGTATACGGTTTTTGATAAAGAAGTGATCCTTGACAAATAAAAATTAATTTAAAAAAGAATTGTTCAAAAATATTGAAAAAATAAAGAATAACTTTTATTATAGTAACGAAAAATTTGCTTGTTTTTTTGGCTCCGGGGTATATTGCACATATAGGGTATATTTTAATGATTGTGGATTGCAATAAACTGAACCAAAAAAGCCTAAAATCCCCAAAAAATTGAAATTTGGACTTTTTCTTAACTATAGTAATAAGCTATCATTGAGAGATTTTCAACAATATATCATAAGTGGTATCTATTTTCATTGGTTTCAAAGTTACAGCCAAATGAAATTTTAATTAATGAAATATTTGGTTCTTACAAGGGCACATCGGTTCAAATCAGACTTCCTATAACTTTTTTAAAAATTTTAATATATTGATTTGTTAATAACCTTCGATTGTAATAAAGAATTTACGATAAATAATAATTCAATAATAACAATAACAACAAAAAAACATAAAATAATATAAGATGTTGTTAATGAAACAAAATTTTATGTACTTTTCATTTAAAAAAAAAAATGTTTATGTAATTTAATAGGCGTACAAGGAAGTCATGTGGTGTCCACATCAGATTTTTATTTTTTGACCAACTTTGGCCTACTTCGCAGCGAAATATAAAAAAATGTATTCCGCTTTCTTATTCTACAATTTGAATTTGGAATTTTCCAAATAACGATTCCAGGAATAAATTAAAGTTCATTGAAAATAAAAAAAAGGCTGTCTAGTTCCCTTCTTTAGTTACCATTTCAGCGGAATAAAATATCATTTCACGCTCCATTTCACTGCTATTTGTAGATAATTTGTTTTAAGTTTCTGGATTTGAATTTCCTGGCCAAGCTAAGCACATCTTGTTCACAAAATTCATTTCTTATCATACATACTTGTTTATAATCGGGAATCAGATTTTATTATAGGAGAAAATAAATAAGTTAAAATGTCCGAATTTATTACCTAGGTTCATTTTATAACAAAATTTTAATTCTAATTTTCCAACATTCAAAAAAAAAATTGTGAAAATTTAATGAATCATTTAGAAATTAAAAATTCACGAGTTAATTATATTTCATTATTTCTTGATCTCGAAATATTCGATTCTAGAAATTTTTATTATTTCTCGAATTAAATTAGATTTCAAATAAATACACCAACAATAATTGACAATTTTTCTTTTTTAATGACAACAGTGTACTGTTGTAACTGTACCGGTTGGTTCTATTAACACGTTTCAGGAGTGGTCGGTCTAATTGAAGATTGCAACATGTACATAAGGAAACATAAATAATATGCCATCGATTGTTACGGTCATTTACCGTTAAAAATACCGGCAAAGTATTGCATAATTTTCTCGGTTATTAATTATAATAACTAAAAGAGTGCAAAAAAAAAGAAAAGAATATATATTTTTCTAGAGGTGGAGAATACATTTTAAGAAAACTTTTTTTAAAAATACTCATATGTAGGTTTAACTTAACAAATTTGCCTAAGTAAAATTTTGTTTAAATCCAGCACTCGCTTCAATAAAGGCTAAAATATGAAAAAAGAAAATTTTCAAAAAACTTTTCTGCATTTTATGTTCGGGGTCTAAAATTTGAAAGTTGTCATTTCTTGATAACTCTATTACATGAAATATAAACTTCCAACATATTTTTGAAAAATATTTAAAACGAAGGAGTTAGAGCAAAAGAACAAAAAACATATTTCAATTTTAAGAGGGGGGGGGTTGATTTTTTGAAAATAAATATTATTTTAATTTATAGGCGTATGCATTTCAGGAAAAAAATTTGCTTTAATAGTGTTTTTTCTTGAATAGCAATGAAAAAAATCGAAATTGGTTATTTCGCGATACCTTCCTATCTCCCTTAACGAATTAAAAAGAAAAATTAACATGATCAATGCCCCATTCTTCGGACATAGGTCTCTTTAATTTTTAAATACTATTTACATATTTATATTTTGTTATTTATCATTTAAATGTTTGAGCTTTAATGTATTTAATAGGGATTTTAAATTTAAATATCTTCGGCTTTGGTCGGATTCGTTCGGATATTTACAGTATACTCGTCTCCTTTCGGATGCACTCGGCTCCTGACAGTTCACAAGCTCCTTTCGGATACACTCGGCTCCTGACGAAGCAGCGGCTTCAGCAAATTATTTAATCAAGTCCATCGTCATTCATTATTTAATCGTCACTCTTGTTCAGTTCCAGCTATTCATAGTTATAGCCAGTCGCCTACAAATTGCAATCGCATTATTCTTGTACAATCGCATTCAGTAACAGTTCCAGTAAATAATTCAATTGTAATAAATATTTAATAATATATAAATAATTAATTTAATATTTTAAGTATATTAAATATTGAATTTATAGATACAAAAGTATTTTAAAATATAATAAAGAATTGATAATAACATTAATTTATTGGTTTAATTATTTAAGAATCAGCGCCGAACTTCATCTGTTCGTACATCACACCCATATAGGCCAAATTAGAAAAAAAATCGGTTTGGTCCCTAAAAATTAATTGGTTCCTAAAACGTAAAGATTTGCAAAAAATCCGAAACCCCATTTTTAACATGGTCACCATACTTTTCGCTTTAATTTGAACTACTCTAGGTATAATCGCCGGGAAAGAAAAAATATAATGCTAATAAGCATGCAATGAAACTGAACTCAACAACATTTAGCTTCGATAATCAGCAGAAAGTATAGCTCCAGCCGATGGTATATAATTCTTACTTCAGATCCTTTAGTTTCAAGGATTCTAGTTGAATATTAGTAGAAATTACACGGATGTTTACCGCAGAATCATTTATAAAGTTTTAAAAAATGCAGTTTAACATTTTATACTATAATAACTGAGATTTTAATAACTAATAATCGATTTCCTTAGTAATAATGACTAACTGTAAGATGGTATTGAGAGAGTAAATTATTGAAAAATAGAGCTATTTAAACCTTTTTAACTAATAAAATAAAATAATATTTTATATATAAATGCGAATCTTTGTATCAGCATCACGCGAGAACCAATCGATCTATCCTTTCATATTTGCAAGATACATTCGTGTTATCCCAGGGGTAGGTTTATTAACCATAGATCGAAGTCTTAGCCCCCTTGGGGAGTGAAGTTGTAATTTAAAGATATTAAAGAAAAAACAAAAAATAATTCTGTAAAATATGTGATAAACATATGTTAAAATATAAGTTTTAATCTTTACCCTCATAAAATTTCAGATCGTTCCGATGATTATTTCGGAAATAAAGTGTGCTAAAAACATTTAATATGTGTTTTTTCCTCTATTAATCATATCGAGGTAACGTTTGAGAATAGGAAACAATTTTACAACAAAAATACAAACATTTTATACAATAAACCATGTCTTTATTTTTGCAAATACAAATGATTTGTCGTTTAAATGTGTTGTTAATAAAATATGTAAAATAAAATAGGCTTTAATTTAATATATTACATTATGCTGAATAATCTTTTTTCACCGGATTACAGATGGGTTGACGAAAAAAGGGAAGTAGAAAAATTAAAAAAACAAAAAAAATAAATCAAGGAAATTTAAATACGCTGGTTCTTTAATTAAGACAACCGGGTTTAGCCAGTTCGTTAATAGAAGGATATGAAAAGGGTAAAAATGAAGAGGAAGACGACAATTACGATGGATTAAATAGATAATCAAAATCGTAGAACGTAATAAATATATTTTGGTTAAACTTACCACAAAACAGAAAGAAATAGAGAATATCATCAAAACCTTTACCAGGATTGTTGATTGTTTTTATTCAAATTATAAACTTAAAACTATTTTATCTTCTCTTCATTAAAAATTCGATGAGCACTTCTATTTTTCTTTATTTTTCGTTTCACATCTGCGCCAGGTAGGTAGATAGATAAACACGGGGTAATGAGGTGTCATTCAGGTTAAAAAATGTTCATTTTATTAATATTTACCATAAGATAAATTTGTATCGTTTCTTTTAGACGACTGACAAACACTAAAACCAAAACAAAATTATACAAAAGAAGAAAATTGCATTCTGCTATGAAATGGCACGAGTAGGCGAGATTGTGTGGTATGGTACGACCTTGAAGGTCACAGCTACACATTTTCTTAGGAGTGGGGAGAAGATAGAAGTAAAATAAAGCAGTAGGCATGCCAAGAATCCTGTTCCTTATTCGATGAAGATAAGATGTAAAAAAAGGTCGTCATTGGCGAGGGGTAAACGAGGAGAGAGCCAAGATGTGACTATATTTAGCCCCTTTGTATCATAACACACACACACACACACACACACACACATAAACACAAACACAAGATGACCGTGGTCGGTTTTATCCGCGCTTACCTATACACCGCCCGCATTTTACACACTAAGATAAATACAAATACACATTCAACAGGTAATATCCGAGTGGTTCCACATTATTCAACATGACGTCAGCTCACAGACGCTCTCGTCTGACCGTGTTTCTTTATGTTTATATGTTTTTTACTATTATGTATAGTATTATGTCTATTATTATTATTATTCCATTTTTAGAATTTTAAAATTATTTGCAAATACATAAACGTTGAATTTACATTTGTTGAATGTACGTACAAACGTATGCTGTCTCAAGGCAGAAAAACTATCAATTAGATATACATATATATGTATAAAAAAAACAAATGTCGATGTCACTGAACTTTCTCGGCATTTGCATATACCTTAAAAGTTGACGCATTCCTTGGTGGTAAGTTATAAAGTTATTAATAAACTTTCTTCTTAGGTTGAAAATTGCTCTGATTTGAATTAACAAATAACTAAAATACGTAATAATAATAATAATAAAAATGTTCAATCCCAAATTTTTATTTTAGTAAAATTTTTATCGTTCAACAGCATGGAATATGATAATTTAAAATTGTAAAAAAAACATGATTCACTATTATTTTTTGCCTCTTTAATCTGATTTCTTATTTTTATTTATTTATTCGCTGTAACTTTGTCAAACGACACTTTTAACGAGTTAGAAATACATTAAAAAATATCTAATTTATAGGTATACAGAATGTATCGGAAATATCGACAAAACTTGAGATTAATTCAAGATATCAAAATAAACAAAACCGTTTACGTAGAACCGGCTAGATCGGAACACAAGAAACAGTAAACGTGCCTGTCCGATAACATCATCACACCACTAGACCGCTTTCTTTGGAGATTTTTATAAGGTAGAACATATCGTTGTGTGAAGTATGCGTAAAGAGTTGAGGGAATGATCAATGCGGGTTTCAACGGTCTCTATACAACAGGTATGGTTGCAAGAATTTCTGCAAAACCTTCTTAACAGGCATGTATCCGGACAAACGGAAGTCATTTTGAGAATGTAAGTTAACTGACCTACACGGGAATCTCTAAGTGTAAGTTATTTTTGGAATATATGAAGATTTTTGTGTAAGTTATCTAAATCCCAAACGTTTGTAATGCATTTATTACTATATTTCATTGAATTTTTTTAGTCTAGTTATAGTAATAATAATAGTAGTACTAATAATAATAATTTTTATTTCAATTAGTGAAAATAGGCTGCAAATTAGTAAACATTTTAAGACTGCATCCCTAGTATGTGTATTGTGAACCCATTTAACAATTTCCATAATATCTCGGCTGTTTGGCAAGCGATTTTAACAAATAAGCTGTCATTTTTACACGACTGCTCAAAAAGGAGTGTAATGTATTTAGGGTGTATGTACGTACGTATGTATGTTTCTTCCACCGTAGCAGATCATTGGCTGAACTGATTTAGATGTATGACCCCGCGTTGGAATCCTTACCTTACCGGGAGTGTCATAGGTTATATAAATATGTATATATTTGTTTAAATAAATTTAAAAATCTTATGTGGACACCACTCGACTTACTTGATAAATTATTCCACAAATTAAATTTATTTTGCAATTAATTGGCTGTTATTTTAAAACAATATTGTAACATTTTGAGAAATAACTTAGTACGTTTTGAATGAGTTGCATAAAGAAGATAAATATACCGTTATAATCATCGCAATTTGCCCTAGTATGACGTTTTTTCTTGAGCCAAAGATTCAGTTTGAAATCTTTATTACACTGAGATATCAAAACAGGTGTCATATCCCAGCTGCACATATAACTTAACTGAAGACCCAGAATCGGGGGGGGGGGGGGGAACAGTAAATTCATCCATTATTGATATTTTAATAAATAGTTAATTAATGCTTATTACTGACGGAAACAGTACTGTAAAATATATTTACCATTAATATATTCAGATGCCTCTCTTATAATTTTTGTCATTTCTCAGAGAGTAAAATAATCATTTTATGTTAAAAATTATGCTGTTTAAGCTTTTAAAAGGTATCACTGACTTTTATATCGTAAAGAAAAAAGCCATAAAAGTATTTTTAATACATTATAAGGTATTGAAACAAAACTGTTATTCAAAGCGTAATTATTATTATTAAGTAAGCGAGGATATCTCGGAAATAATTTCAATTCCACAAACTGACTACCGGTTTTAGTATAACAGTACTTATGCAATCAAATTTAACTTTGCTAACAGAAAACATTTATTAAAACTGAGCTAGTATTTCTAGTCAGTATATATTATACCAGTATAACATAATTAAATAGAAAAACGGCGCAGACATTTCAGGTCGAAAATACATGTTTTGAATATTTATACTGACAATTAATAATAATACATTTTTATTTAATACAGCAAACAATAAAAGCCACGATATGCTGGGTTAATAACCATAAAACAAAGTAACAAACAAAATATATAATGCTAGTCAAATTAAAATTAAAAAACAATTTCACAATAGTAATTTCCAACAGTTAGATAAAAATAGCAATAATAAAAATACTTTAGTCAATTTAAAATGATTTTCAGGTCAAACATATAAAATATTTCTTAAATCTTGTTCGTATTATGTAAAAGTCTTTAAGAAGTCAATCTTCATTTTTAAATGTTCTGCAATGACCATGCTTCGGACGGTAGTAGATACAATTTGAAGCCGCAAACTAAATGGAAAATAATTCCTAATATTAGTTCTTGGAGTTCTGATTGAAATACTTTCAGAAATAGTGTTAAGACTATGAACAAAGCCCAAGGTTAAAGTTTGGCATCCAGTAAGACTCCGAGATCATTTACTTTTTCTTCAATTCTAATAGGCTCACTACCATTACAGTAAACATAATGAGAAAGTTTGGAGAATGGAACGTTAATGACCTTTTCAAATTTAAAGGCATTTTGCTAAGCTGTGTCCAGTCGTAAACATCATTAATATTATTCTGTATCAGAAGATAGTCTCGCTCGGTAGACACCGAATGATAAATTTTGAGATCATCCGCATAAAATTCAGAGTCAACAAAGATAACACACAATCATCGATACATCATCCATAAAAAGTAATATACGCAGAGGACCCAAGTTAAAGCTCTGAGAAACTTCAGAGGAAGCAACAAACTCACGAGAAGACGTCACATCAGCATACCGAATAGAAAATTTCCTTTCTCGAAGGTATAAGGCAATCGAAAAAATCAGACGTTCACTTAAACCGTAATGTCTCAGTTTACGAAGAAGTTTATAGTGAGGCATCTCGTAAAACGCCTTTTGGAAATCAAAGTACGTCGCATGATCTTGCCCCTCTACAAATGAACCAGTGATGTCAAGAAAGGAGTTGAGGTTACATGTAGATGAGCGACCCAGAATAAATCCATATTGATGAACGGATAATAATAATAAATCAGCTGCTAATAGCTTATTTAAAGCTTTTTAAACATTGCACCAGCGCGCTAACTTTTTGTACTAATTATAACAATAATCTATACCGTTTGATAAAAAATAATGACATCAGTTTTGATTATTTGGTTGACTTCTTTGCAACTCACGTTTCTTAAAATGGACTAAAACAATATTGGAAAAAATTTAAACATTAAGAAAAGTGTACCTTTTCTCTGAAAAGTAGCCTATAAATATAAAATGTATTTTTATTAATATATTTTACTTTTTTTAATGGTTTAATATGCGTTTCATAAAGCACAAATTATTCATTTTTAAGTTTTTAATTCAAAGTTGAAATTACATATTTTAAAGTTGTTTTATATATTCTGTTCTTTTACAAACGTATTTCTTGAAATTTGCAAATGTAAATGTTTTTCATCTCTAGGCATACAGTAAAGAACATGAACAGAAATGCAAATAAAACTAGAGAAAAAATTGATTTCATTTTGACATATAATTTATTAAAATCAAATAAACTGTTTTCAAAATATCATCTGTTTAATAAAACATTTTCAATCACGATTTTCGTGTGTACGCCTGCGTTGACAAAATTTTTCATAACGAGCAATATATATAATAAGTTTTATAAAATATTTATACTGTCGCGTGTTCGCGGCTCGATCAGGATATTGACAGATTAACAATTTAGAACGTTTATATAATCACAGTTTATTGGTAAGAAACATAATTAAAACAAGACAAATCAATATTAATGTCAGTGGTGATAATAATAAGCCACAATAATCAAACAATTAATACATAACATAATCAAAACAATAAACAATCATAATACTACACATCAAACAGTCAAATGTGAATAGTTACAATAAACAGAGATTACACACAAGACAGAGTTTAAAGTAATCGTCAGGATTTATTCCAGGTAGATAAATATAAATTCAGACCCACTAACAAAAGATATAGTATAACCGCTGGTCTTAACACTTTAAATCACTAGTCTACATCAACAAATAATACACTAGATAAGACAAATATAAAGTTCTTTCACTGCAATTAGCTTTGCTATTCACAAATAAAATTACCCTAACAGTTTATGAACGAAATTGAGTACATTATCCTTTTCACTTATTGTTTTATAGTAACTCACCGAACCATTTTTCGTGTACTTGGAATTACTTGTGGCGTCACCTCAGTTGTATCGAACATGCACTCGCACTGTCAGTGAAATTTGTTCATTCACCGTCCTCCTCGCAGAATGCTCTCGCTGACTAACGTCTCACAGACACTCGTCTCGCAGACTCACATCTCAAAACTCACACCTCACAGCCTCTCCTCGTGGAACTGACGTCGTAACGTCTTGCTGGGCTAGTTCGCAGAACTTACATCGCAGAACCCCTCTTTAACTGGTCTTCCCAGTGTATTTATACTCCTATCTTCTTTATCTGCCGGGCCGGACCCAACTCGAAGCGCGAGAATGATCGACCGAGCCTTTCATTCTCATGCATTCCGTAACCTGATCCACTACCTCTTCTCACGGTACAAATATTTGTTCAGTGTGTGTCATAAGGCTGTATTACAAAAGACTGCTGTTAAGCGGACCAGTTACCTTTAATAAAAAGTTCTTTTTAGTCCCTTTCTGAATTATTCCAATTGCTATATTTTCTACTACTTTCATCATAATAATTGATAGGAATCTATTACTCAGGTCCGCTATATGATCTTGTTACAATATATATATTAAGCTTAACAGATTTCCTTAAAGTAAAATTTTCTCTTAATCTAACACTTACTCAATAAAGGCTAAAATAAGAAAAAAATTCTTCTAAAAACTTTTCTGCATTTTAGGTCTGGGGTCTACGTAAAGATCTGAAAAAGCCCGATAACCTATTTTTGACATGATCACCATACTTTCCTCTTTGATATAGCTAGAATAATATTCCAGCTATATTTACGGTCCAATTAGTTTATCTCGACCAAAAACGTTTTACAGCCCAATTAGTTCATGTAGACCAAAAAATATTGTTATCTACCTATGTATGTCGCATTTCTTTTGGATTGACCATACTGATTTTCTTCAAATTTAATCCAAATATTACTATATATGGAACATTGATCATATTAATTTTTATTCATAATATTTTATGGGGATGCGAGGATATCGCAAAAAACCAATTTCAATTTTCTTCAGAAGCACTTTAAAAAAGACTTTACTTTAGCAAATTACCTAGATTACAAACACACACACACACACACACACACACACACACACACACACACACACACACACACACACACACACACACACACACACATACACACAGAGAGAGTGAGAGAGAAAGAACTGTTCCCATTTTTTAAAATGGAGATTTATAGTTTTTTGTTCTTTTATTCTCTCTCCCTTCGGTTAAATAATTTCCAAACATTTTTTGAAAAGTAAAAATAGATTAAGCTTTATAAATAACATTTTCAGTACAAAAATAAATTTTCGTATTTATTAAATCGACATTTGTTTTTAAAACAAAGCAATGCCCAACATAATTTGAATTTTCCGTTATGTGACCCTTATGTTCATGGAAGACTTGTTTTATAAAACTCCTACTGAATCCATTGTTTGCGAATAAATTTATTTATATTAATTTTATGACGTTTTATTTGTACATCACATAGTATGTAACGTATAAGGAACTTGTTTTTAAAGTCGATAACCAATTTAAACTACGGGAGAACGTGACCTGCAATCGAAACAATACTACAACTCTACTACTATATAAAATATGAAGGAAGCAAACATATTATTATATTTGTTTATACGATAACAAAAAGTATAATTTCTTATGTTACCTTTTCAACTTTTCTAAAATATTACTAATATTTTTATAATTTTATTATATAAAAAATTAATTAATCAAAAAACTAAATTATTATTAATAAATTACTAATTATTATTACAAAAAGCAATTATATTTTACGATTGTATTGTAGAAAAAAGAGAAACAGACTCGGTCGACAGCAAAACCCATTTAAACATCCGATAAATATGCATCCGAAAGTTACGGATTACATCCTCAACAAATTTAATAAATTAATAAAATGTTTAAAATTGTCTTTCTAAATAAATTAGAATGCAGAAATAGGAGTATATTTCGATTCCTTCCGCGTTTGTGTTCCAGATGACGCTGTTTCTAATGGCACTTTAAGTTACGATGTTAATACTCTTCAAAAACTCGGTTTAAGATTTTAATATGATACCTATAAAATCTAAATGATTTATTTTAATATCTTCTTATATATGTTTTCTCGGTGGTGATTATTAAAGTATATTGTCTTGAAGCACGTTAATAAAACGGTACGTTTTTCATCATGTGACCATACTTCGTTTCTCATTTTTAAAAAAAACGTTTTAAATTACTTTTATGCGTTGTAATTAAGTAACCGGAGGCAGGTGCAGCCAGTCGCCTCGCACATACAGTAACATTTGGTTGTGCTGGTTGAGCCACATAGTTTAAAGAAGGAAGAGGCCGTCCACCGTCGCACCTCTTAAAAAATCAAAATTCAAAAAATTCGAAAATTTTAAAAAAATATTTGTTGGAAGAGTATTTATAAGCCCCAATCTAGTGACTATTTAGTTTAGTATAGTCAGAAATGGGAAAATCATTGTTCAAATGTTTTTTATCTTTCTTCACCTCTTTCAAGGTTGAATTTCGAAAAATCAAGAAGTTTATTTTCAAATACTTTCATGAAAATGATACCCACCAAGAATCAAGTTGATATCTTCATTTTTTAGTGAGAAATTAAAAAAAATAACCGGTTTCAAAAATATGTTCAAAATCCATTTTAACCCTATAAACTAGGAATTTCAAAAAATTAAGAAATTAGTTTTTAGATACTCACATGAAGAATTACCACACACCAAAAATCAAGCTGATATCTTCATTTATTACCGACAAATTACAAAAATAATAAATTTCATTATTAGTCCATTTTAACCATTTAAACTCGGAATTTCAGAATCCTTTCTTTGTATACACTTACATCATAAGAAGAACATGTATACAAATTTTCATCAATTTATCTTCGGTAGTTTTTGCTTGGCGTTGATGAATCAGTCAGGAAAAGTTGCTTTATAGGTACAGACACAGACCTATGTATAAAACTTTCTGGCTCGAATATCTTCAAAAGCACAAGATCACTTTCATTGAAATTTAGATATGATGTAGGTAGTATATCTGTAGTTGTGCATGTTAAAATTTTGATGAAAACTGGTAGAGACGTTCTTGAGTTACGCTCAATTTAACAGACAGCATAACCTCAATGAAGTTATATTGTCTGTGTAGTGGGATTTGTTTTCATACGTTCTTACGCATTGAGTTACAGTTTGTGAGCAAGTTGAAACTTGATGTATGTGTGTAGGGTTCATTCGTTAACTGAACGTTTGTAATGCGTTGTGCTTTGAAAAACAGTGGGTTTCTGACTGCGAAATAGTAAGGGTGTCGGAAACCGAAAAGGCTTGTCTTCTTATGAAAAACTGCACAGAAGTTTTTCTATAATTAATTACGTATTTTATGTTCCTGCTCTGATCAAGGTTTTACCACATTTCCTCTTGATCCATCCAGGAAACTGCTGAAACAGTTCGTTTTATCCATAGTGTAGCATTCTATTCTGTTTATTACGCGATGAATAATGTTTATCATCATTTATCGATCAAGATTAAAGACATTATATATAATATGAAATTCTTGCAATATTTATCTCTTTTTAATGAATTCACAAATTATGTTCTGGTCTTGGCCTTGATTTGGACAGGCTAGATAATATTTCTGATGTTAATGCGTTTTAAAAGTAGAAAAATATAGAACTTTTATCACTCAGCAAACATCAGGAAAGGTTGGACTATCTGTCAGCTTTTTAAATTATCTAAACGTATAAAAAGTCTTTCTACAAGTAATATAAAAAACAAATTTTCTTGCACAACCAATATTACTATTCTGACGACGAGTTTTTAAATAATGGTGAGTTAAGAAAAAAAAGATGTCAAAACCCGTTCTTGAACTGGT
The DNA here is from genome assembly GCF_047948215.1 of Lycorma delicatula. Classification (NCBI taxonomy): domain Eukaryota; kingdom Metazoa; phylum Arthropoda; class Insecta; order Hemiptera; family Fulgoridae; genus Lycorma; species Lycorma delicatula. The sequence continues at coordinate 26,959,104 of NC_134462.1, forward strand.
TTTATTAAGTTTTAAGTTTTCAGATATCGATTTAAATTTGTACTTTCTAGAAATTATAATCACACAAAGTTAATTAGAATGATATTAATACTAATTAATTATTAGTTACATATTAATTAGTAATTATTAGTTACATTAAGTGTACTGTTTACACCGGTAGGTAAATTGTTTTCCGATTATTCTTAAAAAAATGAGTGAAAATCTTGGTTTTAAGGAAGTAAAAAAAAAAAAAAAAAAAAAAATACAAATTGTTTAGTTTTACTTGTCGTTCTATTAATAGAATATTGGGTTTATTTTGTTTAACAAGTGTGAGTTCTACAACAAAACTGAATTGCCGATCGTAATTTATCGTGAAATCGATGCTAAATAATAATAATAATCTTAACGTATTAGTAATATCGAAACCATCGTTTTCCTACCATCTTTGATTGATGACTGACGAAGAGGTAAATTTGAATGAACTTGTTTGTTTTTGTTTTTTTAATACTTTACTTATTTATTCTTTGTAATTAAGATGTTTGATAAGAAAACAAAAAAACGTTTTAAATACTATCAAAAAATTTAACAGTGTATTAGTATGAAATAGGCACGAAGCTGCACAGTAGAAGGAGAAAGGTCTCAGATTCAAACGATACTCTTAAGTGGAATAACACTTTAAAATGGTGAAATATCTAACACGTAGGCGCTAAAAGAAAGGATGGAAACGGTAGGAGACGTTAGAATAGGTTACATCAGGAGGGGAGTTGAGACTGGATATGTGGATCAGCGATGGAAACTTCTTCATCGCACCTCTGTTACTCCTTGTCTAGAAAAAAGGGAAAAAAATAGCAGCCGCTATTTTGCAAAGCACGCTATTCCACATTTCTTTTTCTTGTTTAGCCTCCGGTAATTACCGTTCAGATAATATTTCAGAGGATGAATGAAGATGATATGTATTAGTATTAATGATAATATGTATTAATGACTGTCTTGTACAGTCTCAGTTCAACCATTCCTGAAATATATGGTTAATTGAAACCCAACCACCAAAGAACACCAGTATCCACGGTCTAGTATTCAAATCCACGTAAAAATAACTGACTTTACTAGGACTTGAACGGTGGAACTCTCGACTTTCAAATCAGCTGATTTGGGAAGACGCGTTCACCACTAGACCAACCCGGTGGGTACGCTATTCCACGTGATAGAAAAGAATCGAACTGCTAAATTTCTTAAATACGGAAAAAGCGTTCGGCCGTTAAATGTGTCACAAACAGATGAAATGTCAAAGAATCAACTTAAAAAGGACCCCCTCTTCAGTCGGTCATATTATTGAAAAAAGTTTTTTTCTGATTTTGCACGGGTTTCTTTGACACAGTCATTTAATACTAAGATTACATAATATTCAATATTTAGTATCTTGGGTGAATTTTGTATCAGCCAGATGAGACTTTAAGGCCGTTCAATTAAAGTGGACTCTTTGATGGTCTGATATACCATCAGTGACCATAGACCTACTCCCTAACAATACCATAGCCCAGTAGATACAGTATATGGCCAGTGAATCGGAGCCTTCCAATAAGTCTACTTTCCTCGCTAAAACCGTTAAACGAATTCCGTTACGGGACAGTTGAAATTCAAAGATATGTACGAGTAGCTTCCCTGGCTGCCACTAATACGCATGTGGTACCTACGTTTCGGATCATAACAGCCTCGGCCCGTTGATCTAAAATAAAAACATTGTTAGCAATAATGAATGATTTCTATTTATTACTTTACTACTTAATCATGCCGTAATATTCCTAATTTTAGATTTCCTAATAAAGATTTCAATTGACGTATTTTGCAATTTTGATGAATTACTTCAGTGTTCATAGAAATTCAATAGCTGGGTTTTTAAATACCTAGTACTAGGTATAACGTTTTTAAAATGAACTTTAAAGTACAGGAATTCTCCTTTCTTTATGATTAGCATGGGGGGCAGTGTTGAGCTCCTCGCTTCAAAAGAAGATCGAGGCCGTCCAAAACATCGCGTTGCGAACGATCTTTGGAGCTCCGTGGTTCGTCAGGAACGCCACTCTCCGATCTGATGCGAGATTTCAATCCGTGTCCGAGGTGGGGGTGGCGCAGGCGCGCAGACTGTTCGGGAGAGCGGCTGTGTCCGAACACAGTCATCTTCGGGACATCTGCCGAGAGGACCCAACTCCGACAGTTGTAAGGAAGCGGCCTCACGCCGTACTGGACGAACCACCGTGATGGTGCAGTGCGGTAGCCGAAAATCGACAAACCAGGCTTAGGGGCCTCCATATCGCATGAGCCATAATCGTCTGACGCATGAGTGCGTCAGACGCGTTTCCGGGGTCGCGAGTGAATAGTTATTCGCGAGTTATATAGTTTGAAGACTTCAAAATACGGTAAGTCGCGCATAAAACAAAAACGCGGACAAATTTTTTTATTTTTTTCCGCGTGTGTTTTGTTCTGTTTCTCTTGTTTCAGAAACGGGAGAAACGTGGATGTGGAACGACTCGTCGTGCCGTCTCATCCTGCCAGTCGAAAGAAAAGTAAAAATTAAATTTTTTTTTTTTTTCTTCTCGTGTGTGTGTTCTGCTTCTTTTGTTGCAGATACCAACAGCCACCACAAAACAAATGGTTTCTTCACTGCGGCCACGCGGTCTCCCCAACCCCTTCTCAGACACACGTGTATCTGAAGGTTAATAATTACGTGGAGTGAATAATTACTGTTTACTTCTTTCCAGAAAATCGCCGCCCCAAAACCGCGATCGCGAATAGGTATCACCATCTGTAAGTTCCCTATTACCTTCCTTTCCCTTCAAGAAAGAAGAAAGAGGGAACGAGCCCAGCAGCCATCAGCCCAGCAGTTGCAAGCCCAGCAGCCACCTGCCCAGCAGCCACCTGCCCAGCAGACACCTGCCCAGCAGTCACCTCCCCAGCAGCGACCTGCCCAGCAGCCACTGACAGCACAGAAGAACGAAGAAACCTGCACTTTCCCCCGTTCAGCCCTTCGGGGCCTCGGGAATTTCAAGGTTAATGGTATGTAACTTCGGTTACTACCAATTCTTGGAAAGTGCAGGCCAAAGAAGAACGAAGAGGTCTTCGGAAGAAGAAGAGGGAGAAGAAGAAGGAAGACCAGCCACTCGTCTCAACATCACGGACTGGAGTCCGGAACAGAGCCCAGCAGAGATGCGTCCTGAAGGGCAGCCATACCAGAAGCGGATGAAGAGCTTCTACACAACCTCTCCTATTTCAAAACTTACAGTAAGATAAAATAACCCAACAATTGCGACTCCTCCGGAAAAGGGGACGCATTGCTCCCTCCTTACAGGTAGTGCCCCGTTGTGGCGTATTCCTGCTAGCCTGTTAAGAGTTAGCACCGAAAGGACTTCAGTGGACGGTCAAGGGGAATTACGTCGGGAGGACAGGCTTTATAAGCCTAGCCTTCCGCGGTCGGCCCATGAAATGGGTTCGATAACGCTGGTTTAACAACGGATTGGAATGCAATTAAATCCGTCTTAAATTCACTAAAATAATAATAGACAAAACTTGAAAAATTAGAGATTAAAAAATAACCCTTTTAAAAAACAAGCCCAATTAGAATGATCCAGCAGCAAGGGACTCTGTCCAGGTTCTGCGATAAAGTAGGGAGTAATAGACTCCTGCCAACTTTGCATTCCATTCCATTCCATTTATGATTAGCTATGAAAAAACAAATGGGATAGATTTTTATTTATTTATTTTTTCAAGAGCTGCTTGCAATTTGTTGAATTTTCTATTATTACTCAAAAAAGATAACTTTTTCACAATTGCAACATTGGTATAATCAGTAATTATAAACTTTTTTTATAAAGTTACCTTTAAAATAAATATTTATAACTGCTGTTGTAAAACAAATTTTTAAATCTTGAAATATGATTTTATAAATATCGGAACGTAATATTTCCTGTATAAAAAAATGGTAAAATAGTGTACGGAGATCAATAAGGCTGAAGAATTATATTGAAAACATTTATTACTTATATATTTATCGAAAAATAAAAGGGATCCATGGGTCAAGTAAAAGGGTTTTTATTTATTTTCTTTAAATAAGTTTTTGAAATAAAATACAGGGCTGTAAGCCAATCTTCATTAGGAAACAGCTGGAACTCAAAGAGGATAGGACCCAGTTTTCACCGATTCGCACGTAGAACCATAGGTTTTAGATCGGGTAAACAGCATGGAGTAGTTGTCATGGACAGAGATAACAGGAAGAAATGAAAACTTGGGCTATTGAAATTATAATATCAAAAATAACTCCTTTCTTATCGATTATCTACGACTTAAAAGAGTATTTTTACGAAATTCCACGATTCTAAATTGAGTAGTTGTGAAAATACACTGATAAGTGAGCGAGTGAGAAGGATTTCATTTATAATTTTGTTGATGCTATAATATGGAAAAGACGAATTATGTTAATGATGATACTACTATCGATTAATAGATAGTTTGCGGTTAAGTGATTTTCAGTTGTTAGACGACGTATTAATATATGCAAGTTGTAAGATTGTTGTTATTAATATAATAATTACTATTATCTTTTGTGGTAATATCATATAATTTCTATGTTGAGCAATGTTTATTTTTCTTAGCTTCATTCTTTTATAATATGTTGACGCGTTTCTGAACCACTTCATTGTCAAAATTTATTGTACTGGTACTTTTAAATTTCTGTTAATCTTTATATAGCGTTTAGTCAACGCTCCTCCCTACATTTTACATCATGCCTTATCTGGCCTTCTTCTTGTTTATTTGTTATTAATGGTTATATTTATCTTTTAATTTTATTTATCTCTTTCCTGTTTTCAATGAATTGAAGTTCTTGAAAAAGGACATCTGCTTGATTGTTGATCTGTTCATTTATGATCATTTTATTGTTACTTTTTAACTAAAGATTTCTAGATTTTCTAAAATGTTAGTTCTTCCTTTAACACATTTGTAAATTAGTTTCATTGATTCTTTCAATTTCATTGGATATGTCCTTTTATTAAATGCTTTGCATAATTAGAATTTTCTTTTCGATTTTTAAAACATCTCATGTGTTCGTTATATCCTAACTTTAATTTTGTTCGTGTTTGTCTAATGTATGTTGCGTTGCATTTAAATTTTATTTTGTATATACCATTACTGTTGCATATGTATTTTTCTTTTATGTTACTATTAAAAATCAATCTTAGTGTATTATTTGTATTTATAAGCATTTTTATTTTATATCTACTACAGAATTGTAATTGGGTAAATTTTTTCTTCAGTAAATGCTAATTTACTCCATTTAAAGAGGTTTCTTTATCGTTTATTGTTTTGATTTCATTTCATTTAACTCTTTTTTATATGCTGGTTTCTTTAATGGTAATTTATGTAGTCTATCTGTCATCTATCTTAAACCCGCTAATTTATGCTTCATAGAGTGATTCGAATCTATGATGTTTTTCTATTATTATTATTGTATAATCTATTATTATTTCTTTTTATTGTTACGTCTAAAAATTTAGTCTCAGTCTTTCTCTTTTTCCGTCGTATTTTCAACGTTATGATAGAATTTGTTCATTTCTTTCAGCTCTCTTACTTGAAAATTAAAAGATCTCAATTTACTGAAAACAAGAAATAGATAAATGTAACGAAAAGATAAGTATAACCAACAATAGCAAACAAGAAGAAGGCCAGATAAGACATGATGTCAAATATAGGGAGGGGCGTTGACTAAACGCTATATAAAGATTAACAGAAATTTAAAAGTACAAGTACAATAAGTTTTGACAATGGAGTGGTTCTGAAACGCGTCAACATGTGACAAAAGAATAAAGCTAAGAAAGGTAAAATGTAAATTTAATTTTAATGTAAATTTAATTTACCTTTCTAAGAAAGGTACTCAACATAGAAACTAAGTTATAAGATTTAAAAAAGTTTTGATATATAGTCAGTACAATAATTTTTTTTTTCTGAAGAAAGCGAATCACTGTATTAGATTCTTCATTTGAATTATAATCGAAAATCAAAGCTATCGAACAATATAAGCATATAATCATATACTGACGAGTTAGTAGGAAACAGACATTATACACTAGAGAATTGTGTTTTGTGGCTTTAAGCTTCAGGCAGTTGAATTGATTTACAATTAGCAACAAAAAGGAGAAAGCCTGCGGCTGCTTGTTTATAATTTATCTATAGACTCTTACTGTTAAAAAAGATTAACAAACCAAGTAATAATAATCTCACATTTTAAACATCTAATTTAAAATTAAAATAAAAATTAATATAATAAAAAAGAAGATTTTTTATCATATATTTTCTTTTTTTTCAGAAAAAAGTCTGAGTGCATCTGAATTCGAAATACAAAAGTTGTATCCGTTAAAAACTCAAGCAAATGCGTGATGATTTTGATTAGTGAATAATTTCTCTTCAATTTCTACTTTTAATATAAACTTTTATGTAACTTCTCTAATAATATTAATTAAAGGTAGTTTTCATAAATTATGCCGACTGACTATATTTAAATTTATTTAAATTTTCAGCAAAGACATAAATGTAATTAAAGATATATAATAATTAGACAATTTTTAACAGTTTAAATTACATTAATGATTATTTTTTCCACTTTTTATTAATATTATTATTCTATTGCAGCGATTATCAACCCGGGGATCACGATGGTGAAAACATGTGATCACAATGATGAAAGAGGGGTTGCGACAGTAGCCTGCAACTTTACACAAACAATAATGAAATCATTTTATGAGAAAAAATCATTTATAATAAACATTTTACTCTCATTTATACGCTTCTCCATACGTGGACATACTCGTAAACTCATACTGTAAAAATATTAGTAATGGAGTTTGTTTATCCTGAAAAAGTATGATTAATTCATTTCGCAATTCCAATAATTGGGTTATAACACTATCCCTTGCGATAACAATTTAACGTATGGAAAAGAAGAGATTTTTCTTTTCGTCCATTTCATCGCACAGTTTAGTAAACAGCCACAGCTAAATAGTTTTAACTAGGTTTTATTGGGTTATGGTTGAAGGTCGCGAAATATTCATTAAATTTTTTATTTTATTTTTTGGGGCTCGTGGAGCTAAGAAGATTTAAATGCTGTTATAATGCAATGCAGTGATTGGGTTATTGATTTTTCCCAGTTAAATAACTTCAATAGTTTTGAATGAACTGTTTAGTTATAATAATCACTCAGTAGAATTTCGCTCAAAAAATCCAAATATGTTTAATTTTTGCATACGGGACTTATTTTTGTATGAAGAATAATATTAAAAAAGTTACATTGTTTCTGGTGTGTTTAAAAAAATTGTGGTTAGTTGCTTCTTTTTTATTTTTCATAAAGAAATAGTGAGATAATGAGATCAAGTCGAAACAGATGATTGTTTCCAGCAAAAAATGCAACTAAATGTAGGAAGATGTTTTCATAAAGAACGAGTGAGACAAGAAAGTAGAAAACTTAAATTTTTACGGGTACTATTGTAGTTTTGACATAGCATAACTTCTTTAAATATAGGTTTAGAGAAACAAAAGAAATACAATTAAGAGGGTTAAATGTAAATATTGGCGTATTCGCGCTCAAGATTGGCGTAAAAATTAGCCATTATTCATGAAACGGGTTGGCACCGAGGATTGCATCTTAAATGCTCTTGCCGAGGTGGAAAGCGCCGACTGTAAATATGTTTAGGCAATTTTTATTGACATAGAGGTAGTAGCATTTCCTTCCTTGTGTTGGAGTTCTGTTCTCTATGAGTTGGAATGCCGCAATGTTCCCGTAGCCCTACAGGCCGTAGTACGTGAATACTTGTCGGATTGCACGGCTCTGTTTAAGGATGCGCACCTAGTTGTGGAAACATCTGTCAACAGGGGAAGCCCGCAGGGTTCCGTCCTCTGTCCCTTGCTGTGGAACCTGGTATTCGACGGATTTCTGGGATTGACATTCCCAGAAGGGGTCACGGCCCAGGCTTTCGCCGATGACTGTCTCCTAGTTCGTGGTTATTAGTTTAGTTCGTGGTAATTCACAACCAAAGCTAGAAGACCAGGCGCAAGCGGCTATGTCAACCGCTGAGGGCTGGATGGACATGCAAAATTTAAAGATTTCTGTGCCCAAGACGAAGAACATGTTTCTCAAGGATGCAGACAAATTATCGTACAGTCGTTAACCCCCGTATTAAATCAGCCAAGTTCGAGTTCATAAGTACCTAGGTGATTTATTTGATGGGAAGTTGTTGTTTAGCCAGTGCCGGATTTACCTTGGACGAGGCCCCAAGCAAATCGATATTTTTGAGGCCCCCCCCTCATCCCTATGAGGCCCACCCCGGAAGTTCCAATTGCCTATTATCCTACAAAATTTCATTTGATAAACATATAGGTTATGATAACAGAAATAATCAGACACAACCTGATGCATTTTTTAATGAATTTTATTGACCTTAATTTTTCGTTTGAATTTTTAAATAGTATGATTCGAATACATACTTTGTATCTTTGACTCGAGCAACGAAACAAGATGCTTCAATAATCTCTGCCGGTTTAGACAAAGACGAACAAAACGTTTGACCAAGGCGCCATCTTTTTGTTACACATGGAAATGACGCGCGGGAAAAAATGGTTTGCATGACAAACCAGTTTTAAAATATACTGTCATTATAATCTATGCTATAAATATAAATGAAACTTTTACATAATTGAAGATAGCAATTACAATTATACATAAGTTATAAAAGTAATACATAAAGTATTATAAATATATTCTTTATTTCTTGTTAATTTTACTTTTATTTTTCAAAATTCTTTACTTCGAGGCCCCTGTCAAAGTGAGGCCTCAAGCAGCTTCTTGTTTTGCTTTATGGTAAATCCGTCACTGTATTTAGCAACCACATTAGGCAAGTAGCGTCGGACGCCGTCTCTGTGATGCACAAGCTTAGGAGGGTTACTAGAAAGGATTACGGGCTGTCATTTGTACATAGTGTACCGAGGTGTCTTCGAAAGTATGACCTCTTACGCGGCGTTCGTTTGGTCACATAGGTTGGAAAGAAATCGAGCACTTATTCAAAATTCAAGGAGTGCCCAGCGCAGAGCCTTAATTGTATGCACTGGTGTTTTTAAAACAACCTCCTACTAGGTTACCACCGTATTGAGAAAGGCTCTTCCAATCGATTTGGTGGTGAAAGTTCGGGCGGCCATGTGGAGATTGCAAAGAAGCAAGAGGCAGAGGCATTTGGGATGCGGTTTCGAGCTCGGCTTGTACCGGAGCGGAACGGTGATCGCAATGCACCGGTTCTAAATTTCCAACAGTTGCCTATCTCCCGTCTGCGGAGGAAGCTTTACAGTCTCGCGATGGAAGTATGGCGGCAAGAATGGCACGCCACAAGTAAGGGTAGATCCTTCCATGTATACTATGAGTGCGCTAAATACGATCTGGAGTGCACTGAAGTAATTTGTCAACTGAATACCGTCGGAGCAACGCTTGACATAGGTCAAAACCGGAAGGACTGGGCTGAATAGTCAGTGGTTGTAGAATTTTTCCTCTATTTGGCTAGGAAACGGATTTCGGAGGAAATCGAAGGTGCTCCTTAGTCTTGTTCCTATGTACTTTGTTTTGTTACGGTTTCTTGTTAGTGTATTTTTTTTTTATTAGTGTTACATCAGTTTTGATTGTTTTGTTATTAGTTTTATTTCTGTGTTTTTGTTTTGGTGTTTTTCCGCGTTTGTATCGCATGTGAACTTACTTTACCTTTCGGGTAGGTAGGCGATTCACTTCCTTCGACGACTACAGTTTTCAGTCTTGCTTGAGACTAGAGGTGTGTTTTGTTATTTTTAATAATCGTTACATCGATGGGAATGTCGCTTGTGGCATTCGCATCGGTGGCATCCTAGGCCTAGGCACCTGAGATATGTCAATGCCGAGGTTTATAAGATGACCTCTGATAAAGCCCATCAGAGCTAGGTACGGAAGAAGTGGCTGGAGGGTGTCTTCCCCTAGGGGATCAGGATGTCGCGATCAACACTGGTATTTTTGGTATGCGTTGATTGTATTTTTGGCGTTTAAAGTCTCAATCAAGTAATGATCTGAGTGTGTAGTCTAATTGAAGTTAGATATAGTAAGAGTTTTTATAAGAAACCTTCGATGTTAGAGGAAGGCAAGGTGATTGCGCTTCCGCGAACCGGTTAATTTAATTGTTGAGGGTTGTACGTTATGGTAGGTGGTTGTGGTTGGAAGAGGTATAAGAAGGCAATAGTAGGTTGTGTAAATACACTGACTGGAAATGTCTGCCGAGGTATTTGCATCAGTGGCATCCTGATAGAGGCCAAACTGATGACTATGTTGTGTTCACGGTTAGAGAGTCTAAAAGACGACCTCAGATGAAGCCCATCAGGGCTATGAACTGAGGGGGTGGTGTGGCGACCGGAATCGTCACAAGGCGGGTGTCTTCCCCTCTGAAAGTAAGGATGTTATATTGCATTTTTATTATGTTTTTAATTAAATTATCATCCCTGAATGTATCTGGTGGACATTTAATGATTTTATTTATATTTATAAATGTAATATTTCTGGAGTATTAAAAAACAATTATTATATTTGTACTATATTAGATACAGCTCCTTTAGGATGTATGAAAAAATATCAAGTTGCAGTTGATAAAAGAACTATTAAAACTGTATGACGTCATTGTTTTGAAGAATATTTAAAATAATTCCTTCACCTATAAAATGACCTTGATTCGGAATGTAGTTAGTTATAGAAGAATTTGACGTCACAATAAGATAATTGAATTGTTTTCATATTACGGGTAGTAACATTGTCTGAATAACAAAAATAATAAGGATTTCCCAGCATTATAACCTTCAATATATCAAATTTATTAATTTACCAGCAAATTATTCTTTTATATATATATTCTATTATCTTCGACCTGAAATGAATCATCACTATCTTTCTGGCTCATTTTATTTTTAGTACTGATTACATTATCTTATTTTTGTATGCATAGCACATACTGCACGTCAACATATTGTCTAAAAACAAAGGTAAGAATTTCATCGGATAATACAACCAATCCGAAGAAAAAATAATACGCAAGATTAACGACTACGAAATTTGTCGTGTTCGTAGTCGTGTGAAATTTACAAAATTTACAATTATGTAAATTTCTACACTAATGTGTTATGTTTACCTATCATAATAAAGAACAAACTGTAATAGAGAAAAAAGTTTATTTAATTATTTATTCATCTATTTTTTTAAATGTCGATTTATCCACCCCGGCTAGTCTATTGGTTAACTCGTTCGTCGCAAATGAATTCTAACAGCTGATTTTCGAAGTAGAAGGTCCTCAGATTCAAATTCTAGTAAAATTAGTTGATTTTATGCGGATATAAATATTAGACAGCAGATACCGGTGTACATTGGTGAGTGGGGTTCAATTAACCACAAATCTCCGGAATGATCGGCTTGAGTCTATACAAGACTACACCTCATTTACGTGTCGTATATATCATCCTCATAAAATTGTGCTGTGGGGCAGTTGCTTATTGTTCTCTAGTTGAACAGTAAAGTGACAAAGTACACGTTAGGAAAATAAATTTTAAAAAATACATAAATAAAATAAATGTCGACTTAAAAGTAAATTTTTTGTTTTAAAATCAAGAATGAACCATTAAGAGAATCTAAAGTTGTCTATGTTTTCCTTTATTACTAATACTGCGTAAATTTACTCGGTGTGAGTTTAATGTGAGAATGATATTTTACATCTTTCTCTCGATAAATAAGAAAAGATTTTTTGTATATAAATTTTCTATACATTTTAGGGCAATTTCTTTTTTAAAAAAGACAGTTTTATTTAGTTTATTAAACTTTCCTTTTACGCATTTCACATGAGTGTAAAGTCTAATAATGCTGAAACGTAACAAAATCGGATACTTTTTATTTTTATTTTCTTTTACCTTGTTTGAAAAACAATTTCAGTAATGAAGTGAAATAAAAAAAAATTATACTAAGCAACATATAACTTCGAAGATGGCTCTATGGTGGTAATTACGTCATAAAAAAAAAGATTATAGAAAATATTTATTTACACCATTTGAATTATCAACATTTTTTGAGTAAAATGTAAAAAATAACACTTTTTTATTTTTTCCGTTTTCTTTATTGGCGTGAAAATGAAAAAAAAAAGTTTTTCAGAAAATCTTCGAAAAATTAAAATTAACTATAAAGTAATAACAGACCTGACGACTATACAAATTTGATATTCCTCGTTATCAAAGGTTAACGAAGAATTTGATATTCTTTGTTAACTCTTTATTATCCTTGCTGAATACCGGTATTATTAAACGATTTTTTAAATGACCAAAACGTTTTTTGTTAAAGAAGCTCATTGAGGGATATGAAAGGAGTTATACGATAAATTTGATACTGTTCGAATCATTACTGCGACACGAATTCGATTTAAATAATTTTAAATCGAAATAAAGTGATAAATACGCATAATGGAGATTTGAAATTATTTCATTAATTAAAATGGAACGCGTGAACAAAAGTTCTCTCGTTCAAATAAGTTGCAGCTACATAATCTATTGCAATCAGATTTTTGAGATTGTTAATGATTAAGATAAATGAGGTTTAGATGAATAAACAAATTAATAAATAATTTATTAAATAAATTCAGTTTTTTCTTAATTTTCTAAATTTTACTTTTTCTAGAAATCTCCTGAAAAACCGTGGTATTTTTTAATTTTCATGCAAATAAAAAAAACCCGAAGTTTTCTTTTTATTTGTAAAACACGCGAGTGACTTTTAAGCAGAAAATATTCATGATTCTAATGTTGTAATTATTTTTTTTACAACTTAGTTACACGGCAAAGTCACCCGCCAAGTTGTATAAGAGAAAACTAATCGAAGAGTAAAATAAATCTAGTTAAGTTTTTTATCGATATTATGAAGCAAGTTATGTTTGCTTCATAATTAATGTAATAAAGATTAATTTTATTGGCAAAGATATAGCGCGCCGAGAGTAGTATAGTTTCTACGAATACATCTCTGTATTTCTGTTATTAAAAAACTTATAGTTTTCTGCCAGAAGTTAATAATTCGTTGACGTGGGAGGGGAGGGAAACACAATTAATGTAAGATTACTTACTATCATTCAAAACATCAAATAATTGTTTTCTGTCTATTCCTAAGAGTTTGAAAATAATCTTCGCACTCTAACAACATCTCATTTTAAAGAAATAATGTACAATTAAATAACAAAATATTTTAGCTACATTTAAAGGTTAATAAATATATATTAATAATGAATTAAATTAATAAACTGAATCTTTCTGTGGATCACAATAATAATAATAATAATAATAATATATATATATTTCCCCCCTTACTCTGTGGAGACAATATAATAAACATTTTTTTTTATAAAGAAGTGATCCTTCACAAAAAGAGAATTAAATTAGAATAAAACTATTTCAATTTTAATTGCCCTTAAAGTGACCAAGGGGAAAAACTAGTAATATTATAAATACGTAATTTGACCAAAAACTAACGACCGAAGAGTTTTTAAACTTTTAGGTATAACAGTCGATGACAAATTCTTTTAAAATAATTATGTAAATCATATTAATTTTTAATACGATTATCAATTTTTTAATTCCCGGCTATATCGGTCAAATCATACAATACTTTGCACAGCTTTTTCAATGCAAATCCCTTCCCAGCTTCGCCGGTAAATCTTTGCGACTCAGTCATTAAAAATATTATTTTCATTTTCATAATACATGTTTAAAACATACAAGTAACAGAAAAATAATTATGAATTTTTTTTAAATTTTGGGATCCACATATCATGGGGCTTTTTTCTCTTTTTTTCTGTTTAGCCTCCGGAACCACCGTAAGGTATTACTTCAGAGGATGAATGAGGATGATACGTATGAATGTAAATGAAGTTTAGTCTTGTACAGTCTCAGGTCAACCATTCCTGAGATGTGTGGTTAATTGAAACCCAACCACCAAAGAACACCGATCTAGAACACAATCTAATATTCAAATCCGTATAAAAGTTTACCATTAGACCAACCCGGTGGTTGGGACTTTTTTCAAAATTTTCAAATTTAAAATAAAAAAGCTTTTGATTAAGGGGGCTTCGTTACTCTGGGGATATAGTTTAGTATTTTTTTTTTTTTTTTTATGAAGAGGTGACCTTGACAAAAATAAAATAAAATAACTGTTTAAAATATTGAAAAATAAAGTATAACTTTTATGATAGCAATGAAAAAAAACTCTTCTTATTTTGGATTTGAGGTATATTCAGGGACCAAAACTACATAAATTTTAATTTTATTTAAAGTGAAAAAGAAAAATAATTTTTTGTTAAATAACACTTAAAAGAGTTAGAACCATAAAACAGAAAATTATATTTTTTAGAGATAGGGGAATAAATTAATTTTTTTTTAAATTGTCTAAAAATATTCATATATTTTTAAGCTTATCAAATTTGCTTAAGTAAATTTTCTTTAAAAACTAATACCCTCTTTAATAAAGGCTAAAACAAACACGCAAACACTTTCAAAAAACGTTTTTGTGTTCTAAGATCCGGAATTTAAAATTTTTGAAAATTATTGATATTTTTTGATAACCTTTACACGATGTAAAAAAAATCTGATGTGGATACCATATGACTTCCTTATACGCCTATTAAATTACATATACTTTTTTTTGTTGCACTTCATTTAAACTTATTTAATTTGAAAGTGAGATACGATCCTCCAATTCTTTATTAAAGTGGACAGTTACACAACTGCTGAAACTAGAGAACGTGTACACAAATTAAGATCAGAAGATTTATATCAAACTAAAGAACAATTAAATGATTGGAAACCAAAACCAAATAAACGAAATGATGATCAACTCCGATTTAGGGAAATATTGTCCGACAACATAAGAGGATTAATGAACTAAAATATAAGAATTTTTTGCAATTTATCAAAGATCGGGCATGTGTGCCTCGTATACGTTGTTCTTGTGAGGGTTCATTTTTCAGTGACTCTGTAATTAACTTTAATGTAGATAAAATTTAATGGAAATTCCAGAATAATTAAATAAAATTAAACAGAAATTAAACTAGAAAATTCAAAAATAATACGATTCTAAACTTTCAATTAATATTAAATAATCTGATGTTTCACCAAATCTAATACACATTCACATATGTAATAATGATCACATACACATTTTTGAAATACTTAAAATTTTATTTCACTAATAACTTCTGATTTTTTTTCATGTTTATTTTTTTATTGTTACTATTGAATTATTATTTACTGAAAAATATTTTTACAATCACAGGTTAATAATTATTAATAAATCAATATATTTAAATTTTTAAAAAAGTAGTTAAAAAGAATAAATTTAAAAAAGTAAAAAAAAAAAAAAAAAAGGTGATGAAGTCTGATTCAAACCGATGTGCATTCCCTTGTAAGATTCAAATATTTCATTAATTAAAATTTTATTTGGCAATAACTTTGGAATCAATGTAAGTAAGTATCGCTTATGATATATCGTTGAAAAGCTCTCAATAAGGGCTTATTACTACAGTTAAGAAAAAGTCAAAAATCCAAATTTATTTTAGGATTTTGGCCTTTTTTGGACACTTTTGGTTCAGTCGATTGCAATCAAAAGGAGAGGTGCACATCTAGATGTTACAACAGTCCTAAATTCAAAAATTCAACATCTTACGGCTAATCGTTTTTGAGTTATGCGAGATACATACGTACAGACGTCACGCCGATACTAGTCAAAATGGATTCAGGAATGGTCAAAATTAATATTTCCATTGAAATCTGAAACCGAATTTTTTCGCGATCGCAATACTTCCTTTACTTCGTACGAGGAAGTAAAAATTAGACATTAAAAAAAATCGTATTAAAACCATAGGAAAGTAGAATAAAAAAAATTTTTTTAAATATATATTTCAATTTTAAGAGGTGGGAGTTGATTCTTTGAATAAAAAGAATATATATCATTTATTACAATTAAGTAATAAATTTGTCATAATAAAATTTTCTCTCAAATACCTCTGAAGAAAATCGAAATTTTTTTTACCTATATTCTCCCATCCACCAAACTAATTTTGCCAAATTGGTAAGATCAATGCCCCGTATATATTAATATTTGAACCAAATTTTAAAGAAAATCGGCTTGGTCGATTTGAGAATAAAGCCGAATGCAGTACGACATACATACATAAATATTTCTTTAATTCTGAATTTAGATCAAACCTAAACTTTGTTCATCTAGATTCTAGATGAACTAGTTAGACCCTAGAATTTAAAAATCTGTAAAAATCCCATACCCCATTTTTTATATGATCACCATATGTTTCCCTTTAATATATTCACCGGAAATGAAAAAAAAAAAAACACGAAAAAAAAAACGATTCGGTTGGAAAAAACTCATTGAAATTGGGTTTTAAACGATTTTTTTTCTTGTAAATATTTCGCTTATTTTGTTAATAACAAAAGTCCTAAAAAAATAAAAAAATACAAGATCTCTACGAATATAATAATAAAAAAAAGTGGAAAAGACAACTTGGCAATTGACAAATCATAATGATCCGTATAGAAGAGAGCCAGAGTTTTTAAAATAAATTTCCCTTTGTAAATAAAATTACTAGGGGATAACAAAAATTTTAAAAGCATTCACAAAAATTTCTTAATTTATAAATAATATTATGTGTATGATGAATTTTAGCCGTGAGATATTTATATGAATTTCATATCTATATTTCTAAATCTGTATATTAAAGCTTACTATACTTTTTTATGTTTCGTATTTTTTCAATGATTTTTATAACAATAAAAAACTCATTATTGTGGTATACAATGACATATCCATACATTTCCAAGATATATAAATATTGGAAGTTAAAATACCTTTAATTACAATATGAAAAATATAATTCTCCTTGGATTAGGTCTATTTTTATTTTTAACTAATTTTATGAAGATTATGCTATTTCATTAGAATAAACTAGTTTTGTAACGTTTATAAAGAAGTCTTTAAAAATTGTGCTTCAAAAATTTGAAGAAAAAGAAGAGGTTAATGTCGTTACTCATTAATCGCTATACAGTAATCGTGTCGATCTTCTACCTTGCCATAAGGCAAAAAGTGGTGGCACAAATCAATATATACTGTATATAAGGAGAATCATTTAATAATTAATATTTAAATAAGACTTAACCTTTTCGAGTACAGGAAATAAATTTCATAATAATAGAGTTATGGATGTAAGATACTTATTAAAAAAGTAAATTCAGGTTTCAGGTTCCTTGGCCCATGACATAGGGCGACCGCAGTTCAAGGTTCAATGATATAGATGATTGTAGGATTGCATTCGATCGGTACACGGTCACAGACTGTCAATTGTTTATGTAAATACGGTTGCCATTAAGGATATGTGCACGGTCATCCTACACGGCGGATCGTAACAGATTAAAATTATCTTTTTATATTACTACATATATTTAAATATTACACTGCATCTGATTTTATACGATAAATCTCAGCAGAATAAAAAATGTGTTTGAAGAACGTAAAAATGTTTAATTAAAAAAATAAATTATTTCAGTGGCATACATTGTTTTCCATAGTATCTCTTTAACCTTTAATAATTATCTCCCCTCTCTTTTTCCTGTTTAGCCTTAGATAATAACCATTCAGATATTACTTCAGAGGATGATATGTATGAGTATAAATGAAGTGTAGTCTTGTAGTGTCAGTTCGACTATTCCTGAGATGTGTGATTAATTGAAACCCAACCACCAAAGAACAACGGTATCCACGATCTAGTATTCAAATCCGTATAAAAATAACTGACTCTACTATGAATTGAACGCTGGAAATCTCAACTTCCAAATCAGTTGATTTGGGAAGACGCGTTCACCACTAGACGAACTCGGTGGGTTTTTAATAACTATGTAAAAATTCATTTCTTTACGGAAACAAGATCATCCATCCGCACTTAATATCATCATAAAGATCTGTGCAGACCGAGCGAAAAATCATTAGTAACATGTATCTCGGAATTTCGAAAACCCTTGCTAGAGCTTCAACGACCTGTATTTAGATGCAAGGCCACGCTGTTTCGTTTCTACACCGGGAATAACATTTCTT
The DNA here is from genome assembly GCF_047948215.1 of Lycorma delicatula. Taxonomy (NCBI): domain Eukaryota; kingdom Metazoa; phylum Arthropoda; class Insecta; order Hemiptera; family Fulgoridae; genus Lycorma; species Lycorma delicatula. Next base: position 26,977,294 of record NC_134462.1, read on the forward strand.
CCGCTCGCTATAGAACCGCTCACAGCCGTTACAGTCTGTGTGCCGCTTATATTTTTATAAATTAGGCTCAAAAAGAAAAGATGTCAGTGAAAAAATAAGTGAAATTATTAGTGAAGTTTATAGGATTAATTTAGTGAAAGAATTAACGCTTAATAATGGAAATTCATTTTTTAATGTCCTGAGAACGAATAAATCGGTTTTGTAAGAACGTCTTGAAATATTACCTCCACTAATTTTGAAAAGACATACCCATTTCCTATCGGCAATTCAACGGAATAGAATACTTTTAGTACTGAACGACCACAGAGACTGACAATAAAATCGTGTAGACACCTGCACGGTTTTGACAGTATCTCGCGCACCATCCTACTTTATTTTGAACTTTACATTATGTAATATTGTTTTTTTTCTACACAAATTAATTTTTTTTTAATATAAATAAAAATTTGCATTTATTTAGCTATGGTCATTATCCTGGTGGAAATCGGTAGCGTATGAAAACATGTCATACCTGACCGGGATTCAAACCCGGGACCTCCGGACGAAATGCCGAGACGCTATCTACTTAGCCACGGAGGTAGACTTTATAACATTAATAATATGTTTATGTAATGTAAATATTAATAGATAATAGGATTAGATTTCACATCGGGTAGACATGAAACGAATTTATTTTAAAACATGCGTACAGCGAGGCCTTTGGAAAAGATTGTTTCTTCTGACTACGGAGAACGATATTTTCAAATCGAAGCGGGAAACATGGATCATGTAACATCTCTTGATTTTGAACTACCGACAAAACGAGCGATGATCTCTTTCTATCTAAACACAAAAGAAAACAAATTGCAGGGAAAAATCGGCCGAACACTTGTTACCAGCGACTATCGTTCAGTTTTACGCGACTTAGCGGTTGCATTTTCTTTTGAAAATGAGATAATGAACGTCAAAATTAAAAACTTAACGTCAGTTACTTTTTATACTAAAAATTAATTTGTAACTTCATTAGAGTAAATGGACCTTAATCGGACCATTTCCAAATCGGATATTCGGAAACTAAAACGACGTTAGTATGCTACACCGGACTTAGAACTGTTATTAGAATCTGTACTTCAATAGTCAAAAGTCTTAAGCGATTACCGACCGCCAGTCGTACAAAACGGTTGACATACTTAAGAGTGAATATTACTGTGCCCATTTAGAAAAAATAAAATTATAATTGATAAAATCGTATTTTAGTGATATTTCTGGGTAATAATTTATAAAATTACTGGAGAAAAAGATATATAAAAACTGTTTTCTTGTTTTTGCAGAAATCCGTTTTCTTTGTTGACATATGTGGTAGAGGAGGAGATTTCATGTAATCTTTCAAGAAACAGTGAATATTAATGACAAAAAAAATTTTAATTTGAAGATAAAGAAGATTAATGAAAAAATAAATAAATAAAATAAATGTGTATAAATTTGATGTAAGTTATATACACATTTTAATAAAATTATTTTTATCATAAAATTTATTTTTAATACTATGAATTAATTTTTTAATTATGTTCACTTCTTAAAAATATTTTAAACAAAATACTTCTTTAATATTTCCTGCTTTAAAAATAGAATTTATTATTGTAACATAATAATAATCTATTAAACTGGACAAGAAATTTCAAGGATAATTAAGTCATTTGTCCTAAAAATAAGGAACCAAACTGTTAAAGATTCATAGATTGTCTGATATAAAACAAAAAAGGTAAAACCTATTTTATATTAAAAAAGTTTTTTTATGTTTTATTAAAAAAAAATACTTACACTTTCACATATGACATCAACTAATGAAAGAAACATATATTTGTGATTATTGTTTGATTAATTTGGGCTTAAACCTAAATAAAATGAGTTTTGTAATAAGGGTTTACATTAAACTATACTTTAAAATGGCTATTTAAATAAACTAAATAAATCGCTATTTAAAAAACTATTGTACATTCGATTAATGTATTTTCATTCGTTAACTTCAGGTTGTATTGAATTGAATTTCAGATGGGCAATGATATTGAAGCCCTCGACACAATAACATATCTGGCAAAAATTAATGGCCATCCAGACAATATGCTATGGAGAATACAAAAAACAAAGTAAAAAAACATACATTAACAGAATATGTATAAAACTGACATATATTTTGATATGCAAGTGGCAGTACAAAATTACCAACATTTCTAAGTGAATATAAAAGTTTTGGCACCAGAGTGCATGCTACCCAAGTAATTTAAAACATTATTTAGAAACTATACTACTATTATTAAACTACTCATAATTGCATAGTTAGTAAATCTTATGACTACTTCATCAGAAAGCTAAAAGATTTAAATTAGAAAAGGGTAGTTTTTATAACCAAACATCAATACCAAGCAATGATTTACAGGTATCTTATAAGATAGCACGTAGAATCGCAAAAAGTAAGAAGCTCCATGCAATAGCAGAAGAACTCACTGCTGTAGATAGGAGTACTGGGAAGCTACTTTCAAAAGATCTTTTGTCCAATAACAGCATCAGCTACAGAATATAAGTCATAGCAAAGGACCTCAGTGATCAAGTAATTGAAAAATTAAAAGGGAAGAAATTAGGCTTACTGCTGAATGAGACCACAGAATAATAATGGTGCTTACTTGATTTGCTATGTACGGTTTATCATCTCATCAATGGTAATTCTGCCCTAAGGCAGGTTCTCTCATGGCCTCTCTCCACTCATCATAACTCTGTACAGTTCTTTTCATTGTTTCGTACTTATTTCCTGTCTTTATCCTGCATGTTATAAATATTATGGTTTATAATTTTTATAAACCATTATGTTTATGGTTTATCAAATGTTTATGGCAATCAAATTTTAGAAGACTTTCTCTTCTGTAAAAGTATCACTGCTAATCCAAAGGTTTGAGATCGGGCCTGTTTGAGATCCTTGATAATTTTATATATAAAAACAGTTTGGAATACCGCATTGATGTCTGTACTGATGATGCTTGTTCTATGATTGGATGTTATGGAAGATTACAGCCTTTTAATCAAAGTAAAGCCCCCTGAAGCATTGTGGATCCACAGTATTTTTCACAGAGAAGATATTTTCATCAAAATATCTGAGTCCAAAATTGAAATAGGTCTTAGAATACGTTGGAAATGTAGTAAACTTTATAAAAAACTTGGCCGTTGACAAGATTTTTGAAAAAACTGTGTGAGGATACGAGATCCAAACTTATGTCTTTATTTAACTGTATTACTTTGCGTTGGCTTTCTTACAGTAATGTATTGTCTAGTACATTTGAACTGCAACAAGGAATTTATACTTATCTTAAAGAGGTGGAACATAAGTTTGTGAACATTTTGTGAATGAAGATTTTTTGGTAAGATTAACATATTTGTGTGACATTTTTGAAAATTTGAACACTCCAAATATCTTCCTGTAGGGAAGCGAGATGCACCTTTTAAAGTTGATCAGAGAAAATTTTAACTTTTATAAAAAACTAAAGCCACAGAAAAGAAAAATGAATGAAGACAGAGGCTTGGAATGTTTTCCCTTTTCGCAACAATCTTTGACCTCCATTGGAGTTGATTTCTTTCAAGGTATGAAATTCATTTTTGAAAAATAATTATTAACTACTTTAAGAAATAATTTCAAAATGATATCAATAAATCTAATGGATTCAAGATCTATTTAATGCCATTTGAATTTACGGCTGTAGAAGAGAATCTGACTGAGTTGTGTTGTGACAATACATGAAGACAAAATTTAGCAGCATATTATTAACTGAATTTTGGATGTCAATAAAAGATGAATATCCACTCCCAAGTGTTAGAGCTTATTGAATTTTAATTTCATTAGTGATTTATTTGTTCAAAGCTGGGTTTTCAACAGAAGCTGGGATAAAATCAAAGGGGAAAAGGAAGCGAGAATGGTTGTGCCCAATTTAATTCTATGATTTGAGAAAACGTGGGCAGCAATCAACAAGTTTATTTATTCCACTAATTATTGTAATCAGTTGAATTTGTTTAATTACATTTTTTTAAAATTAAACCGAGGTTTATTTATTGGGTATTTCACAAAGTGTACTTGTGTATTTGACATAGAGTAGTGTATTAGGAAAATCTGGATTCAGCAAGGGTGCTGAGAATCGAAAAAGTTTGAGAACCACTGTTGTAGACATACTGGCTTTATTATGAGAAGTTGTTCATTATTCATAAATGAAAAATTACTTATTTTGCTACATAAAACATATCCTTCATAAATTTGGATTCCTTACATTCATTATGAAATTCATACGTTACAGTCTGTGCAAAACAAGTTTTTGAGATTCTTGTATTTTAAAAGTTATTATGGGGTATATAGGTGTATTGTTAAATTAAAGAAACAGTCTTAGTCTAACAATACACTATTTTTAATTTATCAGTTTTTAGGATAAATGATAGATTAAAAATAGTAAAAATACATGTACAAATGATCCCAATTCATGTATGCATCAATAGTGTTCAAATATTTAATTAAATCACCCTCTTTCTTTTAAGTTAATATGCACTTCTAGGTAAGAACAGTTCCTGCAGTATTTTCAAGGATCTTCAATAAAGCATTTCAGTTCAATGTTTGATACATCCTTTTTATTTATTACTTATACCCTTACTGAGTAAAAGCAATGGATGTAATATATCTTTTTATTGATAAGAAGAGTACATTAATTTGCTGCTTTCTGCTATTAGTCTCAACCTTTGTTATGGGTGTTCAATTTCATGTCCTTATTAATGATAAACAAACTATGTACCTATTTCTTCTTACTTATGTAAGGCATATAAATATGTTAATCTAGTTGAGTTTAACAGCTGTTTTATAATATGTAATTTTTTTTATAATACTATTGTTAATTAATTCAGTTCAATTAAAGATATATTAATAGTCAAGTCAATTCAGTTACAAGATGTAGGTAAAGTTAAATCAGTTCAATAAAAGATATTTAAAGTTAATTCAGTTAGATGTAACTTAAATGTGAATCTAAATAAAATAGTTCTTAAAAATATAAATATTGTACTTATACATCATAATTAGCCTCAACAATGTGAAGTAAATTACTAATAATACAATATTAAAATGAATCTAAATCTGTTATAAATTACATATAATAAAAATATAATTGATCATACTAACAAGGTATTTATTGAAAGATGTTAATGATCCAGCGGCATAAGTTCTGAATAGTGGAAGGTGCATTTAGGTGTGACAAACAATGGGTGTGTGACAAATGTAAATCATGTGAATGACTGATATAGTTGAATATATTTTGCATTTTGTGGGATCTGACATCCCTATATGCAGTAAAATACTTGGCTCAATGAAGGCAAAAGGAACCTTCACTCATTACATTCCTTAGGAAGTTTGATACCAGAGTTTTATTACTTATACAATTCAGTTTGCTTAGAACCTTCTTTGTTGTATAATCTTACTTGCACTGTAATTTGATGATTGGCACTGATTGTGAGTGGACTGTGTTGGGATTGAAGAGCTATTATGCGTGCATTCCACAAACATCGTTATTACAAAATTAATATTACGAAACCAAATTTACAATGAAATCATCTAATTGCTGTATTTACATTTGCATTTAAAGTTATGTTTAAACCGATTCATATTATTCAGCATATATTACAGTAGATTTGTAGGCCCTTGGACTTAACAACTATAACATATACCAATAAATAAGTATTTAGTATCCTCTTACGTGACAATAATCACAATCTTCTGAACTGTAATAAGGGTTCAATAAATTTATTTGTGTACTTTTTACTTAAATTTGTGACATTTTTAAGAATAATGTTTTTATGTTTGAAAAGTATATTATGCATGGATCTGAAAAGATTGTAGTTTTTTATGTTACAGGGCCTAACAGTATTAGTGTGTACGTATGAAACAGAATAATTTATTTTAGTGATATCTTTTTTAACAATGAATCCTGTAATTAAAATCAAAGTAAAAAATAAAAAAATTGCTTGGACAGAGCAAAGAAATTGTATATAACATGTTAAAATCTATGCTAAACTAATGTAAGAAATCAGATGACAGTTTTCTTACTTCCTTGCAACAAGTTCAGCTTTGTTGCAGTAAAGCTACTGTTGTATCTGTTAGTATGATAATGCATTTAAAAAAAAGCTGAATGCATGTTTTCAAATGAAAATGGTGAGTAGTTTCTGTATGCTGGATAAAAATTGCAAGAGATAACCTATTACAATTATGATTCCAAAACTGTCAGAAGAATCATTCACTATTTTTACTTGACAGACAACTACTATGATATATAAACCACAGTGGGTTTCCAAAAAACTTTTAAGGAGAATTGAAACCAAATTCTGTAGTAGTCTTGACAATGTGCATGCCAATTGCTTTAAAATTGGATTTGCATTTATATTGGAAAAAATTCCAAAGAGATGAAATATAAGAGTTATTCATACAAGCATCAAATCTGGTTGTAACGAATTTTCTTAATACCATTTTAAATGCAGAGGGTCATTATGGTTCTTAAGCTGTCTCATATCATACGAATTTAAATCCAATAGAACTAATTTGGAGAATAAACGAGTGGATGGCAGACTGAAACTTAACTTTCAAAGCAGCAGATATTATTGCACTCATTGAACAAGAAGTTTCTTCTATTGATTTTAGTATGTGGTTAAAATGTTATGAGAAAGTTATTGAAATTGTAAACCACTACTGGCATAAAGAATGTGCCATGGAGATTGAAGTTGACAAACTAATCATCAATCTAAATTGTGAAACTTCTACTAATGAAACTGCGTGCAATACTGAAGATGAGGTTCCATCAGAGATACCTCCATCAGAGATATCTGGAGTTGAAGAAATGGATTCATGAAGCTGAATATAGAACACAAATTGGTAAGTTTGCTTTAACTTAATTCAATTGTTAAAGGAGAATTTCAGTCAGACTTCAAAAAAAGTGTTAGTCATGATACCAAAGAAAGCAGGGGCAGATAAATGTGAAGAATACAGAACAATTAGTTTAACTAGTCATGCATCAAAAACCTTAACTAGAATTCTATACAGAAGAATTGAGAGTGGAAGAAGTGTTAGGAGAAGACCAATTTGGTTTCAGGAAACTTATAGGGACAAGGGAAGCAATTTTAGGCCTCAGATTAATAGTAGAAGGAAGATTAAAGAAAAACAAACAGACATACTTGGCATTTATAGACCTAGAAAAGGCATTCAATAACGTAGACTGGAATAAAATGTTCAGCATTTTAAAAAAATTAGGGTTCAAATGCACAATTGCTAACATGTATAGGAACCAAACAGCAATAGTAACAATTGAAGAACATAAGAAAGAAGCCGTAATAAGAAAAGGAGTCAGACAAGGATGTTCCCTATCTCCGTTACTTTTTTAATCTTTACATGGAACTAGCAGTTAATGATGTTAAAGAACAATTTAGATTCGGAGTAGCAGTACAAGGTGAAAATATAAAGATGCTACAATTTGCTGATGATATAGTAATTCTAGCAGAGAGTAAAAAGGATTTAGAAGAAACAATGAATGGCATAGATGAAGTCCTACGCAAGAACTATCGCATGAAAATAAACAAAAACAAAACAAAAGTAATGTAATGTAGTAGAAATAACAAAGATGGACCACTGAATGTAAAAATAGGAGAAAAGATTATGGAGGTAGAAGAATTATGTTATTTGGGAAGTAGAATTACTAAAGATGGATGAAGCAGGAGCGAGCTAAACGAGCCTTCAGTAAGAAATATAATTTGTTTACATCAAAAATTAATTTAAATGTCAGGAAAAGATTTTTGAAAGTGTATGTTTGGAGTGTCGCTTTAAAGTGAAACTTGGACAATCGGGAGTATCTGAGAAGAAAAGATTAGAAGCTTTTGAAATGTGGTGCTATAGGAGAATGTTAAAAATCAGATGGGTGGATAAAGTGACAAATGAAGAGGTATTGCAGCAAATAGATGAAGAAAGAAGCATTTGGAAAAATATAGTTAAAAGAAGACACTTATAGACCACATACTAAGGCATCCTGGAATAGTCGCTTTAATATTGGAAGGACAGGTAGAAGGAAAAAATTGTGTAGGCAGGATATTGGAAGGACAGGTAGAAGGAAAAAATTGTGTAGGCAGGCCACGTTTGGAATATGTAAAACAAATTGTTAGGGATGTAGGATGTAGAGTGTATACTGAAATGTATACATCAAACCAGTCAAATGACTGAAGACAAAAAAAATTAAACATTATCATAATTTGAAATAATTAATAAAATTTTTTTAAAAACATAAATTATCATAATTTTTTGTTCTTTAATAATTAATGTAAGTCAAATAACATAGTGTAAAGTATTGAATGTTATTCCGTAGTGTATCAATTTTATCAAAATAATTTCATATTTTTGTGTAATATTCACATACCTAATTGAAATGCAATTCAACCAACAAAATACGATTGAAAAATTTGGTTATAGTTAATATATTTTAGTGAAATAAGCCAGTTAAGATGTACATAATAGTACATTCCTTCCATTAAACATAAGAAAATCTGGAATTCATAACATTTTTCTGAAATTTCATCACTGTTTACGTAACATTATTTCAGATTCAAAACGGATTTACTTATCCAGATCCATTAATCATTAACTAAAAATTTTTTTACTTTATTGGAAACACTATTTTTTGTAAGTAAAAAAATCCAATTTATAAACATATTTCACCAATGATGCAGGGGAGCATAACATACTAAAACAAAAAAAATCTATGTATTCATAATTTTTTTTATTTTTTCCTAATATTTGCATGTTTATTTTAAAGTTTTTTTTTTTTTACTGATAATGGGGGATCAGCACAGTTATATTATTTTTATTTTTTTATTATATTTATGTTTAAGTATATTTTTCTAAGTACATTTTTCTTATTTCACAAAATTTGACACCTGATAAAAATTTAATCAATATTGAAAGTGTAGCACAGGGATACTTATCCCTGAATACTTGGAAAAGCCTTTTTTTTAAGTTGAGCATTCCAAAAATCTTCTGAAGATGATTATATCCATAATTTATAAAAATGGAACAAAAAAGATCTTTGCATGCACTGCTGCTGTTATAATTTGTTTATGGACATTGCTGATTGTGAATGGGCTATGATCTAAACAGTCACTGTAAAAAGTGGTGGTACAGAACCTAAGGTTCTTTTAAAAAAGACTGTATATTTGTTTCCTAAATACCCAGATCTGTGTCACTATAGAGTGTATCACGAAGTTCTCGTGAAACCTTCATAACCTGTTCTGCTTGTGAAAATAATGGAAAAAGTTCACATAAATATGTCCTAAAATGTTTCTTTTAGGTAGCTTTTCTTTTAGCTAGTAAAAGGTAGTTTCTTTTAGCTAGTAAAAGATTTTACTTGGCGTCAGCTACTCCAGTGAAATGAGGTCGTATAAAAATTTTTAGAATGCTAATTAAGGGGCAGAGTTAGTGTTAAAGTATTTTTTATTGATTATTACTACTCTTACTACATTTACAAGAATATAATAAAGGTTTGTGTTATTTAAAATTCATTAAAAAAGTATAGTGAACTTTCCTATTCACAATGGACTGACACCCTAATAAAGGTAAATTATTTACTTAATTTATTTTTATTGCATAGATTTGTTGTAGTTTTACATTTTATAAACCTCTGATAAAACATTATTCTATTAATTACATTTTTAACCCAAAAAAAATTAGAAGCAATACATGTAAGTAAAATGGAATTAATATAATAAACAATTTTTTGTAATCCATATTTACTCCATTATTTTAGGATGCATTTAACATAATTAAAAATTTTTAATTATAAAAAAAAATTTTAAATTGCTTTCCTTCATTAAAAAAATTATAAATGTCATTTTTATGAAATTGTAGTTGGATTCTACCAATAACATAAAATTTGATAGTATAAATTATTTCCACTTCTAAATTTAAGTATAAATTTAGCATCAGTGTCAATAAGTGGCATAAGAAGAAATCAGTTTGAATCCAACACCAAATACCATTGTTTCCAGATGGCTAAATTAGGTTAAATATGTTAAACCAAAAGAAATAATCTGGATTAAATACATACAGCATTGTTAACTGCTTACTCTATTAAAGTAATATTTACATCCATCTTTTACCATTAATCAACAATTTAATAATGTATTTTATAGATATTTAATAACATACTGCATAATTAAAATACATCTGGTATAAAATACCAGATGTATAAACAATCAACAGTTGCAAACTGGTACACTTAAAACTGTGTTAGCATTTTAACAGCAGAACAAGTGGTTGTCATGAAACATTTTAAAGAAATGGTTCTAAAGATGGCATACCATACGTAATCAAAATCATTGAGTAACTATGAAGACTCCAATGAGCATCATGTTAAAAAAAGATTTAGTCACGGAATATGTATAACAGTATACAGTGAATGCCTTAATATGCAGTGACAATATACAGTGACAATGCCTTAATATGGAATCCATTATAGATTAAAATGTTTACATTTTTATTTTATCCATATTTTATTAATGTCATGAAAATGTTTACATATATAATACAGATAAAATCAGATTATTCAGATGAACACAGAACTAGAAATACTTGGTTATTATAGACTTGCAGTTGGTTACTTAAGTGTAACCAACACTGTTTGCAGTGTTTGCCTGCAAACTTGTCAGCTTTTCGTAAGTGACATTTTCAGGTTTATAGTGAATTATATATTTAGTAGTGGTTTCCTCCATACCATGTAGATGGGTCAGCCAGCTCAGGATTTATTCAGATATGCTTGAATTAAAATTTTCTGCAAGAGTTGTATATCAGAAAGTATGCGGCTTTATTTTTATTTGCAGCTAAATTATTGTTTTTACTACCTCCAAACAGTAATCTGTTTAGACAGATTTATAATTCCATCAGATTAACTAAATAAATCTTTCACTGCTTGTTAATCCAGTGTCATTCCAGTATTTTTAGTTCAGATGGTTGCTTAATCCTTTAATCCAGTTTTAATGCTGATCTTGAATCAGTAAATCTATAGAATTTTTTTCTAATAATGCAATGAATGAGTGATGTCAAGGCTGTGCCAGCATTCAGCATGTATAACAGAACCATCTGTAAAAATCTAGACATAATTGACATTTTGCATTCTTGAGTTATTCCATAATGATGTTTATTCATTTGTGTATAATATACAATATAAAATACACATTTAATATTTTATACAATATCACATTAAGTACAATTAAAATTTAATTTCCATATTGCACCCCAGACACCATTTACTTGGGTTTCTGGAGTGGATTTGCTATCAACTTTGCTAGACTGGAAAGCAAATATAATGGCACTATATTAATGTAATTCCTCCTGCAAGACTAAGTTATCCTTGTCAACCTTTAATCTAGCAAATTGGAACCTGCCTGTTTCTGATGTTATAATTGTGGCATTACGCAAATTATTTTCTCATTAAATAATATGAAAAGGAATATATATTTATTACAATCGTTAATCTCTGTATTATAAAGAGAAGATTTTAGATTTCATAGGATTTTTCTGGCATAGGAGAGAATATCCTGACTGTGACCAGCTTGTCTCCAAACATGAATACTAAACCAGTTAAACAGAATACACATAATTACTGGCCTTATTTGCCTGATGATGATTACAAATAAATAACAAAATTTGTATTTTTATAAAGATTTTTATGAACCATTCTTGCTTTGAGAAAGATATTCTAATTAATACATTCACACTTATCTGTAAAGGTATTAAATGGAAATAGGTATAATACAAACCAGGTTCATATTAATGCTATTAATCTTATAAATTATCTTATATAAATAACAATATCAAATATGAAATCAAATTTGAAGTTTATCTAATAGTGTGCAATTTAGAAAGCCCAACATTATTTATACTGAAGTATTATCTAATTATTTAAATGTGTAAAACTCATTTGTTTGAATATTAATCTTTTTTTTTCAATATCTGGTAGTTCACCTGATGAAGTAAGACCTTTTCTAGTGTGTCTTCTTTCTTGTTGAAATTAAATGGAAAATTTCTTTATTATACTTGCTATTATTTTATGCAGCCAATATTCTTCTTAATTGTAGAGAAAATGTCATTCAACAGTTAAAATTATCATTCAAGGTAAAAATGATATACAATTGTATGAAGCGAAGCAAGTATAATGAAGTTTCCAGATTTCAATGAAAATATCAGTTTTGAACATCTCTGAATCCATTTCGAATAGTTTTGGTGTGACATCTGTACGTACATATGTATCTTGCATAACCCAAAAACCATTAGCTGTAGAATGTTCAAATTTGGATTTAGGACTCCACTTTGGATTGTGCACCACCTCCCCTCTTGATTGAAATTGACTGGACCAAAAGTGTCCAAAAATTCCCAAAATAGAAAAAATTTTATTATACTTATTTTCATTGGTTCCAGAGTTATAGCCAAATAAAAGTTTATGAAATATTTGAATGTCACAAGGGGAAGGCGTATCAGTTCAAATCAGACTTCATATACATTTAACAAATAAAATAATATTATTTAATACAATTTAAATACAATATTTTTAATTTGAATGCATTTTTTAATTTAAATACAATAAATATTTAAAGTTAAAAAATATTTATTATAAATGTGTATATGTATGTATGTATGTATGTATGGTATATATGTATATGTATGTAATGAAATAAGTTTAAATAAATTGCAGCAAGAAATGTGTTTGTAATTTAATAGGTGTACAAGGAAGTAATGTGGTGTCCACATCAAATTTTTTTTCTACTGATTAATCTGTTATAAACTATAGATATTTTTAACAACAAAATTAAATTTACTCACCTTATAATATTAGTTGCTATTGAGACTATCTTTAGTGGTGACTGCTGTTTCCCTTATGTAAGCTGATTTATTGCTGGCAGTTTATTTTTGTTTAAATTATTCACAAGGTGGTAAAAAAACAATTTTGAATTATTTAAGCACTTGTTTATTCATTTATCATATCACTGCTGTGTATTTTTGTGTGATTTTATATTTACGTTCAAGTGTCTGTTTTAATTTTTCTTGAATCTGTGCAGAATAAGATTAATACATGAATAAAAATTTGAATTGATTCATAATACATTATACTGACAATTTAAGTAAGATATGGTTAAAAAAAATGAATGAAGAACCCAGCATTTGTAGTTTGTGGGTGAAGGGCGATTGCAGTAAATCCTCAATTAGAACAGAACAAAATACATGATTAATGATAAAATAAAAAAATAAATGGGGTTTTTCTAGCCCCTACCAGGTGCATTCCCAGGTGGCAGATAGGGAAAGGCTCTGCAGATATGCAGGGTAGGTGGAAAATACAATCTGTGGAGCAGAACAGAATCTAAATCCCATGACTTTCTGGATTGGGTGGCTGATGGTCAGCATCTGTCTCCCATGTTAGGGGAGACTGTATTTTGTACTCTAGGGTTAACCCAACCTTAGTTTTATCTGAAAAGAATTCTTTGATGGAAACTTCTTTAGAACAGAGAGAGTTCCTTGAAACTGTAAACATAAACATGCTTTTGAAATTCAGTAAATTAAAACTGGTAAAAATACCTTAAATCAATAAGATAGAAAACTTGTAACAGTCTTCAAATCTGATAATATAGAATTTTTAAAGGAAGTTGATAACAGGTTTTATTTTTTGGGAGCAATTAGAAGAGGAAGTTTTAATAATCCCTTACAAAAATGTAAAAATCTTACTGAGGGATTTCAATGTTAAATTGAAAGCTTTACTTATCTAAAGCTCTACACTGATGTCTACTTACTTTAAATCCAGTAAATAAAATGTGTGGAAGTCCCCTAATCAACTCTCCAAAGATGGGAATAGATGGGAATAGATGGACATTTTTTAAGTTAAAAACTGTGAACTAGGAAGTAAAGGTAAGAATTTCAAAATCGTTGCCTTTGCAGATGATCTGGCAATTTCATCCTCAGAACTGCAGAAATTCAAAATTGTATTTGACATGCAAAGACTAGCTTTAGATTAAGAATCTAATAAAATTACCACCAGTAAAATGATCTAAATGCTTTAACGAAGCATTTATATAAAAAAAATTCTATTTCCAGAAAAACAATTAGGCATTATATAATTATTTTTTTTAGGCATTATATAATTATTAGAGCTGAGGGACTTGAATTGTTGTATGTGAAAACTTTACATTGCACCTATTCCTCGAAAAGGTAACTTCAAAGGAAATATATTTTTTAAATCTAGCCAGGTATACAATAGTGGTCAACCTCATAGACATAGATTTTAAGAAGTTGTAGATAACTGCAGTAAATAGGGAAATTAATAAATGACAAAGTATAAGTTTTGTAAGTGTAGTAATTGTGTTTATGTTAGTGTTTGTGAGTTTAGTGGGAGTATATAGGATGGCAAAGGGACAGTTCTGCACCTGCAAAAGGCATTTGTATGCACATGGTACTGCAACAGTATAGTTTCCTTAATAATCCTTCATCCACATTTAAAATATCTCTTCTTATATATGCAAAAACTGCAATTTCACATACTTTTACTTCAAAAGCAGGAAGAGCACTGTAAAAAATAGAAACTGGTACAACTATGTTGTGGTTCATAGATTTCATGTACCTAGAGGATAACTGTGGATTAGAGTGAGTATAAGGATAACATAAGCATAGAGAATGGTATAGAATACAGATTAGTATTGTAAAATGCTATAAAATACAATAAAACTTTTAATAGGAAGGAAGTAAGCAGATGTATGTATTAAAATGAAAAAATATAAATCTTGGGCGAGGTAAATTTTATGCACGGGGTCAGTTACTTCGCTGTTGACAGACATTTGAGAATTTTTAAAAGGAGGAGTTTATGGTGAATTAAGGGGCAGAGTTATCATAATTTAGCAGGAGGAAGAATAATTGTTAGTAAAATATGTATAGGTATTGTTTTGGAAAACTTGTGAAGGATGGAGAAATTTTGTGAGACAAGATTGGCTGGAGAAGAATTTTTGAAGAAGCAAACATTTTTATTAACATTAAGCAATTATTTCTCTATTAAGTAGAAATAACAGGGAAATACATTTTTTCTTGACAAAAAGATTTCTGAATCTTTCATCTGGTGGTATTGTACATAAACAATCTGTAAAGAAGTATTAGTTGGGTACTATCAAGTAATGATGTTCACTAAAATGATCAATTCCTATAGTTAATGAAGATGTCCCTTGAAGAGCTGATCTTCCTGCATTTTGATGGGCTTTGAGAACCAATACACAAAATATCTGGCTCTGTAAAGAACACAAAAGAAAACTATTACTTTTCATTACCTTGAGAGTAACAATGCCAATTTTGGGAGTGACTAATAAATCAAGTCGCTGACAACCTTCTAGTTATGATACCTTACATACAAATAAATGACCATAATTATCTATTAAAAATTAATTCATACAGACCCACCATTAAGAAAAATCATTAATACATGTTATGTTTTTATTGGATTCTACAATTTAACAAAATTATATGGCATAATTTATTTTAAGACAAAATTTATGAACTACCAAGTAATAATTTGTTTCATAAAATGTGACATTTGTTGAAATTTTTAAGAAGCCTTATAACATTTTCTCTACTCAGCCAATAAATTGAGTAGTGTTGTTTTGGCTAAGCAGCAATTTTCAATATATATTAGCTACTCAGTCAACAGTGTCCTTCTGATGAAATATTTTTACATTTTTTAGTGTTCATATTTAAGTATTTATATATTTTCATTTGCTTAGTTCTTCCTTTTTTAATTTTATTTTATTTCATGTTAGCAGAATATAATTGTACCTTAAAATTACATATAAAAAAATTTAGTTCAGAATTTATAAAGTTTTAAAAGATTTACATTACATTTCAGAAGTGATAATTAAATTTTGCTGAGAAACTGGCTATGGTAAATCAGATAGCAAGAATGGCAATATTACAGAATAAAAGAGAAAAATTATTATTACCTTCAAATCTTGCAGGATTAATATTTATCGGATTTGGAGATGATTTGTGACTGATTCCCACTACTCTCTTTTCATTCTCTATTTACTAACTCTTATTTGTTTCCTTCTCATAGTACTCACAAGAATTAGCCTCCCTGGATTCACTTTCATTGGAATTTTGCTGCCAATTTATCAATATCCTCCACTGATCAAACAATCGCAACAGGTATATGATCAACTTCCTAGCCAATAATCTATTATTTTTTGACCAAAAATATTTCCATTTATTTGGGCGCCCTTTAATTATATTTGTGCGCTCTTTAATTATATTTGTGCGTTGAAAATAAGACAAAAATATATATACATCTAATATTTAATATATCAGTACTTAAAATTTGTCTTAGTCTAAGAGATTTTAGTTTGTGCAAATTTATTAATTTTTCTTTATTTTTCTTTGGTATATTTGATAAATTTACTACACTATATTGTGAAAACTGTTCAGTTTCTAACTGATATTATTGAATAAAGTTGATATGACATGAAATGATATAATTGAATCAGGAAACTATCTTTTTAAGACAGTGTTAAAAAATAATTTCCTGATTCAATTTAGAACTTTGTTTTTATTTTTCAAGTTCATCATTACATTTAATCAAATTATCATTTATTTTTTTATAAACAGCAGTTAAATCTTTACGTAGAAGTACTAATTCAGAGACCAAAGTATCAAATTTGTTAATCACAATATTCATAAAATCCGTATTACAATGGTTTTCCCACTCCTGTCCTCTTCTCTTTTACCAATCTCTCTGCCTGCAACTAATTAAAACAGAGGAAACTTTAACATTTGTTCGACATGATCAGCTCAGAATAAATGTTGGCTGGGTTCTTCTAGGTCCTAGACTAAATATTAAAAAACCTTCTCAGTTTATGAACATTTACATGTATATAATCTAGATAAATTAAGTAAAACAATAATTATTTCAACATCATATTATCTGATATCGACTTTCTTTCTTCAGGCTTTCTAAGGAATACCATGATATCAATACTTACTTTTGTTCTAGTAATTTGAAAACTTGTACTTTCTCTTTAATAAAAAATCAGACCACAAAATACTTTTATGCCTAACTGCTAGTTTACTTCTGCATTTAAAATAAACATTCACCATCAGAATTGATCATGTTTATTTCTTTTCTAGCTATTATAGGTAAACATTTATAAGGGAAAGTTTTAAAATAGATCAAAATTTTGAGTACCTTATATTTACATTTCTCGATCTTTTTTGGTTACCTGATTTCAAGGGTTCATAAAAGATAGAGAACAATATGCATGTATGGATGTGATGCTACATCATTGGCATCTGTTGTCCATGGATGGAATGAAATATTATCTTGAAATTTGATAATTATTCATGTGTATAGGGCATTGGTGCTTTTAAATTATTATATTGGAAAAAGAGGTAAGGTAGTTTTCTTTTAAATCACCGTGATTATCTTAAGATGTATGCATTTTGGTGAAAGCTACCCTAGGAAGTACTAATTTAACTTTGAATATCATTGGAACAGTTTTAAAAACTACTACAAATAATAGTGTGAAACAAATTTTAAAATCTTCTCTCCTTACAAATTAAAAATATCCAAACCTTTTATTATTTTGATATTTTTTAAGTAGAAATACATATAAACACTATAGCCAAAGGAGTTGATATTTTTTTTTAATTATCAGGTTTTTTAAAAATTTTTTTCACATGTTCATCAGTATTTGACCATTTTGTGAAAAGTTGACAAAGGATTAGGTTGGCCTTTGTGGCTTTGAGGAACCATCATTTCTATCTTAAACACGGTACAATTTGGTAAAAATTTAAGATAGTTAAAAATTTAAGATTGTTAAAAATTTAAGATAGTTAAATTGTTTAACAATATTAATAGTATAAAAATACAAGAAACTTCCTGCACCCCTACCGAAAACAAAGATATCAATTTAAACATGTGCAGTTCTGAACTTTTTTTTACAAATACAAGCCTTTGCCCTTTTCCTTTTCTAAATTGTTGTTTTCATTGTTATTCAAAAAAAAATTATTATCCTGAAAACACTTTTATGATGAAGGTTGGGTTAAAAGTTACTAGGAAAGTTACAAGACCATGTGGCCCTTCTTTAAAAGAGTAATTATTGATTACCATAAAACAATATTTCATGTGATAGAAGCATGTTACCACTTACTGGTATTGTTTGACAGCTAGTCGTTTATTTTAACATTTTTTTAAATCCACTATCATATTTTTAAAATATATTATTATAACTTAAAACTACTATGAGTGTGTCGTCTATTTGCTTGAATTAATAATAATATACAATCAAAATTTCTTATGATAATAAAATAATTATGCTCTACATTATAATATAATTATGAAAAAAATCTTTTATGTAATTCAGTATCAATTTTTTATAAAAATTGTCACATTAAATAATAAAAAGATCTTTTAAATCTTTTATCTTAAAGATAAATCTTTTTATTTATATTATATTATTATATTATTATTATTTATAATTGTCTCAATGAACTTAAAAAAAAAAAAAAAACCAATTCTTATTCATTTATTTTTTTCTCTGAACATATACTATAAATTAAGTAAACGTGCAGTGTATGAAAACTGTACTGAGGTACCATTGTATAATTGAGGAATACGAGTATAATGCTAGTACTTACTAACCCCTACCTAACATTACTGACAATTGAGGACTTCACATTTCCTTAAAATTTGGTTGTGATCCAGATTTTGTTATAGTTGTATAAAGCTATAAAAATTACAATAAATTGCAGAAAGCTGCTAAACAAAATTCTAATGATGTGTTTCATTAACTAAAACAAGCCAAAAGCTAACAATGAGTCAGGAATTAAGAAAAATTTAAATTTTAAATATAGAAATTACAATTATCAGAAAATTGTTTATACCAGAACTGCAGCTGAATTTTTTAATTATAATTTTTTAAATATTACTTGTAAATGAAATGTATCAATACTCAAAATCACTTCCAAATGATTGTTTGTGTATCTAATGGATTATATTTAGTTAGGATGGTTTCTAGTAAGTATGTTTACAAAGTTTCAAAAACGATAAAAAAAAGTTATCTGCAAATTGGGATGATGCACAAATAAATGTGTTAAAGAATAATATAATTAAGCTTGCACCTGTTAATAATCTATTAATCTTCTTTTTTTTATGACAGAAGTCTCTCCTGAAGTCCTCAAATTTACAGATGTTATGACTACATAATACAAGAATAATGGATTGACAGAAGATATTAACATTTATTGACCAGTATTTATTTCATTTTCAACGGTTTTTAAAGAAGTTAGTTTACAATAATTTTAGCACATTTTTGGAAAACATAACCGTTTCATTTTCTCTCAGGATGGTTTTAGAAGGCATCCTGATAGCTTCGAATAGTTATGCAAGTGTTCTGGATGGATTGGAGTGTTGCAAGACTGTTCTGTGACCTGTCCAGGGCACATTTGATCGTGTTGATCACTTTGAAGAGATTCACAGGTTATTAAGATTTCAATTGATATCCCACAATACTGTGAACTGGTTTATATCCTATTTATTTACAGTAGTGTGGAAATTAATCTGAACACAGATGTTACTAAATAAAAAGTAACTTTATTTAGAAAAAAAATCATACCTGTACAATCTGTGAATAACTAGTAATTGATATGTCCTTCTTTATTCTTAATCACTTCATGTACATGATTTTGCATCAATTCAACAAGTGTACATTTTTTCATCATCAAACCATACTGATACTATTACTGCTTTTTGAATCATTTTTTAACTTTTGCCCCAAGATTTTCAATTCGGTTTAAGCCTGAGGAGTTGCCTGGCCAAAGGAGCACTTTAATGTTTCATTCTTTGAAAAATGTTTTTCCACTTTTTTGGCAGTATTACATGTTACCAAATTTTGTTGGAACACACTATTGAATTGTGAGAATTTAATTTGAAGTTGTGTCACAACCCTTTCCTTTCAAATCTTGATATATCCATTACTTTTCTATATACCATTTATTGGAAATAATGAACAAGGGGGTTTTCAAATGTGAAACAATCCCAAAACATTTTTTTCTGGTGATGTTTAACTGATTTCCAGTCTTCTTTAATCCAAATGCTTTGGCCCACAAGAGACTTTTTCTGCACATTACTAGTGTTAAACTACCAATGAGCTTTTTTAACTGCCAATGAGCTTTCCATCCAGCTTTCAGAAGTCTGCATCTAACAGTTGTCATGTGTAAATCTGTTCCACTTGCTACTAATTCTTGATTTAAGTCTACAGCAGATAATTTTGGATCAAGTTTATTTTTTCTTACAAATAACCAATCTGTTTTGGAATAATTATTTTTACAGCTAAATTTGCCATTCCTTTGAGGTGAAAAGGAATCAGTTTCTTTAAATTATTTTAGAATAGCATTCACTGTCCTTAGTCCAAATCCATACTCAGAAGTTATTTGTCATTGTGTCATACTGGCATGCCCCCGAAAGAGAAACAATTTTTGGAGTTATGTCCATTATTACGTATTCAAGATACACAGCATTCAGTTGTCTTTGATGGCTGATCTCACACAGGCAACAACTCTTTTCTGCAGTCTTTCAAGAATTTCTCAGTAAACATAATGATTTACAGTCTCCTTATGAACAATGCCATTTCTATTGAAGAAACAAATTAGCATGGTTTTGATTTGATTCACGACGCTGCATCACGACAATGCAACTTGTCACACTGCACTCTCAATAATGAATTTTTGGCAGTTCCTCAACCACCTTATTCACCTCACTTGAGTCCCTGCCAATTTTTCCTATTCCTGACTTTAAAAACACACCTCAAAGGACAACATTTTGGAACAGTAGAACACATAAAAATAAATGTAACCGACCACCTGAAGGATATTCTGGTTTCTGAGTTCCAACACTGCTATGAAGAGTGGGAAAACTGTTTGAAGTGTTGCATGGCTTCCCAAGGGAACTATTTCGAAGGTGTTAGAGTCCAAGTATAACTGGATTGTAAATTAAAAGTTTTTCTGTACCAGTCTCATTGCTTGTGATCAAGTCTGTTGATCACAACATACAGACCTTTTTTGTTTCAATATTTATAATTTATGTTGAAGAATGGGATGAAGTTTTTACAAAAGTTTATAACAAACTTTCGCAAATATTAATAACAAAATAAGCAATCCCTGAATTGTGTTTTGTCCACAGTGTCCTCTTATTTGTAAATATCTGATGAGCATTCACTGCTGAAGTCGGTTAATAATTCAAACGTCACTTTTCTATACCACTTTCCTTCATGTGTGGGAGAGTTTTACAAAGCTAACTGGTCTGAAATGTCAATAATGCTTTTGGTGATTTTTAATTAATTATAGTTGATATCTTTACTGATTTACCACATTTTGTATGGAGCTCAGTAAATAGTGGTGTAGATTTTGTTGTCACAAACAGTACTTCTCTTTTATAATAGCATTTCCTGATTGATAACATAATGCTGCTCTTGACTCATTCCCATTTTACTAACATGTACTTTTAGAGAAAAGGTATTTTTTGTCAGTAAGCAGAATTAATAAATGTCTGTAACATATTTACACCTTTTCATTAGGATGAATAATTGTTGCATGAAATGACCATTTCATGCAGGCATAAATCTTTCTTCATGTGTTAACAATGTTCTTAAATACATCATTAAATATATTTGTATTTACAAATGGTTCAGTTTTATATTTTTCTTTGTAGTGGTCAGGTTTAGTTATTTGAAAACTGAATTGTAGTTCATAATGATTTAAATAAATATGTAGAATTTTGCAGAAAATTTGCAAATTTATTTATTTTTTTAATTAAAAAATTCCATACTTTTTTCTTTTCTTGTAAGTGGCTTTGTACAGATCAAACAGTTTGTTTATATTAAAATAATAATAATAACAATAATAAGGGAAATAAAAATGACTGTAGGCAAAAACTAAAAAAAATTATTGGCTTTATTTCTGAACAAGATATTTTGGAATTAACAGTCCCCAATGGAAAGTTTATGATCAATCAGATACCATCCTTGAAACTCTATTTTTTTTCTTCATTAATAGAGTTGGTCTAATCAACCAAAACAAATTTCTTAGTAACTGATTCTTTTGTAATATCTTCAATTATATACTGTTCACCACATAATAATCTATTTAAATTAATTAACTATATCGTATATAAATTTGGTTTTAAACTATCATGTCATGATAGAATCACAAATAAGTAAATTATAATTTCAGCTAGGTTATGACCATTAATGTTATTTTAAAAATTGGCTACAAAATTATGATCAACATTACAATAAAAATAATTAATTTACCACTTATATTATACCGTTTTATGCTACCAGTTAACCCAATGTTATTTCTACAAAATATCATTTCTTTCTTGTAAAAAAATTGTTTATTTGAATTCTTCCTGTTTTCCTTCTACATTTTTTTTATAGAGGTAACTGGTTTAGTAATTTAACTACTTTCAGAGGAATTAGTAACAGCTGTGAAAGCCAGGTCTTGATCAGAATCACAATCAATCATAAAGAATTACTTTCGTCCACCTATACATTATCAACAGACATAGGTACATTTTAATATCTCATTTTAATTCATTAGATACCTATTCAAATACTAAATATAATGAATACAAAACCATGTGCGACTATAAGCTCAGTGTAAAACAGTGGACTACAGAACTTATCGCATAACAAGTGTCAATGAAATTTAGGTTTCTGCCACTTGGGATTGAATATATAGTGCAAAATGATATGAATTTTAGCTATCAGTTTGTATATAAATTTGGTGTAAATGAATGCATAAGCACCTAAACTGGCAAAATTCTTCTGTCCATATAAAATGGACATGGGAATGGATGTGCATCTCTTTTGTTGCACATGAGACTTAACATGTTAAATTAAATTTTAATTAAAATTTAAAAAAAAATGTTCTATTCTACAATATCAAATACTTTCCTAGATCTACAGATGCCATGTGCATGGCTTTATTTCTTTTAACGCTGTCTTTTAAGATTTATCCAGTACCCAGAACATTTCTTGTATTTGGGTTCTTTCTAAAGCTGAACTTCAGAAAGTCCTCATTTGATTAATGTGAATTTTTTTTTATTAATCTTCACCTCATCTATTAATTTCATCTTTCTTCTCTCTTCCCTTCTTCTGCTTCTATTGACCATTCCAATGCAGTTGTCAATATTCTGCTTTCTCTAACCGTTTGTCCTAACCAGTTCGTTTTCTTTAGTGTATTTCTCTCACAAGTGCTTTTTCTTCTTTAATCCTGTTCATTACTTCCTCATTCCTCATTTTATCCATACTTTCTTCATCCTTCTCCATATCCACATCTCAAAACCTCAATCCAGATCCTCTCTCTCTTCTTCATTGTCCATGCTTCACTTCCATACATAGGATACTCCATATGTAGCATTTGACTAATATCTTCCTTTAAGTCCAGACTTTTACTACAGAGCATTTCCTCTTCTTATTATTGAAGACCTCCTTTGCCTTCACTATCCTTCCATTGTGTACATTATTTCCATTGTGTACAAGTCCTCTGTCACCATAGTCTCCAAATATTTCTAATTTTTTTGTCTTCTTTTACTTACTACCACTAATTATTCTTTATTGTTTACTTTCTTTACTTTAGTTTTTCCACATCTATTTTTATTCCATACTCTTTCATTCATTTCTCCAGAGCTGTTAACAATCTACGCACTGCCAACAGTTAGAATTACCATATCATCAGTAAAAACCTTATGCAACTTAACTTTGGTCTTCTTATACTTATTCCGTTTTCTTTTTCTTCTAATATTTTGTATATCTTTATTTTTAATTAAGTGTTGAACAATGACAGTGAGAGGTAGCATCCTTGCCTAATACTTGACCTAGACCCATTTTTCCTTCCTTTTTCCTGTTTAGCCTTTGTGAATTACCGTCAGGTATTACTAAAGAGGATGATGAGGATGATATGTACGAGTGTAAGTGAAGTGTAGTCTGTACAGTATCAGGTCGACCATTTCTGAGATATGTGGTTAATTGAAACCCAACCATGAAAGAACAGTGGTATCCATGATCTAGTATTCAAATTCATATAAAAGTAACTGCCTTTACTAGGACTTAAACTCTCAACTTCAAAATCAGCTGATTTGTGAAGATGTGTTCACCAGTAGACCAACCAGTGGGTTTGGCCTAGATCGATCCAGTTGTATATTTATAGACAGTTATATATTTACTAATTTTCCTTGCTGCTGTTTGTCTCACATATAATTTTTTTAATCAACCTTTTGTCTTTCCATTTGCTTTCTTCTTTTTAACAATCCCATAATTTTTTCCAATTTGACTTTATTAAATGTTTTCTCTAAATCTATGAAATATAAACTCATTCCTCTTTCTCTCTAAATTTCTCTCTCCAGTCATGCTCATCAGAAATCTCTGGCAATGACATGTCATCTTTAGCATCTCTGATTCTTTTCCATTTCCTAAGCCAAATTGTTCCTTTTCTGCATTCTCTTCTATTATTCTTACCAAACTCTGGTTTAGGAGTTTTAACAATATTTTAGTGACATGGACTATTAAACTTATTGTTCTGTATATTTTATGATACAGTTTTTTTCAAAATTGACATCATTAATGTTTTCACCAAGTCTTCAGGTCATTCTCTTGTACAGTGTATCTTATTACACAGTTCTACTATTTCATTCCTTCCTCATATAACCATTATAAAATTTTATGGTAAGTTCTACTCCATTTGATTTTTTATTCTTCATTTCTTTAATTGTGTTCTGTACTTTAAATTTTAATACTGTTGGTCCTTTGTCCCATTCAGCTATCTCCCATTCCTCTTCTATCTTTTTTTTCAGTTTCTCTCTTGTCACATACAAGTCCTCCATGTATTTCTTCCATCATTTTCTTACTTCAATCTCCTGCTGTAGCAATTTATCATCCTTATCCTCAATTTCTCTCATTTTAAATTTCCTTTCCATTTAGCCCATGTAATTGTCTTTATCTTTAAATTTATACATCATATCTTATTGCCCTTTTTTTTCTAGATCTTTAACATCAGGCTTTTATGCCACTTGTGTACACTAGCAATTTTTAATTTATACAATCTCTGCTCCCTCTCTACCATGGCGAGGTGAATATCAGAGTTTTCCCTTCACCAAATATCAGATCTTAAATGGTTTTCCTATAGTCTCTAGTACTTTTAGAGAGGCCTCTGAAAACATCAGTTTTTTCCTACCTTCAAATTTTCCCCTCTTTCATATATATATATATACACCATATATATATATATATATATATATACACCAAATATACGAGATGTACATATTAGGTAAATATATATTATACGAGTTTTATATATATATATATATATATACCCCCATGTTTTCTCTTATTCTTCTATATGCTACATCTACCTTTCTAGTAATCAGAACTTTACTTCATTAAATTCCTGTAAATTTACTTTCATTCATTACTTAGCACATTTATTAATGTATTTCTAAGCTGGCTACACAGTTTCCTTCTTTCATCATCTTTAGAATTTTTATAATTTCTTCATATATTCACTATTTTCTAATATCTCTTCATATTATCCATAGTTTTATACTAATCTTTCTATTTACAATCTTTTACTAATCTTTATACTAATCATTTACAATCTATTTACTAATCTTTTCTATTTAGTCTTTTAATTATTCTATTTTTTAAATCTATTCATGTTTTCAGTTGAATCTACTTTACATACTTTTTAGATGATACTAATAATCTGTTCTAATACTTCCTTTTATGCATTATCTTCTTTTATGCATTTAATTAATCAGTTATTTTTTCATATATCCTCTCTACTTCTCCATCTTCTGCAGTGATATAAATCAGTGATCTAGATCAGTATATAAGTACTCACTACTGTTCTAGGCTCAGCTCTTAAAATTATTTTGAGTAAAATAATTCTCTTACTATGTGCTTGTAATAACAAACTTATTGCCCTATATTCTTACTCATTATTACTCCTATTCCTATACTTCATTTTTAAATAATACTTTTGTATTTCAACTTAAGTATCATCATAAGATAATGTGTTACTTGGAAGTTGAGAAATTTGCCAACATTTATTATGTCTTCTCCCACTAAATACCTCCATCAACATTTAAATTTTATATAATTGCTAATGGTAGCATTGCAAGATTCTTCATACTGATGATTATGTAAAGCATAATTTTTAATTTTTTTAAAATTGACAATAGTACACTTTATTATCAGGTAAAATTTATAAAAAAAATCTCTCGAGTCTCGAGTATATTTTATTCATATATGAGCTTCATCGGAGTACCAGGAGTGTCGGTTGTCATTACATTATATGTAATTGGTTTCAGAAGAAATTAAAGTACTTACAAACAATGACATTTTATTTTGTGAAAGTATAATTAAAATAGCTGCATAAAATAATTTATTGGCATAGATATGTAGATGGAATAATCTTTCCATACAAAACCAGTTTATGAGATTAACTTACCAACAAAACTGAAAAAAACCAGAGTTTTAATTACCAAAAAATATAAAAAAAGACAAAAGCACAAACATTTTGAATCTCACAATTACATAACATGAAGAGAAAACATGTTCAAAATTTACAGAAAATCTCTAACACTCATCGGCAACTCCTATATTCATTCTGTATGACCTAAACTTTTAGAAACCAGCATTGTAGATTTTCTACATGAAGATCCATTTTCACAAAAAGACTGCCGGTATAGACTATAGGCAATAAAATATTTAGGTGATGCAAATGAACATCGATACACAAATGTCAGAGTCAAACAAAAATAAATCATTGCAGTCACTTACTTTAACAACTGAACTGATGAAATTGTTCACAAATTAAAAAAAAACAGGTCACAATGTCGCTTCAAGAACAATAAATAAGATAAAAAACACATTACTAGACCAAAACTCCTGCAAACAACCAAATGAATTTGATTTACCTGGTGTATATAAACTCATAAAATATAAATTGATAAACTGATTATACTTAAATAATAATGTGACAAAATAGATGTATCTATTCTGATATAAATAATACAAAAAAGAATTTCAGTTCACCATTGAATCCCATATTCTTAAAACATTTTATTAAAAAAATCACACACGTATAAATGCCAATAGCAACATACTTTACATAAAAATAAACTAGGCTCACTTGAGTAATTCAAAACAAACTCACAAAAAAAATCCAAAATAAACAAATAATATTAAATCACATTCTCTTTATACTTCTTCATGCCTTTGTATGAAGTGATGTTATGGAACCACAACAATCAGCACTCCCAGTGCCAGTCTTTCTTTTTCCTGTTTAGCCTCCGGTAACTACCGTTTAGATAATTCTTCAGAGTATGAATGAGGATGATATGTATGAGTGTAAATGAAGTGTAGTCTTGTTACATTCTCAGTTCAACCATTCCTGAGATGTGTGGTTAATTGAAACCCAACCACCAAAGAACACCGGTGTCCACGATCTAGTATTCAAATCCGTGTAAAAATAACTGGCTTTACTAGGACTTGAACGCTGTAACTCTCGACTTCCAAATCAGCTGATTTGGGAAGACGCGTTAACCACTAGACCAACCCGGTGGGTTTCCCAGTGCCAGTCTGTGAAATAGTTTTAACATGAGTGAAAACTATCTTAGACATTAGTAAATTTTATAATTTTCATCTTAAAATGAAGTTCATTTTAAAGGTACGGTTTATTTTACAATGGGAGTAATTAACTTAAATAAAAATTCAAGAATGATTTTTAAATGTATAACTTAATTGATATTTTACAGAGGATAAGATTAATTGCATCTTGGTAAAAGGACTTTTATAAAAAAAAATCAAATTTATTCATTATTTACAATAATGTTTAAAATAAACCTATTTATGAATAAAAATTAACAACATAAGGTTATCAGTCCATTTCTTTTATGAGGTGTAGCCTTGAATACAATGTAGTGCATATTACATATTATATACACCATGTTTATTACATTACATTAATTACTGAATAGGAATAAATATTTTTGTTTCCATTAGTTAGATAATTGTATTAATCCCAGTAATTTTTTTTGGTGAATGTTATATATGATTAAACACATCAATGTACTTTTAAATCTTGAAAATCTTTGCTATTTATTTTAAAATTATTTATATATTTATTATTTGTTCATCCTTAGGATTATTTTTATCTCTAATTCTTTTTTTAGTAGTTTCTATTAGTAAATTATGAAATGAATTCTTTTTGTAAGTAAATGTAACAGAAGGCACTCAACAGGATCATATTTGATCTGGCTTAACCAGAAGTTAATGTTCTGGTTAATATTCTTTCTTTATTTGTTTCTTTATAGACTACTAAACATAGAACTATTATAAATATAATCTTAAATAAAACATTTTAAAATTTCTCTGACCACAATCAAATCAAAAAACCAGTTAAAAGAGTGACTAATATTTCAATCCAAGTGTAACTTGATGTAAATCTCACAGAAATACTTTTTCAGAAAATTAATAATGTGAAAAATCCTGTAAAACTACCTTCAACCCTTCTGACCAAAATAATAAAAAAACCCTTCCTTATTCTTCAAAATGAATGCAATTGTTAGGAATGTTTATTTTTTTATATTTTAAGGCAGAAATATATACAAAGTGTGTCAGAGCTTGAAGGTACACAAAGCTTCTCTTTAGTTCACATGCAAAAGAAGGATTAACCTCTATGAAAGTGTGGGAAAGTTTTACAGTATTACTGTGTGCTTTTTTTCTTTAATCATGGAGATTTGTCAGAAAAAATTATCTTTTGAGAAAATTTTATTCAGTTAAGGCATTTTTTCCTCATAATTAATATTGGATCAGTACATTCAGAATAATAAATGACATTAAAAAATTAAGTTCAAATTTAATTAAGTAAAAAAAATACGTTTTCAGAGTGTATATGGCAATTAAACAAAAAAAAAAAATACCAGTTTGAATAATAATAATAATAATAATAATAATAATAATAATAATTCTGCTATATGCTTTATTATCTAATTATTCTCCTTTTATTTTATGTATAGTTTAAGTAAAAAAAAAATGCATATAATAATAATAACAATAATAATAATTAAATAAAAACTATATATCAATTCACATTTTGTATAATTC
This sequence comes from Lycorma delicatula, assembly GCF_047948215.1. NCBI lineage: Eukaryota > Metazoa > Arthropoda > Insecta > Hemiptera > Fulgoridae > Lycorma > Lycorma delicatula. Next base: position 27,006,559 of record NC_134462.1, read on the forward strand.
CTCTGATTCAATTTTTATCAACAAACATATTTATCTTAAAAAAAGTTAAAAAAGACACATGTACACAAAATAGAAGAGTTTTGCTTTTTAAGATTATTTGTCTTAAGAGTTTTATTTTTCCTTTCATTGCAACACTTGACAATAAAATCAAGAGGTTTCATTATTTATTTGCTAATTTATTCATTAATTGTATTAGGGATATTTATTATTAATTTCCAATCAACAATAACTTTTCATCATTAACAAAAAGTTAACTCGCAAATAAGAAAATAAAGAAAGCATCATTTTTGAAACTATTAAATTCATAGTATAATACTGTATACAATTGTATTGCACATTGCAACACAACACAAATATTTTTTAGTATTAATTTATCTCATCTTCCTGATTTAATTAATAGTCATTTTTTACGTTAAATTATTTTTTAAGAAAATACTATGCTGTCTTATTATTTTTTTAAATAACATTTACTGCTATTGCTGTTAACAATCAAATGTTAACTAGTAACTTTTGTGAACTATAGAAAATAATTTAATAAATACTGCTGTGACTATACTGAATTTTTGACAGTTTGTGTTTAACCTTCATTTCATATACTTATATTTTTTTAAGGTGTTATTCTCTTAGACATTAAAATTTTTATTGCACAATCAGGTTGTAAGAATATGAATTTACTCTTTTGTTCTGAAACTTGGTTTAAATTTTTTTTTAATTTAAAAGTAATAGTAAATTATTTTTTTAATGCTATCCTCAATAAAATTCACTTTACTAAATGTAAAGTGAATTAAAGTTAAATTGAAGTTCAATTCTTTAACTTACTTAATCTTTGTCTATCTAACAGACTTATTTTTGAGGAGAAAAAGGGATTTTTCAATACACTAAAAATATCTTTAATTGAAAACTGATTAAGAAAAATAAACAATTTTTGAAATAAAAATATAAAAATTTTTGAAATGTCACAATTACCAGTATTACACGTAACGTCTTCATTTCCAAGACTTTGGTTTTACAAAAGATACCATATGTTCAAGTTACATTGTTTTACAGACTTCCATATGTTTAATTGTGTTTCTTGTGTGTGTAATTATTGATTATTAAATTTTTTTAGAATCTGTTGGCCTGTAATTGATTATTGTTTTAAGAACTATATATTTTATCTTTCTGTATTCTAAAGTAAATTTCTTTTATGCCTTTCTTTTTGTAGCCTAAAGATTTAAAAAAATATTGTTTAGATTTAGAGCTCTAAAACATTGTTGAATATTTATAAAAATCTGTGATAAACTGCCCTTAGCAATTTATCTTCTCCAAGCCTAGATATTAATATTTAAGCAAATATATTTGAGCTTATTTTTTGCAAACATAATGTACAGTCATTCTTAGGTTATATCAACCTATAATATCTCAGAAATTTATGAACAATGACTCTTCTAGAATAATAATAATAATAATAAAACTAATAATAATTTATTTGTCATTAGTTCATAAAAATAAGAGTAATAATGGTGTTTTAATTATGTTACACAATTATATTATTATATGTCTACATAAATATAAGATTACAGATAAACATGTACACATAATTAAAAATACACATAATTCAGGAAACAAATTTAAATAATATAGTTTAATAACAATAATAATAATAGTTATAAATTCAAAAATTTACATCTTATCTCCTTCATCCAATTTCATTTAATTAGAATTTCAGTTACTTATACAACACTGTCAATAATATGTGCAGGAAAAAATAGACACAAAAGAAATTTACATCGTTGTCATACAATATTAATTGATTTTAATTATTAAAATATTTATTTATTTATTTATTAATAGAAAATTGTATTAATTTATATAACTTAACTATGGTCAAGCAGAAGAAGGTTAGTGAAGTTCTGTAGTAATCCAGTATTATTGGTTTATATGCTTTTAATATCTATATCATACCGGAGTAAAACCTACTCAGTTCAAAAACAAAATTCTTCCTCTGTTGGAAAAAGTCTATTTTATCATATTTGTTTACAACAGTTGAAGCACATCTCTCTGTGGGTGAGATAAGTTGTGTAGAGTATGCAAGAGGACAAAAGTTTCTAATATTGCGTCTGGGTATACGTAATTGTATTTCGTTTTCCGTAGGATTACACCCGTTTAATGCTTTATGGAAAAACAGTAAATCAAAGTATTCTCTTTGACATTCAAGAGATGGTAAATTATGTAGTAACTGAAGCTGTTGTTTGCCAAGATGGTGAAGTTTAAATTTGTGAGTCAGCCAAGATAGTAAGTTTTTCTGAATGGATTCAATGTTATTCGATGCATAGTCTCTTTGAAAATTCCAGGTTGAGGTGGAATATTCAAGCTGGCTTCGAACAAGTGACTTGAAGAGTAAGACACAAGTTCGAGGATCAACAAAAGGTCTTGCAATCCATTTCAACAGACCAAGATTTCTCTTCGCTCTGCTCACAATCATGTCTGCGTGTTTAGCAAGGTATAGCTTGGAGTCAAGGAGTATGCCTAGATTGGTGATAATAATTATAACAATAATAATAATAAATATAATTATTGAACAGTTCTAACATATAGATTTTTTAGTTTTAAAGTGCAAATAATTAAAAATGCACGTCTTAGAAAAAGAGCAATAAAATAGATAAATAAACCACTTCTAAAATAAAAAAAAAACAGAATACATTCTAACACACAAATACACTTAACACTAACACACTTATCACACTTAACACTAACACACTTAAGGTACGATGCTGAGATTGTCTGCTTGACAAGTACACTACAACAAAAAAAAAAAAGCAACGCACAATCACGGATAATTCAATTACTGTACTTTACTGCATAATCGTTCCTTCAATTAGAGACACATGCTCTGTGATTACATGAACTAAAATAGTACAGTAATGCATTTGTATGCAAAAAAATATAACATACTGGTTTATTTTTTACAATATTAGCAAAATAAGCAAACAAATTTTAAATATAAAAAGTAATTTATAAAAAAAATTAGTATTTATCACCTGTCATTTCCTTGACATATTTCTTGTTTACTAAATTTGTTTTTAAAATTTGTAAAATTGGGTGTATTTTCATTTATTTAAAAATTACACTGAATGAGATATTGAATATTATCATTGTATATATCTATAACATTTTATCAATAATGTGAAATTTCAATATTATTATTGTGTTTAATAATGTATACAGTTTTATTAAAATTATTTTTTTTATTAACACAAATAGAAATATACTGTGACTTTAATCAGGTATCAGTCTGTGGTTATTTCGGTGAATAAATAAAAAAAATAATTTCCTAAAATATTCTTCTTAAATTAACGTCTGATATCTAATTAATAAATATGTATGTAAAATATCATAAGTGTAATTTTTGCAGGTGATCCAAATGAGTCACAAGTCAGTCCCAAAAATGACAATATTATTTTCATTAATATAAATATTGATGCTTGTTGTTAATAAAAAGCATCCCATATATAATTTTCTGGGGAAAGTAAAAAATGTAGTGGTTTCTCAGAGCCTTCTTTGCTTAGTTAAATACAACTAAGCATGTCAGCAAGCTAAGATGGCACTAAAAACAGTTGATATTCAGTCCTATCTCAGATGCTTTACATGCCATAAGAAGACTAGGACAGATAGCTGAAAAATGTGATACATAATTGCTTCAACTCAAAAAAGAACATTTCTAAATATATAATAAAAAGCAAAAATTATATATATCTAAATCATAATTTATGAAAATATATGAGGTCTGTAAATAAAGTAATGAGGCTGGTTCAGAAAAACTTTTTATTTACAATCCAATTACACATGGACTCCATCATCTTTGAAATAGTTCAAGGGAAGCCTTGCATTAATTAAAATGGTTTTCCCACTCTTCATGGCAGTGTTAGAACTCAGAAACCGGAATATCCTTCAGATGCTCAGTTACATTTTTTCTTTTTTGTTTTCTAATGTTCCAAAATGGTGTTCTTTGAAGTGTTTTTTAAAGTCAGGAACAGGGAAAAGTACAGGAATGTTTTTCTTTCCCAAAAACTCATTAATTGAGAGTGCAGTGTGACAAGGTACATTGTCATGATGCAGCATCCAGTTGTCTTTGATGGCTGGTCTCATATGAGCAACTATTTTCTGCAGTCTTTCAAGAATTTCTTTTTCGCAGTTCAAATTCAATTGTACTGCAATCATTCTGACAGTTAATCACTGGTCGTACCATATCAAATCTCTTGTTCACTCAACATTGTCGTCACTTTTTGATGTTAACAGTCTTTCAGAGCGTGGATCGCCTGCAACTGATTCCCAGCCATCTGAATATGCTTTAAACTACCTAAAAACTTGGGCTCATGACAGATCATCATATCCATATGCCCTTTTCAATTATGAAAAGGTTTCAGTAGCATTCTCACAGAGTTTAACACAAAACTTGATTGCACAACGTTGCCCATAATTAGTATCACTCATTTTTGTAACGCGCAACAAAAACTCGTTTCATGAAAAGCTTATTTACATTTCATGTAGTAACAATAGACCAAAAATATTAATATAAATCAGCTGTTCATATAACCATGTGTTTACTAGTTACTTTACAGCATTGCCACTTTGTTTGTCAAAAAGAACTATTCTCATTACTTTATTCATAAACCTTGTATATAATATTTTTAATTTGGTTTAATATATTTTTAAAACTAAGTTTCTATTAAACGAATCTTTAATACTAAATAAAAAAATTCCTTCATACATATAAACACAAAATATCTGATGTGGACACCACATGTCTTCCTTGTACTCCGATTAAATTACATATACACATTTTATGCTGCACTTTATTTAAAGTTATTTCATTTGAAAGTGAGATACGATCCTCCAATTCCTTAATAAAGTGGAAAATTACACAATTACTGAAATATTAGTTTTTATTAACATCAAATATTTATTCAATTATTAATTCAACAATCTTGCATGAAATACTAGGATAGAGTAAAAGTCCCATTATTTCTCATATTACTAGATAAGTATTATTTGTATCTTAGTGAGTTGCTGATTAACAAAAGTTTCAGATCTCTGGTGTGTTGTATAAATAAAAGTTAATAATCATTAAACTATTCCATTTGGTGAACACTTGTATACTGGTTACAAATGTTAATTTCGACCTTACAGTGTAAAATATTCATTTTTTGTTACTGGATTATTTGGTGAATAGTCAAAAATAAAAAAGAAACAATCATACAGGAAAAATATAAAGAGAAAGAAAATGTTGAAACCAATGAAAGAATAAAAAGATTATAAATATAAGAAGATATATTAGAATATAATTATTATATTATAATATATTAGAAGATGATAAATATAAAGAGGAAGAAAACATTAAGACCAAGGAAAGAATAAAAAGATTAAGAAAGGATAATGAATGTAAAGAGAGAAAAAATTTGAAAACTGAGGACGCATAACAAATTAAAAACATTAGAATTTATGTCAAACCAAAGAGTTATAAATTAAATGATTGGCAAAAAAAAAAACAAGTAAACGAAATGATGATCAACTCTGACAAAGGGAGAATATTGTCTGACAAAGTCAGAGGAGTAATGAACTAAAAGATAAGAATTTTTTGCACTTTATGAAGAATCGGTTATGCATGCCTCAGTGTATATGTTGATCTAGTGAGGGTCTATTTTTCTTCAGTCACTCTGTAGTTAACTTTAATGCAGATAAAATTAAATTGAAATTCCAGAATAATTAAACAAAATTAAGCTAGAAATCCAAAAATAATAAGATTCTAAATTATAATTTTCAATTAATATTAAATAATCAGATGTTTCACCAGATCTATTACATATACACAAATGTAATAAATAATGCCTATTAAATTACATATATACATTTTTAAAAGTACATAAAATTTTATTTCACTAATAACTTCTGATTTTTTTTATTTATTTTTTATTATTATTGAATTATTTACTGAAAAATTTGTTTTACTATCATGGGTTAATAATTATTAATAAATCAGTATATTTAAATTAAAAAAAAAAAAATTTAAATACATGTATGTGAATTTGAATTTGAATCGATGTGCCTTCTCCTTGTAAGATCTAAATATTTCATTAATTAAACTTTTGTTTGGTTATAACTCTGGAGCCAATGAAGATAAGTACCACTTATGCTATATCGTTGGAAAGTTTTCAATGAGTGCTTATTACTTCAGTTATGAAAAAGTCCAAAATTTTTGGACTGGCTTTTTTGGTTCAGTCGATTGTAATCAAAATCGACTGAATTTTACAACAGTTCTAAATCCAAAATTTCAACATACTACGGCTAATCATTTCTGAGTTATGTGAGATATGTACATATGTACATACAGACGTCATGCCAAAACTAGTCAAATTGGATTCAGGGATGGTCAAAATGGATACTTCTGTTGAAATCTGAAAACCAAATTTTTTCGCGATCACAGTACTTCCTTTAGTTCGTACACGGAAGTAAAAAGATCCATAACAACCAACAGTTTACTAAATCAGCAGACTTATTTTGATTAACAAATTTTTTACAACATTTTAAAGACATTAATAAATTTCTGCCTACTAAAAAAAATACTTCAGTGGATACCAGAGTGAGAACAGTAGCACTGATCATTTTTCAGTTACCAAATTTATCATGTCATGACTTTCAAAAACTCCATACTTTTAATTTGATTTGGTTTGTCACATAAAATGTTGATATTTGAAGGTAATTTTTATTGCCTTTATATTTTGAATATAAAACAATATACAATAATTTTTTTTTTTAAATGAATTGCAGAGGTAAAAATAAATAAAAGCTCACATGCAATTAGAAAAACCTATCATTAAAAAAATTCAAGTTTTCTATTACTACCAAGTAAATAAAATAGAATTAACATTTTTTCATGGTTTGTAGAAAAAAACTTTTGGAACAATAAAAAAAAGTATAATTATTATTGCAAAGATTAAAAATCATTAAAAGATTTACTTCAAAAAATCTTATGGGCCACAAAAAAAGAATAAATGCTGTAAAACTTGTCACAAGATTACAATTTTTCTTTAAACAAAGAGAAAAAAAAACAACAATTGTTTACAAGTAGCCAAATATATATATATATATATATATATATATATATATTCAGTGGGATAAAAGCCTGTAATTAATGATAAAAAAGCATTAATAAAAAAGTTGTTTTGTTATTGAATCTTTAATACACTGCAGAGGAACTTTTTTAAAGCAGTGGTTCCCAAACATTTTCAATTCTCAGTGCCCTTGCTGAATATAGATTTTCCAAATGTCACATTCTAACAAGTGGACTCTGTAAAATAGCAATAAATTTTGGCTAGGTTAGGAAAAAATAAATAAAATTCGGTTTAGATAAAAAAAAATGCAATAGAACTATTAATGCAAATTCAACTATTATAATATTTAGTGGAATACTAAATATTGATTGCTGCACATTTTCTCAATTCATGGAATAACTTGTACGTAGCCACTGTCATTCTCTTCTCCACATTGACTTTTGTGTGATACTTACATTTTATCATAGCAACTGTTGAAAACCCAGTTTCACACAAATAAGAAGTCATTAACAGAATTAACATTCTCAGAACTTACTACTTAAGAATAGATATTCATCTTTTATTGACATTCAAAATTCTGTTAATTCCAGCTGCTAAATTTTGTTCATATTCAAAACACACAGAACAAAAAATACAAAAATATGATTTTGTAATAAAAAATGATATAAACTTTTACAAAACACTATTTAAAATTTGAAAATTCCTTAATAACCAATGAATAATAATCTCACATTAGACAAAGAACTTAAAGAATGGGTCTGGTCAAGCATCATAGCCACAACATAGAAATAAACAAAAAATTCACCGTATTTGAATTAATTTCCATGCTACTATATTCCAAGACCTAGTTCAATGTTAGACTCATATACTTTGATCCAAGTGCTTTCCTGTGAATAACACAGTTGGTCCACAGTACTTCAAGAGCTTTGCTTTGAATAAAGCAATCCTCCTGCTGCCAGCAATCTTGAGACTCCAATCATTCATAACAGCCAGTCGCAGAATGAGCACCTCAGTATAGACACCAATGCCCTTAGTCCAGTCCAAATTGTTTTCAGTTATAAAATTATCAAGGATCTTGAACAAGTCATGCGTTTTTTCACTAGCAGTGATATTTTGACTGAAGAGAAGTGCTTTCTAAAATGTTATTGCCATCTATAAGCCATACACAGCAAATCAAGTGAGTGTCATTATTATTATGTGAAGCCTCATCCAGCTGCAATCCAAATTCCTTCTCTTTTAATTTTTCAGTTACTTGATCTTTGAGGTCCTCTGATAAGAGTGACACCATCAGTGACACCAGTTGTGGCTGATGATGTTATTGGACAAAGGCACTTTTCAAACTAGCTTCCCAAAAGAGACCCATACTTACAGCAGCTGGTAAAATGAGTTCTGTGATTGTTTGGAGCTTCCTTTTTTCAGTTCTATGCGCTATCTTGTAAGATTCTAGCAAAGCATTGCTTGATATTGATGCCAGCTTAAAAAAATGTATCCTTTTTTTGATTTAAATCTTTTAGCTTCCTGCTGAAGTAATCAGGAGATTTACTAAATATGCTGGGATGAGGGTTTTAAAGTGGTGTTTCAACTTACTTGGGAACAAATACGTTGTGTGCCAAAACTTTCATAAGCAGAACACATTATGGCACCTCTTCACCATTGACTTCTGTTGATGTAAAATCAAAGTCCAACTAGCTGTTACATGTCATTGTGTTTCCAACTAGGTGTTGATTTTTAAGCTTCTTCATGTTCACGCTACTTTTTGAAGATGTGCCTTCTTCATTTTCACTCTCAGAACACTTATTGCTGTTTAGTAAAACCTGATTCATTTTTTAAAACACATATGAGAAAAAATAGTTCAAAAACTTCACTTGACTTGAACACAACAATATTCAGTTAATACTGTACAATCTCTGAAAAGTAATTCAACACTAAAACCATGCGAAACCAGCATTTATTTATACACAAATGCAAAGAATTTGAGAAATTATTTTTAAAAAATGACAGACTACTGCCCCATCATTTAGTAACCATTTACAAAAGCTTCCACAAACAGTAACTAAATGATTTGCACCAACTCAACTAGATGTCACATCCGACATCGAATTAAAATTAAGTAATATTTCATGGTGCCCTGTCTAGAAGTCATGGCTCCTGAGGGCACTAAGATGCACACTTTGGGAACCACTGGTTTCAAGTATGTCAACAATCTGTGCTTATGCATTCATGGCTGATGAATAACAGTTAAACTACACAATTTTTCCAGTGAAGAGTGTAGTCCTGATTTATAAAAGCAAGTTTTCAATTGAAAGCGTGAGGCAATATTATTGAGTCATTATTGATTATTATTATAACAATATTATTGAGGCAATATTATTATCATTATTGAAAGCTTGAGTCATCTAGATTTGAAAAATATACCATGTCTTTAATAATTCCTGAGAATGAAAAATCTTAAACATTAAACTGAACAGGCTGGCTAATTTGGTTGCTTCTCTGTGTTCTATTCGTTAATCAAGGTAGTATCTAACCTGAAAAGCATAATGAGAAGGTGCCTTGTCTTGCTATCAAAAACAGGGTGGTCATTTTAAGCGTGTTGGTGGTTAATAATTTGAGATTATCAATATCTTGAAACAGCCCAATATATGAATCACCACATTTCTATCGAAGAAATAAGTTTTGACATTCCCTTCTTTGTGATCCCATACTGAATGTCAACATTGAAGTTCATGTTACTTCTTTATAATTATGCAAGAATTTTCATCATAACAATACATATAATTGCAAAGGCTTACAAGGTCATTCAATTTGAAGTAGCTCCATAAGACTGCTACAGAAATGAGAAACTGTTTCACAACAATTAATAAATTCCTCACAAAATTCTATGTTTAATTATAGTAATTATGCCAGTTGGTTATTAAAAACAACAAAACCAAAATTTCCCACCTCTTGCATAATTTTAATTTATGCACAGTGGAATCTGACTATTACCTCACCTCACTGTAGTAAAAAAGACATATTTAACATTTTATTAATTTCTCATAACGTTAATAAAAATCCTTACTAAACTTCTATGAAACTTAGAGTACTTCCTACTTTCAAGCAAATAAACATTGCTTTGGAAAAATTCAATCCTTTTCTTTAATCTGTCATATTCTTCAACAACAGTTTTATAAATAACTAGCTGAAGTCTCTAATCGTTACAAATTTTTAAGCCTAACAATATAGAGTAGTAAGTCTTTGATAATAAAGAAAAGCTTTTAACTCAATAAACCAGTTTAAACTCCTTTATAGCCTAGAAAATTAAAAAAAAATCCTATAGTAATGAACTGTACTAGCTAAGTAGGAATTAACTTAAGTTTTCAAGCTTCCAGGTCTTTTGTTCTTGATACTTTTTATTAAACCATATTTTCATTTGACCCTTAGGTTTATCACCTAATTATCCTAAAATTCAATCATCCACTCTAGAGAAAGCCCAGAAGTGATAGATCACTGATGAACAGAATAAAACAAAAATCAAAATCTATGGCTACAAAAAGCCAAAAAGTTGAGTTATTTGGTTATTTTGGTTAACTTGTTGTTTATTATCTTTTTGTTAGTATTATCACATTACTAAAGAATTATGACCCACTCTGTGATGAAGTGGTTCCATCTCTGACTTTCATCTGGAAGAATCTGGTTTCAAATTCAGTCAAGGATTATGAAATTCATGCCTCCTCCGGTGACTATCATTTGGGGTAAGTCTGTAATTCTGAATATTGATAAATAAATAATTAAAAAACTAATGAAGATAAGGTGAGAATTTAAAGATTCCTCTCTTAGTGATGAACCATTTTTTAATTACTGTAATTGATGGTTTATTTTATAATATTTTTATATTCTAGACATAGCTCAAAAAATAATCAAAAATGTATTTTTTACAAAAAAGTAAATACTTCTCGACTTTTTGTGGATACTTCGACTTCCAACACTTTCAATTATGAGTAAGAGTTGAGAAAGACTCATTTTCTCAACACATTTTCTTTTATCAATTTAAATAGGCTCTCTGTTTTCTTCATTTGTGTCACAGTGTACAGGGGTGCACTATGACAATTATCATCACTGAGATAGTAGAATATGAAAACATTCGTGCTAAATATAAATTCCTGCTTTATTTGTTTTTACGTGGAACGTCTTTAAAATCACACCAAAACATACGGGCACCAGAACAGAGACATGTAGCATAACGAAAAGGTCTATATCGTCCTGCCTTAATAACTCCCTAACTATTAGTCTCAGAGACTAAAATGCGGTGTCGTTTTATAACTTACATGGTCAGTTCGCCGATACAACTTTGAGTTTTCATCACTGGTGAGCGGGTTGTCGAGGAAGGGGGTAAGCGCAGATCGGCCAAAACTGGCGCTCTCGCTCATTTCCATTCAGTGCAGCTCACGACTTAGATGTGGTAGCACGGTGATTCGTGTGTTTTTGTTTAGAATTTGTCGAGATAGATTGATTTAAGTAATAATAAGTGCATTTTTCACAATATTTATGTATAAAAAATTAAAGTAAGTATGTAAAAAAGTATAAAAATTCAATATGTCAGCCTCAGCCCGCGCAAAAGCCAGCCGGAAATATAAATTACGCATATCGTTGGAAAGGGGAGATTATGAGACACTGCAATGTCCGGTGCCGAGCGAGCGAGACCGTTTCGGGAGCGTCGCAAGTTGACACGGCGCGCTCAGTGAACGACGCCGACGGCGCGAGTACCTCTAAGGCTCATTATGCCTTATGTGTATTACTTCCTGCATGACAGACCAATGTTAAACAAATTTGTCGTCTAATATTATCGAAATAAATGTCATGCACCATTTAGTGTCTGTTTTATGTAAAAATTAAATTTAGTACGTATTCAATGTCTAGTTTTTATTTCAATCCAATACAATAGAAGTGACTCGCTGACATACAGACCGACCAATTTATCTGTAGAGTTGGCAAAATAAAGGAACTAGAATTTTCCATTGGAGACTTTCAGTTTTGTTCAAAAAATATACGGTGGTAGTGACTCTCCCATTTAACTGTACAGATAAGTTGGTCGGTCTGTAGCTTGGAGGATCTCCATCCAAGGTCTGTAACTTTTCACGTTAAACCAACGGCCATGCGTCCCGACACAGCCCCACACGATTTTTTTTAAATTTAATTTCACCATGTGCGTTTTTAAATCGTTATTAATATTTCTGACAGGAGCTATTTCCAAAAAAAAAATATCTGAAATTTGACATTTTTATAATTTATGACAAATATTTTAATGTTATCATAATTTTAAAAACGAACATTTAGTTACTTTCCTGGCTCTAGTAGCATAACTATTAAGGAAAAATATAGTGATCAGCTAAAATTTTGGGAATCGAGATTATTGCAAATGTCGATGCTTCAAAAATCCCTTAGTTCAAAAAATATTAAAAAAACTATAAAAATTTTTGGAAGATCTGTGTAAGTAGTACGTATGTGTGTTGGCTAGTGTTTTTGATATCTCTTGTTGGTTCAACACAGATTATTTGAAAACGGCTCAAAAAATTCATATATATAGGACACTGATGACTAAATTTTTTACAAAATTAATAACGGGGAGCATTTCAGCCGTTTTAAATTTTTACTTTTTGTGTAGCTGTCGTAAAATTTGAGCTTTAGAAACATGAAATTAATTACTACGTTATTTAAATCTCCAAAATTTTAAGGCAATCGGATTTAGGGGTGGGGGATATTCAATATTATTTCTAAATATCAGACAAAGGGGTATCGCGGTACCCATATACATATATATGTACTAGCGTACCCCGTCACAATATAGATGTAGCTTCACTCGCAATGCTTTTTTAATAGCAAACTTATTTTTTATAAATAAAAAAATATTTAATCAGCAATATTATATTTAGATTTTTATTAAATCCTGATAAAACGGTAAATAAAAAATTTTATGAAAAATACTGAAGGAATATACGATAAACAATGAATTGTTGCCCAAAACTTAAATAAAGGAAAACAAAAAAAGGAAGACAAGAAAAGTGAACAATATTTGTTAGACCAATCCACTTTATGAATGAATTAAAATAGTTCAACATAAAAGTTCAATAAAGATAAAAAATCTATTACAATCCCAAATCTAGCATCCCTATGGATGCTAGATTTGGGATTGTAATATGGGGGCTCTATGGTTAACTGCGCTTCGGGTCACGATCAGAGGGTCATGGATCGCTTCGCTCTCCCTTCCCATTTTCTCCCGTTTCCCTTTTCGTTTTCCCGTTTCCCTTTCCCTTACTTCCATTTCCTTTTCCCCTTCCTCTTTCCTCTTTTATTTTTTCTCTTTTCCCTTTCCATTTCCTTTTCCCCGTTTTTTCTTTTTTCCATTTTCCCCTTATGCCCTTTTACCTTTTTCGATTTTTTCGTATTTCCCTTTTCCGATTTATCCCTTACTCCCTTCTTCCCCGGTTTTCGATTCCAGTTGGTTTTTGATGAATTTCAGTATAGGTTCATTTTGCCGCTAAGCAGAAATCATGGTAAAATTCTTTGTTATTCCTAATTTAAAAACAAAGCCTTTTCCAGACATATGTTTATTATGAACTTTTTTCATTATTTAAACAGAAAAATACAGCTGTAAAATTTAACGTCATTCTTCTAGAGCACTCACACACTCATTCTGTCGCTCTGCGCGCGCACACGATTTATTAATATTATTGACAGATGTAATGAATTACTTCATTTCCGTGCTTTACCTACGCTTTTAATCTCAACCAATTTTTTTTGCATCTGACCTCGTCAATTATTTGCTTTACATATTTTAATTTTTTAATTCCATTTTAATTTAATTATTTATTTATTTTTTTAATTTACTTTAAACGTCTATATGCCTACAAGCGTCCATGATGATGATGAGGTAGAATGTGTATACGAAGAGATTGATGAAGCAATTAAACACGTAAAAGGAGATGAAAATTTAATAATAGTTGGAGATTGGAATGCAAGCATTGGAAAAGGCAAGGAAGGAAATATAGTGGGTGAATACGGGCTGGGCAAAAGGAATGAAAGAGCGGACCGACTTATAGAATTTTGCACGAAGTATAATTTAGTAATTGCCAAAACCCAATTTAAAAATCATAATAGAAGAATATACACTTGGAAAAAGCCAGGCGATACTGCAAGGTATCAGATAGATTATATCATGGTTAAGCAAAGATTTAGAAATCAACTCGTGGACTGCAAAACTTACCCTGGAGCAGACATTGATAGCGACCATAATTTGGTGATAATGAAATGTAGATTGGGGTTTAAAAACCTGAAGAAAAGGTGTCAGATGAATCGGTGGAATTTAGAGAAGCTTGAGGAAGAGGAGGTAAAGAAGATTTTTGAGGAGGACATCGCAAGAGGTCTGAGTAAAAAAGATAAGGTAGAAAATGTAGAAGAAGAATGGGAGAATGTTAAAAAGGAAATTCTTAAATCAGCAGAAGCAAACTTAGGCGGAATAAAGAGAACTGGTAGAAAACCTTGGGTTTCAGACGATATATTGCAGCTGATGGATGAATGTAGAAAATATAAGAATGCTAGTGATGAAGAAAGTAAAAGGAACTATCGGCAATTAAGAAATGCTATAAACAGGAAGTGCAAACTGGCGAAAGAAGAGTGGATTAAAGAAAAGTGTTCAGAAGTGGAAAGAGAAATGAACATTGGTAAAATAGACGGAGGATACAGGAAAGTTAAGGAAAATTTTGGGGTACATAAATTAAAATCTAATAATGTGTTAAACAAAGATGGTACACCTATATATAATACGAAAGGTAAAGTCGATAGATGGGTGGAATATATTGAAGAGTTATACGGAGGAAATTAATTAGAAAATGGTTTTATAGAGGAAGAAGAGGAAGTTGAGGAGGATGAAATGGGAGAAACAATACTGAGATCTGAATTTAAGGAGCATTAAACGATTTAAATGGCAGAAAGGCTGCTGGAATAGACGGAATACCTGTAGAATTACTGCGCAGTGCAGGTGAGGAAGTGATTGATACATTATACAAACTGGTGTGTAATATTTATGAAAAAGGGGAATTTCCGTCAGACTTCAAAAAAAGTGTTATAGTAATGATACCAAAGAAAGCAGATAAATGTGAAGAATACAGAACAATTAGTTTAACTAGTCATGCATCAAAAATCTTAACTAGAATTCTATACAGAAGAATTGAGAGGAGAGTGGAGGAAGTGTTAGGAGAAGACCAATTTGGTTTCAGGAAAAGTATAGGGACAAGGGAAGCAATTTTAGGCCTCAGATTAATAGTAGAAGGAAGATTAAAGAAAAACAAACCAACATACTTGGCGTTTATAGACCTAGAAAAGGCTTTTGATAACGTAGACTGGAATAAAATGTTCAGCATTTTAAAAAAATTAGGGTTCAAATACAGAGATAGAAGAACAATTGCTAACATGTACAGGAACCAAACAGCAACAGTAGCAATTGAAGAACATAAGAAAGAAGCCGTAATAAGAAAGGGAGTCCGACAAGGGTGTTCCCTGTCTCCGTTACTTTTTAATCTTTACATGGAACTAGCAGTTAATGATGTTAAAGAACAATTTAGATTCGGAGTAACAGTACAAGGTGAAAAGATAAAGATGCTACGATTTGCTGATGATATAGTAATTCTAGCCGAGAATAAAAAGGATTTAGAAGAAAGAACTATTTAGAAGAAAGAAAGAAAGTCCTACGCAAGAACTATCGCATGAAAATAAACAAGAACAAAACAAAAGTAATGAAATGTAGTAGAAATAACAAAGATGGACCACTGAATGTGAAAATAGGAGGAGAAAAGATTATGGAGGTAGAAGAATTTTGTTATTTGGGAAGTAGAATTACTAAAGATGGACGAAGCAGGAGCGATATAAAATGCCGAATAGCACAAGCTAAACGAGCCTTCAGTAAGAAATATAAGTTGTTTACATCAAAAATTAATTTAAATGTCAGGAAAAGATTTTTTAAAGTGTATGTTTGGAGTGTCGCTTTATATGGAAGTGAAACTTGGACAATCGGAGTATCTGAGAAGAAAAGGTTGGAAGCTTTTGAAAT
Organism: Lycorma delicatula; assembly: GCF_047948215.1. Taxonomy (NCBI): domain Eukaryota; kingdom Metazoa; phylum Arthropoda; class Insecta; order Hemiptera; family Fulgoridae; genus Lycorma; species Lycorma delicatula. The sequence goes on from NC_134462.1 coordinate 27,022,732, forward strand.
GTGGTGCTATAGGAGAATGTTAAAAATCAGATGGGTGGATAAAGTGACAAATGAGGAGGTATTGCGGCAAATAGATGAAGAAAGAAGCATTTGGAAAAATATAGTTAAAAGAAGAGATAGACTTATAGGCCACATACTAAGGCATCCTGGAATAGTCGCTTTAATTTTGGAAGGACAGGTAGAAGGGAAAAATTGTGTAGGCAGGCCACGTTTGGAATATGTAAACCAAATTGTTAGGGATGTAGGATGTAGAGGGTATACTGAAATGAAACGACTAGCACTAGATAGGGAATCTTGGAGAGCTGCATCAAACCAGTCAAATGACTGAAGACAAAAAAAAAATTTACTTTAATATTATTTTATTTAATTTTAATTAAATTTATTTAATCCCCTTCCTCTTCCTCCATTTCCCTTTCTCCATTCTTCTTTTCTCTTTTCCCGTTTTCCTTTCCCCCGTTTTCCCCTTCTTATTTTTTCATTTTCTCCTTTTTCCCTTTTACCTTTTTCGATTTTCCCTATTTCCCTTTCCTGATTTTTCCCTTTCTCCATTTTTCCCCGAGCGTAAATCGGTCCAGTAGTTTTTTAGTCTATAGCGGACACATATATCGGAAACATTGCAATGGAATCGTGAAATATTTAGTATAGCGTAATGTTGCTTTTACGTCCAACAGATAGCGCTGTTAATACGAAATTTAGTTTTTTATCGATTTGAACAACTTAAAATCAAAATTTCGCAAAATCCTTTCTTAGTGCACGCCTACTTAAAGATACGAAGATACCCTAAAAATTTCAAGGCTCTACCTGTAATAGTTTTGGTTGTACGTTGATTATGAGTCAGTGAATCAGTCAGGACATTTTCTTTTATTTATATATATATTTTTTTTTCTTTCTCTCTCACTTTTTTTTTGACTGATGAATTAATTCACCACAGAAGTTACAAAGTAGCTTGTGCATGGGAATATGAAAATGGAATTTTTAGCGTAAGAAAAATGCTCTACTGGACCGGGATTCAAACTAGAGACCTCCGGATGAAAGGTCGAGACGCTATAACTCGGTAAAATATATATACGAGGTGCGACAATAAAGTAATGAGACTCATTTTTCTTTGCAAGATGTGGCAACCCTGCAGCTTGCGTAGGCACACCATCTTTGACCTTGGTCTATAAGTTACTTCTAGTCCAAGCGGCACATTGATGCAACTACTCAGTCGTGAGTTGTGCTGTAATAAGTGAACACGTGTTTGTGTCTCTCGTCACAGAAAAGAAACCGCAAAATATTGCGGAACGGTATGCCATTTCTTTTTGCGTTAAATTGGGTGAAAATGGGACGACAACTTATGGTAAGTTTCAGAAGGCTTTTGGAGAGGAGGTTATGTCAAGAGTTCAAGTTTTTCGGTGGCATAAAATTTTTTGTGAAGGCAGAACGAATGTTGAAGATGAAGACCGCAGTGGACGGCCATCAACCTCACGGACAGATGTAAACTTGACCAGGGTGCGTGAAATCGTACGATCTGATCAAAGATTATCCGTGAAAATGATTGCAGAAGAACTCAACATCAATCGAGAAACGGTTCGTCTAATATTAACTGAAGATCTTGGTATGAGAAAGATTTGTGCAAAAATGGTCCCCAAAAATCTCACACAACAGCGAGAAACACGGAAAAATGTGGCAGCCGATCTGTTAGAGCAAACTGAAATCAATCCAGATTTGTTGAGCCATGTTATCACTGGTGATGAAGGTTGATTTTTTCAATACGATCCAGAGACAAAACGCCAAAGTTCCCAATAGTGCTCAAAGGGATCACCCAGACCAAAAAAAGCTCGCATGTCAAAGTCAAAAGTGAAATGCATGCTTGTGTGCTTCTTCGATTCCAAGGGAATTGTTCATAAAGAGTGGGTGCCTCCTGGACAAACAGTTAACCAATATTTCTACAAAGAAATTTTAGAAAGACTTCGTAAACGAGTTCTTCGTGTCCGTGCCAACATTGCTGATAATTGGATTCTGCATCACGATAATGCGCCATCCCATACTGCTCTGTCAGTACAGAAATTTTTAACCTCAAAACAAATTTCAGTACTACCACAGCCACCTTATTCACCAGATATCGTTCCGTGCGACTTTTTTCTATTTCCAAGAGTCAAAATGGCGGTCAAAGGACACCATTTTCAAACAACACAAGATGTCCAAAAAGCTGTGACGAGGATCTTGGAGGATATTACAGAAGATGAGTTCCAGAAATGTTACCATCAATGGCAGAAGCGCCGGAATAAGTGTGTACAATCAGAGGGGAACTACTTTGAAGGAGACAACACTAAACATGACTAAAACGGTAAGCAACATTTTTTTTCACATCAGTCTCATTACTTTATTGTCGCACCTCGTATATATATATATATAATATATAAATACTTTAGCCTTGATAATTTTACCCTGAACCAATTCGAGCAAACTTATTGAATTTAACAATTACTCCAATAAATAACTTTTAAGCCCCTAAAAAAACAAGGGGTGTTGAATAGGACACATACTAAAAATATCAATTTTTTTTTTACTTTTAATTTTGAAGATTGAAAATCAAATTGCATCTAATATTAATGTAGACAACATGGGAACATTTTAGATAATTTTTTTTGTAGTTTCTGATAATTAACCTCTTTTTCAAGTTGTGGCTGTAAAATGTTACAGCATATCGACACAAAAATACTACTTTGATGTCGAACAAGAGGATTGGTTAATTGAGACCAATGATTTTTTTTAGCAACTATATCATTTGGACAATGGAGTTAACTGGGATACAAAATTGTTTATTCGGAATTTTTTCTTAGTTATGCATTTAATAATGCATAATTTTTAAGGTAAAGACCTAATTTGATCAAGAGAATTGAATCAGATCCAAATTTTATTTAACTGAACATTTTTATCTTTTTTTACTTATACTCTAAATATTGTATAACTAAGTCATTCGTATTTAAAAACCTTAAAGGTTTTAAAATATTAATAAATATCTGAACTACAGATTTGTCAAGGGCATAGCCGGGAAAGTTGTTCAAACCTTTACTGGCTTATTTGTAACAGAAAACCGTTGTTATAGGGAGTAACAAAGCATATTCATAAAGCATATTCATACTTAATTAAACATTATTTAACGAATTTTTATTTAAACAATTATTTAGGACTAATCACATCAATTTTTTTAATCTTATTAATTGTTTTTATATAAAGACGTGATTATGTTTTTATATAATGTGTTATTATGTATCGATAAAAAAAATCACTTATTTCTTTATTTATAACATATACATTGGACTTTCAATAAAAAGAGAAATAAGGTGGTTAAAAGTGCAAATTAGTAAGCTTCAATCCTATGAAGAAAGATCCACGGCAACTACTAGAACAGGGTAGCTCGAGAACTAATGGCAAAATTAAGTTATATTAATGAACTACATCATTTATTCGCGTAATGTAAAAACTGTAATAATTAAATATAAGCTTCAAAAATCCACAAAAAGTGGTCTAGAGTTGTTTAAATACATCACTAAAAACAAAAAATCCCTTTCGGCACGCCGGAAGGCGGAGGTAGATTTCACCGGTACTAAGTAGGGGATAAAAAAGATTTCCACCTTGAAGTTAAGAAAAACTTCAAATTTACTCAATACGATGATTGCATGTGAAAAAAGTTTCACATGTTTAGCATACGACAAGCCCCATCTTTCAGCAATATTTTGATCATCCCTTGCCGAAAGAGTTGGTCATATCAAAAATTGTTTCAGACAAAGGTTTTAGGTAATTTTTAGAGGACTAAAAACTATTTTAAACAGATTCGATACTGTGCGTATTAAGGAAGGTATGATTTTTTTGTCTTCGAAACGTCATTTTTTCCAACCCCTGGGCCAATGGTTGATGATATCAAAAAAAAACTTTATTTAGACAACTTCTATGCCCTTATGCAAAGAATAGTAGAAACTTTAAATAAATTTGATATTTTACTTAATAGAAAAGTTATAGTGATATTTTGCTTTTTTCGAAAACGTCCCCCCCCCCATTTCCACCTCCATGGTCCGATTTTACCCATTAACGAACTTGACTGAGATTTTTTATTTATCAATTTGAAAGTGATTTGCACAAAATTACGTCTGTTATCGTGTCCACAAGAAAATGGTATATATATACTCATACATATATATATATATATATAACCTTTTGAATTGACGGTAGTTTTGGTGACTGGGTGATATGAAACGCGAAGATATGTCGAAAATTTCTGGAAATCAAACCATGGTACCCATTACAATAGGTAGCTTTCTTATGAAATCTATCTAAAAATTAGAATAACCGAATTTAAAAACATATTTAATAATATAAATGTAACTTTGTTTAATTTAATTAAGTTTTTATGGATATCGATTTCAGTCATTTCTATATTATATTGTTTTATAGTTTAATTTCCCTCAAAAGAAATGAATTTTTGATGGAATACATTTTTGATATTGTAATATCTGAAATAATTTTGAATTTTCCATTACTGGGAACTTTGTTTAGTTAAATAGTAATGTCCAGGTTTGGGTTTAACATTTTATTTTTATATATGTTATTCTTCGTTACATTTTTTTTTGTTGAAACGAACAGTTTTACTCTTTACTCTTTTTGAAGCAACAAAGATTATATCAAAAAATGAATTTTAATACATTTAGAACATGAGTAAAACATTTATTTCAAAAAGAAGTTGTAACATTTAAATAATTATGGCTAGTAACATTATTGCTAATCTTTAATCTTTCTATTTCAATTTGAAATTTACAGGAAATGTTTTACAAAAGGATTTCTACTTAAAGAGTTACAGGCATGATATATATACGGAACGTATTTTGGTAAGTCATAGTGAAATCTATGATTACTCAACTGCACAATTATGAACCATTGATTATAGAAATGCTCAATTAACTCTGCACACAATGGAATGCAGATAAAGTATTGTGACTGCATAATATTCTGCAATAAATTCAGTAATGTAGAGCATTCATTGTATAGACGCCTCATTTATTTCACGGGTTCGATAAGATCTGCGAGTTATTTTTATTTAAGATCTTTTAATATGTATTTCATCAGAAATTTTAACGATTTTTGTTCTATAATACTAGTAAGTTACTCTTAAAAATTTTTTTACACGATTGTTACAAAATATAAAATATTTTTTAATAGTATTTTAAAATATCTTTTTTCGCCATTATTTATTTTAATCTCGTAAAATTATGGCTCAAAATTGACAAGTTCGACAATTATATTCATCGAAGCAAATATTGTGGCAAAATTTCAAATACTTTGTTTATAACAAAGTTATAAACAAAGTATTTGAAATTTGACTTACTTCAGTTAAGAAGGAAAATAAAATTTTAATTTTACTTGTATTATCGAGACCGTTTAAACTTTAAAACGTACGTTCCTCTTTTATATGAATCACGATGTTTGTATATTTATGTTTGTTCGTATGTATTTACACATGTTTTATTAGAATTCAGTAACTCGCTGCGCTAATCCTTAATCTTATATACATTTATTTACTGAATTCTGAGTAAGGAAAAGACATCATTTATCCGAATAACTCTGTTACCGGATAATCAGTAAGTCTTACAGACAGCTCGTATTATTTTTATAGTTATTTTTCATGTATTAATAATCTGATTCGCTCAGTAAATAAATAATTATTTTACTCTGATGAGCACATAATAATACACTATACATACGACGTCAGAAATTGATAGAGATATTACTTCACGATTAGAATTAGAACTGTCCAAGGATTTACTTATATGGATCGAAGGAAACCGCGATAAAAAACCTTGGTAGGAACAGCATCAAAAAATATAAAATAGATTATAAAATGAAAAACAGAAGCGTTGAAGTCTATATTGATTATTTAAGAAGTAAATATATGAAAGATATTAAAAAGGTAAATAATGAAGATACTATATATAAAAAACAACTAAAATATAAATCACATTTCAGAAATCATTAATGAAAGTTGTTTGAGCAATACTTTTATACACCTTATATGGAGATACAGAAAATGTAGTTTTTTTTTATTTTATTGGTAATAATCAGTCAGAAAATGGGGTATGGTAATTTTGTATATCTCGACGTTTCATGACCCAGGGACTCCAAAAAACAAAAAAAAAAAAATGGGGGATAATGTTTGTACAGTACGTACGTAACTCACCGGGTTGGTCTAATGGTGAACCCGCCATCGTAAATCAGCTGATTTCAAGTGGAGAGTTCTAAGTTAAAATCCAAATAAAGGAACTTTACTTTTATATGAATTTGAATACTAGAATGAGGATACCGGTGCTCTTTGGTGGTTAGGTTTCAATTAACCACACATCTCAGGAATGGTCGACCTGAGACTGTAACACAATACACTTCATTTATATTCATACGTATCCTCATTCATCTGAATTAATACCTAGAAAAAAAGAGTAGGTATGAATGTACGTGTGGTGACATGTTTGAAGCCTAATAGCTTTTGATTGGATTAACCAATTTTGATGATATTTTATACCGAGATTCGTGTATATGAGACAATTTGTTGGTAAAGTTTCAGGATTTATACCTCCAGAATGTGGAGTAAATAGTTTTTTGGGGTCAATTTTCCCAAAGTTTTGCCAATATATCCCCAATTTATAACACACTCAGTATATACGTTCATGCTTATCTTACCATTTTTAAAAAACTTTTGTCCCCATATTCCCCCTTCCCCAAAAATTGAAAAAATTATTATTTTTTATATTACATTTATTTTAACCGAATTTTTTATGACTTTCTAGGCACAGTAGGAGTGGAAGGGACCCCCCCCCCCCCAAGAGAAATACTTTGAAGGCAATATTGAGAGTGGGAAAGCTGATCAAAGTTTTAAAATATTGATTTTTTTTTTCTTTAATCTTTTAAAACATTTTTTGGTTTATTTTCATGTATCATAATGTTTCCACTGTATAAGAATAAATAATCAGTGCCAGGAGTGTATTACAACGTTATTGTTAGGTTTATTTTTATTAGTATTATTTTAAAATTTATTGCGGAGTAAAACAGTTTTCTTAAAAAAAAAACTTTGAAACAGTTCTGTAACTTATTAAAAATGTTAAAAAAGCATAAGAAGACCCTTTCTCGTAAGCCAAATTATTTATTCAATACAAAAAATAGTTATCTATTTGATTTTATAAGAATTGGAGGTTATTTTTAAAGATTAAGTGTTTATTATAAACACCGACAGCTCATTTTTAAGTCTTGAAAACTCATTCTGACTTTTTGATTTTTGAGGATGCCCCATTTCCTTCATACAGGAATATATATACTAAATATTCATCGATGACAACAAGCTCAGCGTTTTATTAAGACCCTTCACTTTAAAACAGTAAGTTTTGATTTTCTTAACTAAATCAATTCGATCGTCTCGAGAGAATTTAACACTAATAAAGCACCCAGAAATTTGACAACATGAACAACAACAAAAAATTCCTTTCGGCACGCCGGAAGGCGGAGGTAAGACTTAACCGGTGCTAAGTGGGGGATAAAAAAGATTCCCACCTTAAAGTGAAAAAAAAACTTCAAATTTACTCATACGACAATGGTTGCATGTGAAAAAAGTTTGACATGCTTAGTATACGACAAGCCCCATCTTCTTACAATTCCAGCAATATTTTAGTCATCCCTTGCCGTAAGGGTTAGTCATATCAAAAATTGTTTCAAAGGTTTTAGGTAATTTTTAGAGGACTAAAAACTATTTTAAACAGATTCGATACTGTGCGTATGATGTTTTTGTCTTCGAAACCCCATTTTTTCCACTCCCTGGGCAAATGGTTGGTAATATCAAAAAACTTTATTTAGACAACTTCTATGTCCTTATCCAAAGAATAGTAGGAACTTTAAATAAATTTGATATTTTACTTAATAGGCAAGTTATAGTGATATTTTGCTTTTTTCGAAAACGTCCCCCCCATTTCCACCCCCGGGGTCCAATTTTGCTCATTAACGAACTCGATCGAGAATTCGGTCGTTATATTTTATGTACCAATTTAAAAGTGATGTCCACAAGAAAGTGATATATATAAATGTATGTATAAACTTTTGATCGGACGGTGGTTTTGGGGTCTGGGGGGTGTGAAACGCGAAGATATGTAGAAATTTTCTGGAAGTTGAATCATGGTACCCATTACAATAGGTAGCTTTCTTATGATATCTGCCTAATGCTATTGTTATCTTTAATTCTACCCACACGATTGGTAACCATTATATCTCTTTAAGAAGTACAGTGCAGGGGGTTTTTCCATTCTTAAAATGGTTACAATCAATTCACGGAACAATTTTTTGTAACTCTAATGTGGAATTTTCAAGTCCTTTTTGTAAAGTATCCTAATAAGGATACAGTTGTGCCATCTGCAAAGATGGTAACGATGAATGGTTTTAGCTTTGGAGCCAGATCATTGATAAATAATAAACAAAACAGGTGGAACATAAAATGACAATCGGTCCACAATGTATTGATTTGAGGATCTACAGTTTACATGTGTATTCTTCTTATAGGAAGAATAATTTTAAATTGCCTGATCGCGTAGTCAGAAATAGCTGTATGGTCCAGGTAGACATTAATAAATAGGCTGAATTTTGTATTGTTATAAAATTTATTAAAATTTGGTTCGTCGTTTTCGAAATATCAGCAACGTAATAGAAAATTTTATCGTTTCTCTATGTCTGTAGATAATTTTCGTAATTAGATCAAATTACTTATATAATATGAAACGAAAGATTTTTTTTTTTAGTGATACGAAGTATTATGTTAAATAAAAGTTTATTAAGTCTATTATTAGTAATCTTAATAGACTTTTTAATTTACTTTTTGAAAAAGTTTAGAGTTCTGACAATATGCATAGCGAACGCTGTCTATGTAATATACATATATGTTTGTATGTTAAAGTTAGTTATAAATCGCTACACTGTTTTACTTTCATATCGTTTTATTTCATACAAAACTGAACCTAAACCCGTTTATTAAATTTTTTCCTGTACCTCGATTTGCTTTTGCGAATTGAGATAACTGAACAGGATTAACCGGATTTAACTGAACGGATTAACCTGTTTGCTTATTTTAATCGAACAAAAACTTAGTAGCACATCTGCTATTTATCATACGGGGAACAAGAACGCTTCTTAACAAATAAATTTTTTGGCGTTTAATCGTTCAAAATTCACTTTGCAAAAAAGTATTACGAAAAAAAATTAAACCCCATATGCGTATAAAGTATCTTTTTTGATTAAATTGTCTGGATTTGATAATTTTTATCAATTTTTCAACAGACAAAAATAAAACTGAATTATTATTTAAAACGTCAAACGGGAATTTTATAACGCATTAGAATAACTAATTTTTTTTTTTTTTTTTTTTTTTTTACTCTACTAAATGACGGAATGAACTATTATGAAAAATTCCAGCTATAAAAATTAAATAAAACAAAATTTTAAATTGCTTTAATACAATGGTTTCTGAAATTTCAAATTGTATTTCTTCCCTCCAATTTACGAAAGACAGTTTCATTGTGGTTTATTCGCTGTGGATGAATTTTAATTAAAAGATTTCAAAGGGAGATGAAAAACAAGAAATGAAATTTGGATACAAAAAATGATATGTAAAAATACTGCACAAAAAGTTTAGTAGGAATTATCGTAATTTCTTATGATTATATCGATTAAAGGTAGCCATTAATTTCGTTTCTTTTTCCTGATGATTCTGTCTTATCTTTTTCTAATAGACTCTTGAAATGTCATTTAAATTTCCAAGTTCAGGATTTAAAAATTTGCTGTGGACACCACATGACTTTCTTGTATGTCTATTAAATTACATATACAACTTTTTTTGAAATGAAAAGTACATAAAACTTTGTTTCATTAATAACTTCTGATAATTTTTCATATATTTTTTTAATATTGTTATTATTGAATAATTTATTGTAATTTTTTTTTATAATCAGAGGTTAATAATTATTAATAAAAATATATATTTAAATTAAAAAAAATTTTTTAATATATATATATATATATGTATATGAAGTCGGATTCGAACCGATGTGCCTTCCCCTTGTAAGATCTAAATATTTCATTAATTAAAATTTTATTTGGCTATAACTTTGGAACCAATTAATATAAGTACCACTTATGATATATCGTTGAAAAGCTCTCAATAAGGGCTTATTACTACTTTGAAAAAGTCCAAAATACAATTTTTTTTTGGGCTTTTTTGGACACTTTTAGTTCAGTCGATTGCAATCAAAAGGGAAGGTATGCAACTAGATGTTACAACAGTCCTAAATCCAAAATTTCAACATCCTACGGCTAATCGTTTTTGAAACTTACTACAGACGTCACGCCAAAATTAGTCAAAATGGGTATTTCCGTTAAAATCTGAAAACCAAAATTTTTCGGTATCATAATACTTCCTTTACTTCGTAAAAGAAAGTAAAAATCTTAAAAAAATGACTGGATTATAACACACTATTTCATTAAATGTTATGTAAACTAAATATAGTTAGTTTTTATTATTATTATTATTATATTTTCATAATATCTGTAATAAATTTAAATATTTATCCTTTTTACAAAATAAATAAGATAGAAAATAGTTTTTAATGGGTATCATTAAGAAAATTTGTTCAGTTTACGCTGAATTATGCCTACATTATATCAAAGTATGAAGTGGTGCAAGAACTATCCATTTATTCGCCAAATTTAAAGTATTTTCTTTACGTCAGACTTACGAAAGAAACTTAATCGTTCATATAAATAGAAATAAATATAATTTTATTCCTAGGTGTTCCCCTACAATCTGAGATCTACGGTAACTGAATCGTTTGGCATACCTTGCATCGAGCTCTCTGACTGCGGAATATAGATTATAGACTCCTGTTTTAAACTATTGAATTTGATAACTGATGATTTTATTACCGCTAAACTGAAAGGTAATAAGGATTGGGAAATCGAATAGGATTGTAAAATTATTATTTTAATCCGTCATGTCTTCATTAATGGAGGCCGATACGGAATGACTGGACCAAAGGTGTCCAAAAACACCGAAAATCCAAAAGGTTTAGATGTTGGACTTTTTCTTAACTGCAGTAATAAGCCTTCATCAAGAGCGTTTCAATGATATATTATAAGTGGTACTTATTCTCATTGGTTCCAAAGTTATAACCCAATAAAATTTTAATTAATGAAATATGTGGTCTTACAAGGGGCACATCGGTTTGAATGCGACTTTGTTTCCTTTTTTTAATTTAAATATATTGATTTATTAATAATTATTAATCTCTGATTGTAAAAAAAAATTACAATAAATAATAATTCAATAACAAAAAAAAGAAATATGAAAAAAATGTAATAAAGATATAAATATATAAAAAATGTATGTAATTTAATAGACGTACAAGAATATCATGGTGTTCATATAAGATTTTTTTGTTTTATAGCTCTACTATCTCTTTTAATTTTTATTATTAATTTTTTTTTTGTTGAATTTATTTAAATGGCTATTAAATTAAAGTAGCTTTGATATCTATATTATATGCCGGACTCAAAATGAGAATCAATTGTTTTCATTACTTTCGTAAAATTGAACTTTATTTTTCAATATTTTTAAATAATTCTCTTTTAAATGGAATTTTTGTTAGAAATCACTTTTTTATAAATAGCTTTTCCTAAATTTTCCCCACAGAGTAAGGAAGCCCCTAAAATCAAACATTTTTTATCAAACATTTGGGAATTTTGATGCTTAAATCTTATTTTGTTAATCATGACTTCACCATCGTAGCCGGATAAGTCACGAAATACTTTTCCAACTTTTTTTTGTAATGAAACGATATAATCTGTTGTTAGTCGTTTAAATCTTTAGGAAGAAAAATTACATTCGAAGATGAAAAGACAGAAGTTTATTAAAAATTCAATACATAAACAAACCTGTATTCTTTTATATTCTTCAAAGGTAGGTTACGTAAACAATACACTTGTTTTTACACTTTCTTTCGTAATTTTTATATTTATTACATATCATTTGAAAAGTACTTAATAAATTTAAATAGTTCACAAAACCTTTTAGTACTTCACTGAAAGGGTTAGCTGTCATAATTTTCTATAAAGTATATGGTATAATCATTTCAAGTTGTATTATCAACTGAACGGTTGAAAGTGCTGCGCACTTGTTATCTTAAGCGCCATCTAGATTGGTGATTTTGATTTGTTACTTCATAAAAAAATCGAAGATAAAAATCAAATTTCACAGTCAGAATTTTTAATATTTTCTTTTTAAAATATATAAAACACCACTCTTTTATTCTTTGCATTTTCTTTTTGTTGACGAGAAAATACGTCAGAAGGAATAGAAAGGTAAAATTTTGACAGATAAAAGAATCAACCAACAGTGATATTCTAACGATTATGTTGTTCAAATATTTCAGTTTTCGCCTTGGTTAGTACCGGTTCGATTAAACGATTTTTTTAACTCCCGTGATATATATTTTTGACAAAAGAAGTAAAAAAAAATTATTCTCTCTTAAGTTGTTATATGTATCAAACGTTATTTAAATTTGCGAAAATTTTAAGCAAAATTATTAGGATTCCAGCTTACAGTATTTTATTTTATTTTTCTAATGTGAACTTTAGAATCTGTTCAACCAGTGAACAATAAATACCACCCTAAGGCCCAATGAGGTGAAGATGATATGTGTGAATGTAAATGATATAGTCTTGTACAGACTCAGGCCATTCCTAAGACGTGTGGTTAATCGAACCTCAACTGTCAAATTAATTGCACCGGTATCCACTGTCTAGTAATCAAATCCATAAGGGTTCAAGCTAATTATTATGATTTTATCAATCAAATTCAATGCATTTATAAAAAAATTTAATAAAATTTTCAGTATTTTATAAATTGAAAGGCCCCCTCAAGATATACAAAATATATTAACTGCGTGGATGAACGATAACAATAAAAATAAATGGTCAGATGGTTTGCCCTTTGTTCAATTTTTTTATAAAAATATTTTTATTCAACTTTCTCCCTCAGTGCATGCTGAATGCAGTGTATTTGATTAATTACCTCCAATGTTGGAGAATAACAAATATAATTTTTGAATTTACGATAACACTGATCAACAATGATTTTGTTAAATGAGAGTGAATAACTGATTTTTGTAGTATTTTTCATCGTGATTTTAAATATGAAATCAGAATTCTTCTATCAGGCTTATTTTTGTAACTACTATTCTTTGTTTTTCCTGTTTAACCTCCGGTAATTACCTTTCAGATAATACTTCAGAGGATGAATGAGGATGATATGTATGAGTGTAAATGAAGTGTAGTCTTGTACAGTCTCAGTTCGACCATTCCTGAGATGTGTGGTTAATTGAAATCCAACCACCAAAGAACACCAATATCCACGAACTAGTATTTAAATCCTTGTAAAAATAACCGACTTTACTAGGACTTGAACACTGGAACTCTCGACTTCTAAATCAGCTGATTTGGGAAGATGCATTCACCACTAGACCAAATCGATGGGTGAGTTGTAACTACCATTCTCATTTTCAGCTAGTATCACGCATGAACTCCATAATCAAAGCATTCTGTGAACGTATTTTATTATATTATTTATCACCTAAATATCTTTTTTTCATTTATTACAGTCCCTTAATTGTTGTCACATTGATCTGTTAGACAGTAGTCATCATGTTTATTATTTATACACCAATTAAAATGAACAAGAATGTGACCCATTCTTCCTACTTTCATCTTACTATAAACAAATAATCCTCTCATTAGTTCCTTTCATCCAATCCTTTCATTATATTTGCTTATAAACTGTCATGCAGACAAGAGAAATATTTTTAATTCTCATTCAAGTGTGAGTTCTCATGTGTGTAACATTCAGTTTTGCAGCTGGCTTTCGTATTTGCAGATATATGTTGTTCAGTAAAGTGAGTGTGTGTTTATATAGTGTTTCTTTTTAAACAATATTAGATATTGTAATGTATTAACAATGCCTTGCAGTTGCATTAATCACGCAAACAATTTCTGCTACATATGTGGTGAGGTAACGTTAAAATCTCAGAGAAGAAATATAACTCTACTGATAAAAAAGTGTATGAACTGTATTTTGGATGTAAGGTTGGTGATCAGGACAAATCTTGGGCTCCTCATGTTTGTTGTGCTTCTTGTTTAATATTGTTGACTGCTTGTCTAAATGGATTTTGTCACATGCCATTTGCAATTCCAATGGTTTGGAGAGAACCGAAGGATCACACCACAGACTGTTATTTTTGTGTAATAAAGATATCTGGGATAACAGCTAAAACTAGACATATTATTAAATACCCTGACATTCCCTTTGTCATGCAGCCAGTGCCATATAGCCAAGAGCTTCCAATTCCAGTATCATCAGAAACATGGAACTTAGATGAAGATGGAAATGTCGAATCTTGTGCTGACACATCAGGCGATGAAGAAAGAGATCCAAATTTTTAGAAAATAGATATACTGAACCCCATTTAATTAATCACTCAGGATTAAATAATCTAGTTTGTGATCTAAATTTATCAAAGAATCGAGCAGAAATACTGGCATCAAGACTAAAAGGATGGACTCTTTTACAACCAAACAATAAAATAAATGCTTTCTGTAACAGTCAGAATTTGAACATTTCTTCTCTCAGTACGAAAACCTAGTATACTGTAATGATGTGGACTCTTTACTGGAAGCTTTGGGACATATACACCATCCTGACGAATGGCGACTTTTCATTAACTTATCAAAGCTTAATTTGAAAGCTGTTCTACTTCACATTGGAAATAAATACTCATCAATACCATTAGCATACACTGTTCACACGAAGGATTCTTATGAAAATATAAAATTTTTATTAAGCAGGATTCAGTATGAGAAATATTTATGGCATATTTTTGGAGATCTGAAATAATAGTGCTTTTACTTGAACCGCAACTTGAATATACTAAGTTTTGTTGCTTTTTGTGCGAGTGGGACAGCAGGGATAGGAAAACTATTACATAAAAGAGCAGTGGCCAAAGAGAGAGGTACTGACTGTAGAAGAATCTTGTTAGTCAGGCATTAGTAAAACCAGAAATAGTTTACCTTCCGCCACTACACATTGAGCTAGGTTTATTCAAAACTTTTTTTAAAGCAATGGTTTGTAATGGTGCAGGGTTTCAGTTTCTAAAAACCAAATTCCCTAATATAAGCGATGCTAAAATAAAGGAAGGTATATTTGTTGGACTACAAATAAGAAAATTAATGAGTGATCTGGCATTTGAAGAATGTTTGAATGACTTGGTGGTTGCTACATGAATATCATTACAAAATGTTGTAAACAACTTCCTTGGAAACTATAAGACCAGTAACTACAGAGAACTTGTGAGTGAAATCCTTCAAAACTACAAAGAACTTGGGTGTTACATGTCACTCAAAATCCATTTCTTACATTCACATTTGGATTTTTTCCCTAACAATCTCAGCGCTATCAGTGATGAACATGGAGAATGCTTTCACCAGAAGATATTTCCAATGGAAACACAATACCATGAAAAATGGAACCCAAAAATATTCGCTGACTAATGTTGGAATCTAAAGAGAGATCTCTTTAGAGATCTCTCATGTAGAGATCTCTCATGATCTCTCATGATCTGCTGTAGATACCTACAGCAAAAATCCAAAAGAAAATGTTTGGGTTTAATTTAAACTGATTTTTGTTAAAGAGGTTTTCTCGTAATCTGTTATCTTAGAGATTGGTATTGGGTGATTCTCTTTTAATTTTTAGTTATCGTTTCGACCCCGTCAGAGCTTATCTGTTTTTGTTTATATATATCGGCGAAGGTCCAAATAAGCAAATATTTCGGTCTTTTACCGAAGTATTTGGTTTGTGCCGACATTCACCGGATAATATTGACATTCTGTAATTTCAATCTTTCACGGTAATAAATAAATAAATATATATATATAAAATGCAACTCATTGTCCGCTTTTTTTTAAGGGTTAGATAATTTATTAAAAATGGTAATAAAAATATAATAAGCCTTTACTCATACGTCGAAAATAGTATCAGAGTTACATGAAAATAGTAGCTTTATATTAATATTGTGTTAATATAAACTTATGAAAAAAATAAAACTTTTTAATTCACTAAAATATTGGTCTACACGATTCATATTTATTGGTAACACAATGATTTGGAAAAAATTATTAAAGTAATCTAGCGATATTTTTAATGTATAGATATGATTAAATTATTTTCACAATCTATTAATACAATTTTTATCAACAATCTTTGAAAAAAAGGTAGGAAATACACGAGTATAATTTAAAATTATAAATTTAATATGATTTAAAAATAACACTTTAAAAAACTATAGGTACTTAAATTAAAAAAAATAATAATGACTAAAGACGTAATGAAAATTTACTTTTCACTAACACATGTAATAACATAAAATCGATTTAAATTGAGCGCTTACATATTTATTTATGTATATTAGTGATAAATAATAACTTTAGATAGCGTTAGCCGTCCCCTCTCTTTAAGTAGTCAACGAGCTCATAAAGGTATAAAGTTGCTGAACCCCGTAGCATGCGACATTGGTATACTGTGTGTAATATAACTGTCGGTAAACTTAATTGACAGTGTAGTAAAGGACTACTAACTTATCTTCCATCAGATGTTAACCGATATAAATAATATACTGATGTCAGCCTGTTATTATCTGATTACCACTAATAATAAAAATTATTATAAATAGTAAGAAAAAAGCTTAAAGATTTATTAATAAATTTTTGTTAGTTTTTATTTTAATAAAATAGATCGGCTGTCTTTACATTTGATTTCTTTGGTAAGTAATTCTTTCGTTATTTTAAATTACGATAACAATAAAAAAAAATAATAAATGTGCTAGTTACATAATAAAAATAAGAAATTAAAACAATAAATTATATTAAAGTAATTATTTTTAGCACTTTAAAGATAAATTCTGATATTTAATTTTATCGTAAGGAATTAATTTTATTTTTATTGTTTTTTTAATTTACTGTGTATTTATATTATGACTTATAAAAGTTATTTAATTTTCAGTACATTTAAATATTGTAATTGTGCTTGAATACATTTATGTATTTTCATCGCCGAACGATGCAGAAAAATTTGTTTATTTAACTTTCTGTATAATTTAATTTACAAAAACTGATATCCAAAAATTTGGATTCGGAATTTTTATAGATTTCAGGTTTCAGTACATCTTTATTCCAAAAATAAATAAATAATCGGGAAGATGTATATATGTTGACATGTATTTTGATTAATGTATTTGGACTAACTCAACATAAATTCTTTGAAAATGGTTAAACAATTTCTATTTACGGGACATTGATGGCATTAAATTTTAAGAAGATTTTTAAAAAATAAGAAAGGTAGGTTTTTATTTTTAATTTTTGACTTTTTGTCGTAGAAAATTGAGCTCGTTTTGATGAAAGTAATTAATTCATTCATTTAAAATTCCACAATTTTAAGTCAAATGAACTTTTTTTTTTGTTTAACCTCCGGGTCTTCCGTTAGGCATTGTTTCAGAGGATGAGATGAATGATTTGTAGCGTGTGTTAAAATGCCATGTCTGACCTGGATTCGAATCCGGGACCTCTGGATGAAAGGCCGAGATGCTACCACTCGCGCCACGGAGGCCGGTAAGTCAAACGAACTTAAGGATGGGAGAATATTTTATAACTAATTTCTCAAACATGGTACCGCTGATATGATAAATGAATAAATTAACAATTAATATAATTCACCTAATCATCATGTTGATACGTTCTCTAGATCTTTCGGCTTACTTGGAAGCCATCATCAGGAGTTAAAATGCATTTAAAGTCAAAAGTTTTAAAATTTTTTAAATTTTAACTGATTTTTTTAACTTTTGACTTTAAATGCATTAATTTTAACTCCTGATGATGGTTTTTCCAAGTAAGCCGAATGATCTAGAGAACGTATCATAGTGCTGGTAAGGTGGATTATATTAATTGTTAATTTATTCATTATTTATAACAACGGACAAGGGGCATTACTGTACCCATACATATCTAATATGTAAATGCGAAAGATTGTGACGAATTCTGTCTGTCCGTTTGGAACAACATCAAGCGAAAACCAACCAACCGATTTTTTTCACATTTTTAGGATATATTTACGAGTATATAATCCCAGGGAAGGGTTTAAGTCATAGATGGAGATCCCAGCTCCCTTGTGGGTGAAGTTGTGAAGATCTCCTCATCAAACGTCTGTGTACTTAAATTACTATCGTTACCACTATTCTGTCTTTTGTAATTTAGTTCTATTTTTACGTAAATTCTGTATACTTTATTTATTATTTATCAATATTATTCTCACATGATTATTACGAACACAACAGGGGTTCGAGAAGTCTCTTGCAGACGGGAAGGGTGAGTGAAGCAAGCCCTGATCGACTAGTTTATATATATATATAAATATTAAATAAACTATAATTTGTTAGCCTTGTTAAATAATACTGCCAAATCGGGCCGATTTATTAAAGAAAATAATTACTCCGAAAAAATAAATATTTAAGCTTTCCAAAAAATGAGGGATATGAATGAGAGCCGTACGTACTTTAATATCATTTTCTTTAAAGTTTAATTTTCAAGGTTGAGAATCCAGTTGTATCTGGTTAATACGAGATACAAGTTTCGGGAACGCTTACAGTATTTAGACATAATAAAAAACTTTTTAAAAAAGGGGGTCCCATAAGACCAGACTAAATAATAATTAAATTTTATATAGTTTTTGATACTTTCTGCTTTTCAGGTAATGAACATTTTTTTATTGAAAACTCATGATCCTTTTTGCAATTTTTCTGTAAACACTGCATAATTTTGGTATTAATATTTAAAAACTTTATGGTATATTGTATATACAAATTTTATCAGGGCAAACCCGTGAAAGTTATGCGATGTTTTGCAGGCTCTTTTTTGTATGTTATAACTTAAACTTCATTTAATGACCGATTTTGATCCTTTTTTTAAATAGAAGAACTTCTTTAGCGATGTCGTTTTTTCTAAGCAACTAAAGTGGAAGTTTTTTTTTTATAAAAACTTAAATTGTCTACATAGACATTTGGAAAAGTTTTTCCTGTATTCATCGCTTATACTCGTACTGGGTGATTATAATATAATAATATACAACCTAATGTCACTCTGAAATTCAATAAACTTTCTCCCGAAAATTCTAGAATATCAGTAGTATATCTTATTGTATAAAAAATAATATATGTTGTACTCCAAAGAGTCATTATTAGCGTCATAATTTCTCTGAATTCCGTTCTTTATTTTTTTAAAAACGCTGGTCTCTAATTTTTGTTATCTAGCTGGTGGATGTTTCATACGAGTCACACGATATTTAAAATAAAAATAGAATAAAGTAAAATAAAATATTTTTAGTCGGGAATCAATTTAGGTCTAGTGGGTGGTACAACAAAAAACACAGATGAAAAACAACCCGTACTTCCGATTGGTGCCAAAAAAGTCGAAATTTAAACAGCTGAAAAAAGTAATATTTTAGTTTTTATAATGTTTTAAATAGTTTTTTTTTTTTTAATTTATCTAATCTTCAACTAAAGCATTATTCTTCAAAGATAAACTTATTGTGTAATCTTTTATCTAAACTGTCTACATAAATAAGTTTTTTTTTTTTTAATTCTCCTTTATAATTAATTTTACCATGTTTTCTGGTAGGGCATCATGATTTAACAATAATTTTGATTAGTTTAATAATAATAATAATAATAATTATTATTATTTTTAAATTTCGTTTTTTAAGCGGTAACCGCACAATTAAAACCACTAATGAGAGATGAATTAACGTAACTTGTGAAAAATTCCAAGTCTAATTGAATTTCAAATATAGTAATAATTATAAATAATATATACAAAAAAAATAAAACATATTTTTTCATATCAAAACAAAAATTTCCACAGAACATTCCGTAAAGAAATTTATATAAATCGCTAAACATTAACACTTGCATTTATTATTCAGTAAAGTAGAGTTAAGAATAGAATTTGTCTACATAAAAGAGTTTATTGACCTAATTAATATTTGTTTTCTAAACAAAAAAATAAAAGTTAATTTACGTCAAACTTTATTAAAAGTGATTTTCGAGTTCAAACTTTTGAGCTATTCGATAGCTTTGTCATTAACTGTGAAATATACAGTTCTGGAACCGATTTAAAAAAAAAGATTTTTTTTAAATCTTAAATTTAATCTTAAAAAAATTTAATCTTAAATTTTAACCACTAATATTGCCAAATCCCCCCCCCCCCGTAATTTGAGTCACAATAATTTGGGACAACTCAATGATCGGACATACAACTTTTGAATCATCTTTATATAAATCAATATAATAAAAACTCCCTACTGAACTACTAAAACTACCACTACTACTATTATTACTACTACTAAAAATCCACACGTCTCACTCAGTGATACAAGCTTTAATTGAAACGGAAGTTTCTAAAAGAAAGAAAAAAAATAAGGACCGATTTTGTTTCCCTTCACCCGAAATTGACGGGAAAATTCAAAATTTGGCGTACGCATCAATAGAGGGTCCAATCCCTACAGAACCTTTTAGTAAGCAGAAGGAGGTATAGCGAAAAATGTCAATTGATAATTTTGGCCGGATTTGTCCGGCCATTATCGGAATTGTTGATTAAATCTGACTGCGTCCTCCTCCGAGAGTTCAATCCTCAAAAAAAAGTTTTTTAAAACTTTATTAAAAAGATCATACAATATACAAAAACCCGACGAAAAAATTACTGCACAGCTTCTTCATATACGGGAGAAAAGAAAGATAAATAGTAAAATTATTGTTATAGCCATCCAAGAGAGGGCGTAACTTATATAATAAAAAGATATCGAATAGAAAAAATCATGTGAAGTTTTATTTTCAGGCACGGTATATTTCTGACATTTAGATGATAGCAAAGAAACGTAAAACACTATAGATGTTATTTGCACAGTTTGTCTCGAAATTTAAGGAATCGTTAAAAAAAATCGAACCGCATCCCTCCCTTCGGTATCCCTTCACAGGACTGAAGTAAAGTAAAAATACAGCACTCCATCCTTTACGATGATACCGGGAAAAAATAAGGGATAAAATTCACAGTTAGAGTCAAAAACATTGGGAGATGCAGCCATCCCTACTTCTAACCTTTTATGGAGTAAGAATGAGGCTTTCAAGCACACAAATGATAAGGAGTTCTTTTTATGGATAAAACTACTGAACTACTGTGAGCAATCTAGGCAGCTTTGCTCCCAGCCTCGGGAAACAAGCGTACACTAAAATAAACTTAAATCGAGGATATCGTATGCATTTTATTGAAGCAGGAAAATGCCAAGTCCTTGAAATCGAACGCTCAAAAACAAACTACCAACATGCCTAGTTAGTCTTTTAATAACAGGAAAATTTATCACGAGATATTCTTTAGAAACCGATCGAACGAGTACCTATTAATAATTATAAACAACTTTTATATACAGCCAACCCACGATTATTCGTAATAATAAGCGGGAAGAGGATAGAGGATAATCCAAAATCATAGCAAAATCGCGGTTGATCCAAAAATAATATTTAATAAAGTGATATGTGTTAAAATGACCTAATACTGCAGTACAGTATTTACATGCACTATTATATTAAGGTATAACGGTTAATAATAAAATAAAATACAGTTCACTTTACGACACGATTACGTACCTGGTAAAAGTAATATCCAGAGGTTTATTCAAAATAGGTATTTACATATAACAAATTTTCACTATCACTAATACTGTACGTAATAGATTATAGATACAATAGTGTATATGTAGTATATAATGCATTAACAAACACTTATTAAAACTACAAGAACTTAAGAGAAAAATAAAACATAAATATTTATAAAAAATTAATAAACTGTGCATTTTACTCTTTCAGATATTTTTAAAAAATAAGACGCGATTGATTGTTTAGTGACTGAAAACCACTAACTTTTAATTGAACTTCGTAGTTTGCGTAATATAATCGCAAAAACTATCGTCCTATCATATTCACAATGAACTATAGTACAGCATTATCATATTCTAAACAAGCACACATTTAATAGCAAATGAATGAAGGCGTAAACCTACCACAGAACAATGAAAAATCTTTAAATTTTTGGCTTCTTTATACATTTTTCCGAGAGGCATCGCGTTTAAACCGCTCACAGATAATCGGGAGTTGATTATATTTCTCATTCCGATATGACATCTTTGTGACAAAGTGTAATTATCTCTTTTTTCATCTTGAAGGTTCCTGATTCGAATCCCAGTCGGGCTTGACATCTTTTGACTCGCTAAAAAATTAATTTATCATAAAAATATATCAGTAGGTTAGGTATAATCGGGCGTAGACCTGTATTTACAAAAGAAAAAGAAAATAATCTTTAATGATACATACTTTTATTAAATAAAAATTGGAAATACCGATCTGTAGTAAATTCTGAGTTGGAGCCTCACAGTAAGTTCGATTGTTCTGTATTAATTATTATAAAGTTAGAATACTTATATAATTTTTTCAAAGCTTAAAATGTATAAAACAGAAAAATTGCTAAATGTATCAACACTATCATTTCAATAACAATAATACATTTTTTTTTCTAATACGATAGGTGGTTTCGTGTAAATATTAGTAACGAATTCATGAAAATAAATCGTGTAAAATTTTTGCTGATTAAATTAATCTCGGAAGAAAATAAATAATAAATTATAAAATGTATAATTTCTATTCGCCAGTCGTTACTTCTGAATTGGAAATTATTCATAGCATTTCATCAATTATTATTAGGAAAATTCTATTAATTTATAAGTAATTGATTACACCGATGCCAGAATATTTTTATCGATGAATTCAAAGCTAAACAACGATTTATATAATATGGGGGAAAACGTCCCGGAGAGTCTTATATTATTTCCCTTTGACTTTTTTGTTAATCTCTGTAATTTCATTTTGTTACTGAAATTCATCATTAAAAAATGAAATAAAGAAAGGTAATTTAATAATAATCTTTTTTGTTCAATATTAATAGAAAATGATTTTTCACCCGAAAAATATCTAATTTCGGCTGGTAACGCCAAAAAAAATTTACAAGCAAGCCCTATTAATTGTCTGACAACGGTATACAAAAGAATCATTTAGGAATTTTTGCTTAGCTGCCTTTTTTGTTGTCATTCTATAACCAAGGTTGCCAACCCTATGTCCGCGAGCACGTGGCGTCCATCGACCAATTTCTATGTGTCCCCCGCAATATGCTTAAGCTGCCAAATTGAGTGTTGTTGGGTAGAGATGAGCAGTATCGAATTCCTCAAAGTATCGAATAACAATTCGGTATTCGGAGGGTGTATCAATAATTTTTATTACTTGCTTTAACTCACATTGTTTTTATCAATTTTTAATTTTTTCAGTAATCTTTTTTTTATGTTTGTCCTCAAATTTTGCATCCTTAATTTAACGTACTTCCTGACATTGCAGATTGGTTCAATTTTGCACATTTGCTAAGGCTGGATGACAATATAATATTCCATCATTACTTTTGCAAACGTCCCCCCGTACAGGGGTAAATTAACAATGCAAGTGTTTAACATACTTCCTGACATTGCTGATTGATGAAATTTTGCCCAGTTAGTAAGGTCGGATGACAAAACAATATTCCACCATTACTTTTGCAAACAAACATCCCCCCCCGTACAGGGGTAAATTAAGGGTGGAAATTAATAGTGCCGGTGTAAATAATCTTTTGAAATCCAAATTAACCTATTAATTTAACTCATGCAATGTTTGATAGTAATTTGATTAAAGTATGACTAAAAAGTATAAAGCAAGATTTAAAATTTTTTTTTACATTTTTGTAATATTATTTGAACACTTTTGTTACGCATCCCGATATCAGTAAAAAGAATTCAAAGTCAAAAAATACTCGTTTGATTCGTTATGATAGCGATTCGAGTTCTGTGTATTTGAATGCAGCTGTCCGGTCGGCATCTCCTTTTATTAGGGCACCTAAAAAAACCTTATCTATGATGAGAAGGCCCAGGAGAGTTTTGATATTGAAGGAGATATCAAGATGAAGTAAAGAGAGAAAAAGGAAGTTGATTCGTGGAGATATCGATAACGGCTGGTCTGAGTGCTCATCGACAACACTGAGAACTGAGCCGTTATCACTGCATTTATGATTTTTAAGCTTGACTGAAGAAATAAAAAAATATTTTAATGCCAAAAATATTGGAAGGACAGGTAGA
Organism: Lycorma delicatula; assembly: GCF_047948215.1. NCBI lineage: Eukaryota > Metazoa > Arthropoda > Insecta > Hemiptera > Fulgoridae > Lycorma > Lycorma delicatula. Next base: position 27,047,144 of record NC_134462.1, read on the forward strand.
AGGGAAAAATTGTGTAGGCAGGCCACGTTTGGAATATGTAAAACAAATTGTTAGGGATGTAGGATGTAGAGGGTATACTGAAATGATACGACTAGCACTAGATAGGGAATCTTGGAGAGCTGCATCAAACCAGTCAAATATGACTGAAGACAAAAAAAAAATGCCAAAAAAAAATTTAGTTGAACGAACTAATTCTTGCTGTTGGTGGATTTGGTCTTTCTCACAGACATCATGGAAAAAGTGAATTCTTTATTCTTAAAACTGCCAGGAAAAGATAAATATGTCGTTAAAGTGATAGGCTTTGTAAAATCATTTAAAGCAAAACTGGTTTTATGAATAACACAGCTGCAGATAGGATTTCTCGTGCATTTCCCAACTTTGTTAAAGTCATGACTTTATGACCATCTTTGTCAGTTTACCGTCATGCGATGCGATCCTGCTCTCCCTGGCGATACCAGCCGCCGAATGCGGCGACCAAGTAATCAGGATGTGTTTTGTGTGTGTTTTACATAAGTTTATAATATTTAATAAACTGACGTAATACGTTTATTATCAACAAATAAACGAAGGCCGCACGTGTCATTTTAGTATGAATTTTTCCGGTCATAAATACCTTGGTCCCGGTAACGAGTTAAATCGAGGGTCACCTGTAGACGAGGACGACCGTATTGTGCAACTTCATGATCAGGCGTACGAATACGCAAGTGGGCCCGACGTTATCCCTAAGGCTGATCGACGAGCGATATATGCTTTTAGTGACGATTTTATTAATAATTACAACTTTCATACTGCTGTCGGTGCTGTGGGACTTGGTGCAAAATATCTTACCGAATCGGTTACAGAGTATTATATCCCACAGAATTTAATATGTCCGAAAAAAGAGGAGTAAAAGATACCGATGAAGGAGGGGATTCTAAACGATTGAAACGTTCGGCGGTCAGAGAGGTTACAGATCATCAAAAGATATCTCCATCTGCATCATGAAATACATCTGAAAATCGAGGAACTGGTTCGTCTGAATATAATTCTGGTAAACCTATATTTAAACATAGTCGTATGATTTATACAAAGGGTATTCAATTTAAATCTTTCAAAATTAAAACAAAAGCAGCTACTAATTTAGATCAGTATTGTATTACGACATCGTATGCACAGGTGCCAGTAAATTATTTATCTTGGTATTTGATAGAATCAGAATTTAATAATATTCCTATCGGTTATAAAATTATTAAAATAAAGAATACAATTACACCTATGGTATATCGTACACATTTTTTGGTAGATAGTACATCATTGGCCTACTGTAATGCGAATAATTTACTACTAGCTATCAGCGCTATGGGATTAAATAATAAATTCCATGGAATAAACTACGACATAAACAACTACAGCAAGTGCACCAATGATACCTACGGAGTTAAAATTAGAAGAAATTACCAAATAAACTATATGGGATCCTACTTTGAGAGGGAGTACAATTGATTTACAAAACGTACCAGCCACGTTGGGTAATATTATTGAATTAAAACGTTATTACTGTGTAAATTATGATGGCGCTACTAACTTGTATGGTTTACCAGAATTAATGCAAAACCTTAATTTATTCCATTTAAGTAATTCAAATATTTGTTAGAATGTTTAATATCGATTCACTGCTAAATCCGATCGATTTTAAACTTTGAAATTTTCATTATATTAATTTGAAATTTTCATTGTATTAAATCTCAATTTTTTACGTTCACTATACAAAAAGATAAAAAATAATATACAAAACTACCTCATTTGCATTTTTCCATTAAAGTTTTCATCCAAACTTTAATGCCATCACTGATATATAGAATTTTTTGGAGTCATTTTGAAAAATTTATATTGAGCCAGTCCGATGTTATTAATCAAATAACAGGTAACACACACCTACGTACAAAAAACATACATCCATCTGGAAATTTATTTAATTCTTTCTTACGTTTTTTGGACTAAAAACCGATATCAACATTTTGACCAACGCTATACATTCGGGTGCTAGAGCAATACTACTGCCGGGTAAATAAAAATTAATTTTTTTTTGTGTAAACATTTTTTAATCTCTGGAAGGTGTGAAAGTATAATCATGTAACTCAGTATGGTGACGTGTGTACATGTGTGTGAAGCACTAAATCTCATAAAATAATCAAATTTTTTTAAACAACCAGTAAAATTTTGTAAGCTGGGTTGCCAGTTTTTCTTCTGTACGAAGAAAAAAACAAGGTTATTCTACTTCACTGTAAGGTTTACCGCAGTGAATACGTAATAGTTAAATATGTATAATTAACTGGATATAAATAGCAAACTGTTAAAAAACTATACAGTACAATTTTTATATTTACATTACGGAAGTAGTTTAATTTCTATTATATCAATCATGTATTTAGACGTAAAATAAGTTAATAGATTTTTACGTATTATACCATGAAGGTATTACTAGTACTGATAACACTGCATTTGTTTGCGACTGTTTATATGTACGTATATTTATAACTCATAAACTCAGATCAGCTTTAAAAAATATAAGTAGTTGTTAGCATTTACTTATAATGATTATAATAATATAAATTAGAAATTGCTCACTTTATAAGTTAACTCCATCGAGTATTAGTTATGTTAAGGTCGTCAGCTTTTTTACTTTAAAGAAAGTGAAACCGTTACTACACGAATAAATTACTATAGAATATTTAAATATTTTTATGATTATTAAATCACTTATTACGAATAATTAAAATTATTATATCGATGAACTTAAAAGAAATTTCTACGTTCAACCCAAGAAAAATTTCATAAATATGGCTTTAGAAATAACTAACGAAAAATGTATTTTTCAGATGTCGGATAAAATAAATTAAATCGTTAAAAAAAATCAGTTAATTCAAATTCTGTCAAAGGTATTTAAAAAAATTACCTATTTTACGAAAACGAGTTTCAAAGAGTTAATGGTTGAACAGTGAAAATCTGTAAAGTCATTATATATCTTCTTCAAAATTTGAAAGGAATTTATATACTTTGAGATACCGCTCTAAGATTCATATGATTTTCGAGCGACTTGCATAAACTTATGTGGGTGTTTGATGACTAACAGCAAGAATGTATGTCAAAGTCACAAATTTGATATCTCTTTAAATTAGAGGTAAAATTACAATTTAACATTTTATTTTTACTTTTTTACTTTCCCGACGAATATATTTTTTTAAAGAGGAGGAGGAACCCCATTTACGGGCGCCTAAGCAGTGTCGGGCTCGCTAACAGGTTCCGCCAGTTATAACCAAGGGCGTATGTATACCTGCGCACTACCGACTAAACCTTCACCCCTGGCTTCTTCCTTCCTGGGACTGCTAATAAAAACATTTTATCAGAAGTAGAGGGAATCGCCCACACACACATACAGTCATAACAAACCAACAAATGGCACACACCATACAAACAACACCACTGGAAGAAACACATACACTACGTCAAATACAAACACCGACAACATCACAAGAACCCTGCAGAAAACAGGACAAAGCTTCTAATATCCACAACACCCACGCGTTACACACCCACACAGCAGTCAAGACAGAAATCTCAATTAGTCACACCGCTTACCAGTGGCCACCATCAGACGCACGAGCAGAATATCCCCAGCCTCATCGCATCCAGGCGACCCCCACACGTACAGGGGATCTCCTAGGCACTCAGCCGATAACCTGTCCGCCCCCGCGCCATTCTCCTCTGCGGGACTCCTCATATAATTGCAGCTTCCTCATAACCGTCCTGACGAATCTTTCCACAGTCTTCCACTGTGCCTCACCTTGTAGTAGGATTCGTGGGGTATCTTCAGGGCGAAACATGTGCTCACGTCTCAGGTTGCCGAGCATCTCTCTACGCTCTATGGCGAATCGCTGGCACAAAAAGAATACATGTTGGGGGGTCTCTTCCACCTCGCACTCCGGACAATTTTCAGATAGATCGAGCCCGAATCTATACAAATAAGACCTGAATCCTCCATGACCCGCCAGGAATTGTGTTAACTCAAAACTCAGTGTACCATGGGTCCTCCGGCACCACCCCCTGATGTCCCCAATAAGGCGGTGGATCCACCTACCCTTCATGGCCCGGTCCCACCGCTCCTGCCATGTTTGTGCGATCTTTTCTTCTAGTTATTCAGCAGAACGCTTCCTTTCCTCTAATGGGAGTGTTGTCAGTTCTCTGGTTCTGCTACGCCGCATTATCATCAAGTCTATAGGCGGGAATCCAGCAATCACCTCAACCGCCCCCCTTGACACCGTCCTATAGGCAGCCGCTACTCTGATGCAACACCACTTACGGGTGGATTCCAATTTACCCCTGTATTTGGCAAATCTAACAACTCCCGCCCACAACTCGGCGCCATATAGCAGGGCTGAATAGACCACACCAGTAAATCCGACCCGACGAATGTAGCTAGAATAGTTATATTAAAGATTAAAGTGTAGTGATCATGTGAAAAATGGGGTATCGGATTATTTGTAAAACTTTACGTTTTAGAATCCAACTAGTTCATTTAGACAATATATATATATATATATATATCATATATATGTATATATATATATGTGTGTGTGTGTGTGTGTGTGTGTGTGTGTGTGTGTGTGTGTGTGTGTGTGTGTGTCGCACTTCTTTTAACTTTACATCTCATAATTGATCGAACCGATTTTCTTCAAATTTAGCAAAATATTTCTATATATGGAGCCAAGTGAAAGGATACGTGAGGTTTCCTTTAGTAATTTAGTCTTAGAGATATCAGTTATTTTTACTTTCCTGTCAATTGCTCTAGAGCTAAGCTGCAAGAAGAAAAGTATTGTAATTATTCAAAAAATGAGATGTGGGTTTTTTCATTTCTCGATCTTTCATGACCCAGGGACCCAATAAACAAAAAAAAGTAGAGAGTAATTATCGTATGTACATACGTTGGCGTGTTTCAAGCTTAATAACTTTTGATTGGATAAACCGACTTTGATGAAATTTTGTACAGAGACTCTTGTATATGAGGTAATTTCGCGTATTTATGTATACCAGGTTACGGACTACCAGCACAATGACATGATGTCAACAGTAATCTGCAGAAATGCCAAGGCATCTGCTTGCAGTCTGGCGTGTAATTATAAATGTACCGGTAAATGCTTAGTCTTAAACAAACTCAGACCGACAACTTCTGTGAGCGGTCGGCCGTTGAGGGCAATATTTAGGGGTGGTGGAGTTGATTAAAGTTTAGAAATATCGATTTTTAAAATATTTTTATACTTTTTTTCATGTATCATTAGTTTTTCATCACAATATAATAATAAATAACCAATGCCAGGAAAATATAACGACTTTATTGTTAGATTTTTCTTATTTTTTTTTATTTTTATGGTTCCTGCAGGTTTTATTTAATGATACAACTGGTGGTAAAAAGCCGATCTATTTGTTTCTATGTTCCACATTAGACGTCGAATCGTTTGGATAATTAATTGTTTCTTGTCAGTTTTTTTTGCCGAACTATCAGTTTAATAAAACATTATAAATCTTTTTAATTAATAAGAGTTTGTTTTTAAAATCTTAATTATTAGTATTTATGCCTATAATCTGAAATTTAATTTCGTAGCAGTGTAAATGATAAATATGAAAAATAGATAAGACGGGATGGTAATTATATTTATTAATATATTTTACTATGTATGAAACATAAGGAAATGTTATATTTCTATTTAATTATTACTTACGTTGTACGTAATATTCTTTTATGAAGAATTTTAAAGTATTTCTTCTAATTAGACCTTAATAAGGAAAAGTTAAATGAGGTGTTCCACAAGTTGTTAATGGAATTTGATAAAAATAATTTATTTTATTGTTTGTTACAGAAAAGCATTGTTGTATAATAGTTTTATTACACTATATTACGTTCTTTAATTTAAATATATGTAAAAAAATCTGTTTCATTTTTAAGCGTTTATGAAATTCTTCGATTCATCATAACTATCGTAAGGATAGTGTTTTTTACGTTGACATCACTTCTTTCCCCGTAAATATTTTTTTTTTTTAATTATTATTTAAGTTACTCCGAATCAGTTAAGCCGATCGTTATAAGCTTTGAAATCGATTCACTAACTATTTTGCTAAATACTTCGATCTTTACAAGGAAAACTGTTTAACCGATTGATAAATTGTTATCCAAACTATTTAAACCACTGAAACATTTGATGTTATCAATGACTGGACATAAATTTTTTTTTTAAATTTATGTCAATAAACTTAAAATTTAATAAAATTACAATTAAATTTATTAATTATTACTTTAAAAATGAAATATTAATTTGGCAAGTATTGTATGAATTTCCCGGCTATTAATGGGGGGGGGGGGTGAATTATGATGAAATTTTATTGTAATATTATTATTAAAATAGACCAAAAAAGTATTAAAAAATTCCAAGAATCGATATTTTTATACTTTGATCGCTTCCCCACTTCCAAATATTGCCCCCAAAATAAACACATTTTTTCACCCAATTGCACTACTGCTATGCTTAGGAAGGCAAAAAAAAATAAATTCGGTTAAATATATACAATAAATAAAAATATAGCTTTTTATATTTTTAGGGAAGGAGGATAATTTAGAGGCAAAATTTTTTTAATATGGTAAAAGCTTGATATAAAGTGGGGTTATGTTTGTAAACTTTTGAGAAAATTGACCCCAAAGAAACTACCTACCCCACACCTCAGAGATATTGACACCAAATCTTTACCAATAAATTGCTCCATATACACGAATCTCTGTGCCACGTTTCATCAAAATTTGTTTATCCAGTCAAAATTTATTAATCTTCAAACACGTTGACACATATACAAACATAACCCCTCCCCGATTTTTTTTGTTTTTTAAGGTCCCTGAATCATGTAACTTCGAGAAATGCAAAATCCCCCCATTTTTAGACTGATTACCATACTTTCCTTCTTGGAACATAGTATAGCTCTTAGAGTAATGTTGCAAAGAAAGTAATATGAAATTACGAAGAAATCATATTACTTCTTGAAATAAAACAAAAGAAAAACGTTCTTATGATTTATTGACTTAAATGTATCAACTGATTTATATTTTTAAAATATAAGTCTATTTATGAAATGAATTCTAATATCCGAGATAAACGATTTTTTCAACGGGTGAATTATCCAATCGCATCATTTCTCAAAAGTTTCCCTTTCGGTAAAATAACTTTCTTTTTCATTTACAATGTTGTTAAGAAGTACTGAAATAATATGTCATGTACTATTCTAATTTTTTTTATCATTTAAAATTTTTTAAGAGGTATTACAGAACAAAAATAAACATTAAATGCACGAATAACCTTGCTTTGTGTGTTAGAAGGACAGTTGAAAAAATAGTTAAAAAAAGATAAATAATAACAATAATATTGTATTGTTAAATTAAATAATAACAAATATAAACATTGGCCGGAATTTATCAACCTAATTTGACGCGCTTAAACTTTTTAGTAACAATTATTTAAAAAAGTATAATTACATACGTAATACTTCGGCGAGTGCATTAGGTTTCGTATAAACAAAAAATAAGATATTTTTTAACAATATTTGTAAGGTATGTTAATATTTAAACCATTGAATGTTTATAATGTTGATTTTTCGTTTGATTTAAAATCATTATATTTTCTACCACCTTGTTTAAAAAAAAAATCAATTCGCTTAAACAGGTGTTAGTTTTAGATTAATACAGTGGAACGCCTACAAAACGGAACCTCCAAAAAACGGAAACCTCCTCAAAACTTACGGTTTTCCAAATCCCGATATATTTTTATAGAAATTAATCTCTTCAAGATGGAAAATTAATCTCTTCAACTCTGTAAAATGGAAACGGAAAGGAAACATAGATTTTACTTTTAATTTTACGTATTAATCTTGTCCCATAAGACAGAAAGAAAATTAAAAAAATGATTGTACATTCCCACGGTTTGCTAATTATAAATCCAGTAGAGATGATTATTATTATTATAATAATACAGTACTGTAACTGTTGTTTATCTAACAATCAACTTTCAGGTGAGGCTAAAGATGTAGACACAAGAAATAGTTATCGACTGGAAAAATAAAATTAAAAAAATAATCGCAGGTTACGAACTAAAATATATCGGTAATTGCGATGGAACTGATTTTTTTCGAGCTTTATCAAAAAAAAACACTGTGCTTAAAAAATGAAAAGTGTATTGGAGGCAAACAATCCAATGAAAGGGGACTGTTCTGGTATGCGGTTTTGCGGATGGCACGTTGCTTAAACCATTGGTGATCGGTAATCTTGGAAGCCTCGCTGTTTCAAAAATGTCGTTCAGTTACCACTGGAATGGTACGTTAATAAAAAGTCTTAGATGACGTCTAACATAATGGAAAAATGACTATATAATTTAATTAAAAAATTGTTAATGAAAATATAAATATTCTACTGTTTTTAGACAATGCGTTATGTCACCCTCATGGAAATTATTCTAACGTAAAACTTGCGTTCTTTCCACTAATCACAACTAGTGTAAACTCAGCCAATGAATCAGGGAGTTATTAAATCACAAAAATTCATTATCGGAAACACATTCTGCAGTCGCTAGTCGCCAATATGGATTCATGTTCATCTGTTCAAGAACTGACTCATAACTGTACTGGATGCACTAAGGTGGCTCTCTTCATCGTACAAACAAGTTACAAATAACTGTGTTAAAAATGCGTTTAAAGAAGCTGATTTCTGCACTGAAACCGATAATGATTATGTTCCCGATACTGTACTTTGCGTAGTACAACAATATTGCGTGAAGTTGAATTTCTGTTGCATAGAAAGTGGTCAAACATCGGTTCATGCTGAAGGCTACGTGGGTATTGATAGTGATTTGATAACCGAAGAAGGATTTTAGTCTGTAGATGAAATTATTTTCTCTGAAACAGGGAAGATTAACGAAAGTTCAGAAGAAGAAGAAGGACACGGAGAGGACGCAGAGAACAAAATTAACAGTTTCGGAGAAGAATTGCGTATGGTCTAACAGCTGGAAGAATTCACAATTCATATAAACAGCGATGATTTTCAACAGAAAATTATTTTATTTTTAAATTAGTGTTAAATCATGTTGTGTTGTAGGCTAAGAATTTTTTTCTATTTACTTATATTACTGAAGTTTATACTTGAAGTGAAGTGTATAAATTATTGAAAACAAAAGTTCAAAGTTCAAAGAATATGTCTTCTAATTCAACGTAACTTAAATGAAAAATTACTAACTTGTAAAAATATAAAACACCCTCTTTTAGTGTAACTGAACAATTTTTTGAAAATTATTGGTTAATGTTATCTATATGCAGTATAATTTTTGGATTATTCCAAATGTTTATGCGCTTGTCTAACTTTATTTGTATAATTCATACCACAGGACCTCACGATAAATTAGTTCGATCTTTAAAAATTCTACAAAACGGAAACCTCTTCAAAACGGAATTCTTACTCGGTCCTGTCAGATTCCGTTTTGGGGAGGTTTTACTGTATTTACCTTTAATATTATTAATATTAACTCCTCCCAATCAATGATAAGCCTATCATAAAAAAAAAATTATTTTCTTTTTACGTTTTTAAAATATTTGAAAAAGTGATGCTAATTTTTTTAACGATACGCTTTCTTTAACGTTCAAAATTAGCTCAGTTGTTAATCAGTGGCCGGATTAAATTTTCTAATATAAATATATCTTAGTAAAAAGGATATCTACCTACTTTAGTTGATATAAAGACGTAACTTAGTTTGTACGCAGCTACGATTTACACAATGAAACTTGAATAATATTATTACAGCCGACAAAAACAATAATAAATAAAAGAGAACAAATGGCGAGAGTTAAAGCAAGGTTATACAGTTAATATACAACATCATTACTCGTGATGTAAAAAATGCATTATAGAGTTCTATGCACGAAAGATTAAGATACTGCTGCAAAGCGCTACGGAAGATTAAGCAATCATTTAAAGTAAACTTTTTATTTTATAGAATCGTTGGTCTGTAGATCGGATAAGAATTGTTCTCGCTTCTCTTTCTTGTTAAAAAAAGTATTAAATTTATTTTATAATAAAAATTTATATATATAAATTGTACTCATACTTAATTAATTTTCTTGTCGTTAACACTTATTGACGCATAAAAATAATAAATATGTCACGAACAAGGTGTTCAGTTCTTTACTAAACTTACGCCTACTAATTTATTATTATCGGCAAGGTAAGGTTAAGAAAGTTAAGGTCGATCGTGAATTTCAGTTAGCCTTTTAAGAGAAAGTTAAACGATTTTATTAAAATGAAGTTCGATCGCGACTAAGTTTAATGTTTCATTAAAGTATGTACGATTATCCTTGCTTACAAGGATATTATGTGTATAGAAAACTAGTAATATTTTACTTATCGATAAGCGGCGGAATAATATCGATTTATTCTCTTGTAATTCTTTGCCGTTTATTCTATTTAACGATTGAAGTCGTATGAGTAGTGGCTGCCGTAAGTGTGACCGTTGAAGGTGACCTGATAGAACACAAAAATGACATAGTTGTTACCACAAATAAGGAACACGATTAAGTGCTGGGCTCGAGAGAAGAGAAGCGATCTCCCGTTATTTTCTTAAATAAACCGAATATACTGTTGTTTATCGGGTTTTCAAGCCCTCTAAATTATAGGTTTTATTTACTTAACGATTGACATTTACACTTTATTCACTGCAGGAGCTGATTTAAAACGAACATTACTATTTCCAGATAAAGCGACTTCAAACGACGTCTGAGGTTCTTTACATGCGTTTCAGTCAAAATAGAGTCAGGAATAGGTAAGGAAAAGTAGTATATTTATATATTCCATTTTTAACGGGGAGAGAGAAGGAAAAAATACCACCTCAACTTATTAACAGAAGGGCTGAAAATATAATCTTTCAGGATTACCATCTTAAGTTCTTTTGTTAATATTAAATGTATGATAGAACTAACAGATAAAAATTGGGTGTTAAGTCGAAAGGTTTGTAAAACCGAGTAATGGATAGAATTTTCATTTCAATTTGAACAAGAAATAACTTTTCAATCTTACCCAAAGTAAACAAATGGTTGAAGAAAAGGTCCGTTTGCTGTAGAAGGTTCTTTATATTGTCCTTCGGCCGATTGTCGGTTAGAATCGGTTTTAATTAACAATACATTCTGGCTACAGTTTTAATTAAAAATGCATTAAGAATCGTACTGAACTACTTTCCCGGCGGATATAGCTAAAATACCTATATTAAAGGTGAAAGTATAGTGATCGTGTCAAAAATGGAATAAATCTTTACTTTTTAGGGCCTAACTAGTACACCTAGATCAAAAATACATATGTATGTACGTAAGCACGTAGCGCTGCTTTTGGCCTTGTACAAGATCTGTAAATAAAGTAATGAGACTGGTTCAGAAAACCTTTTATTTACGATCCAATATAAATGGACTCTATCATCTTTGAAATAGTTCCCTTGGGAAACCACGCAACGCTTCAAACGGTTTTCACACTCTTCGTAGCATTGTTGGAACTCAGAAACCGGAATATCCTTCAGATGGCCCGTTAAAATGTTTTTAATGTTTTCTACTGTTTCAAAATGGTATCCTTTGACGTGTTTTTTTAAAGTCGGGAACAGGAAAAAGTTGCTGTGACTTAAGTCAGGTGAATAAGGTGGTTGAGGAACTACAGGAATGATTTTCTTTGCCAAAAACTCATTAATTGAGAGTGCAACATGACAAGGTGCATTGTCATAATGCAGCATTTAGTTGTCTTTGATGGCTGGTCTCACGCGAACAACTCTTTCCTGCAGTCTTTCAAGAATTTCTCGGTAAATATATTGATTACAGTCTGTTCAGTAGACAAAAACTCCAAAAGTCTCCGATTTGCTCAACACTGTTGTCACTTTTTGACGTTAACGGTCTTCCAGAGCGTGGATCGTCCGCAACTGATTTCCGGCCATCTGAAAATGCTTTAAACCACCTAAAAACTTGGGTTCGTGACAGAGCGTCATCTCCATACGCCCTTTTCAATTTTGAAAAAGTTTCAGTAGCATTCTCACCGAGTTTAATACAAAACTTGATAGCATAACGTTACTTATAATTAGTACCTTTCATTTTTGTAACGCACAACAAAAACTCTTTCACGAAAAGTTTGCTTACGTCTCATATGGCAAAAATAGACTAAAAATATTAATAACTAATATAAATCAGCTGTTCATATAACCGTATGTTTACTAGTAACTTTACAATATTTCCACTTTGGCTGTCAAAAAAAAAACTAGCCTCATTACTTTATTTACAGACCTCGTATCTCAGAACTGACCAAACCGAAGTTCTTCAGATTTGGTTCAAATATTTTTATAAATGGGGAATTGATCATAATACTCTTTTCAAAATTTATTTAGAGGGTGGGAGAAATCGCGAAAAAAAATTCGGTTTTCTTCAGAGGCATTTTAGAGAAAACTTTATTAAAAATAAATTTGATACATACAATGCATGTATAAATAATAAAACTAAAAAAAAATCACAAAATCTTTCACCACTTCTTAAAATTAGAATTATGTTTTTTTGTTCTATTTCGGTTTTAATATTTTTACAAATTATTTTGGTACATTATACATTATAAACAGTTGTTTTTTTTTTGTAGACTCAAAAAATGTCTACAGTTTTCCAAAATTATAAACGTCGGATTTGAAATACAGAAAAGTTCTTTCGAAACTTTTTACATTCTTGTTTTAGTGTTTATTGGAAGGGGCGTTTAAGAGGTTTAGGGAAAACTGCTTAACTTACGAATATTTTTAGAAAATTTGTTTTAAATTTATTCCACCTCTAAAACAGATAATATTCTTTTTTCTATCTTTTGGCTTTAACATGATGCTTAATTCTTATTTTGGTAATCATTATAAGCAATAAAAAAAAGCCTTATTGATACGAGGGTTCAAACATTTTAAAAAATTCCAAAACTTTTCTAATGTCACTTTTATTTAAATGTTTGTTATGAAAATAAAAATAAGACTTTTAATGATTGAATTGCAAAGACTTTACGGCGAAGCTGTATAGGTTTTGTAATGAAAAAGCTGTAGAACATAATCGTGTGATTTGGCAGAAATAGGAAAGTCATGCAATACTATGCCAGCTCTTTTCATTTACCATACGAATAAATCAGTCGAATGGTTAAGAAATGGCAAAAAGTATCGAAAAAAAAACAATAAAATTTTGTTTAACTGAACCAACTCAAACCACACTTATTTTGAGCTTTGATTTTTGTCCTGAAATCATTTACTAATATACATTCAGAGCTTAAAAATCATAATATCTTAATCCTTTAAGATTAATTAAAAATTAAGTTTACTTAGATTTTCATCTTATAAATTTTTTCCAAGAAATGTATCTTTATCTGATAAACCATAAAAAAACAGTTCTGCAAAATGTGGGTCAAATTGCTTGTTCCTCATTCGAAATAATAGAGAAGTTTAATTGAAAAGCTTCAAATTCTAATTCTGTTCTAAATATATATATATTTTACTAATGAGTATTTTATAAATAAAATAAATGTCACCGATTAGGTACGGTTTTAATTTTCTTTTTTTTTTTTACTAAGAAAACGCAGCAAAATTTTAAATGTTAAAATCATTATATCCGGATGTTCTAAAAATTTGTCTAAAAAGAAGCTAGGTTTTACTGTTCGTTACTAATCCCTTAAGAACAGAAAAAAAACTTGACTATAATGAAAGTGATCGATTTTTTTTTGGTTTTCTATGAAACGGAAACATACGAGTAGCATTAAATTAAATCAATTCTCGTTAATTTAAATCCAAAAGTTTAATCATAAATACAGTTTAATGATTGTACGAGACATATTCATAAAGTAAGGGCCGTCGGCTTATATTTAAATATTAGCGGGTCTACAATTTCACGCAAACAGGGCCATCTATCGGCTACTTACGAAGCCACGGCAGTTGTTTTTTTTTATTCTTTAGTCGTTTGCCTGTCGGTGAATGCAGATCGTAGTATTCGCGACAATCGTTTCTCCCGCCAGTTGTGAAGTGCGGGTTATGATTCGATTTTTGTGTGCAAAAGGATCTTCAGCTGTTGAAATTCATCGGGAGTTGTGCCTAGTGTATGAACTTACATTAATGAGCGAAGGAAAGGTTAGACAATGGTGACGAGGCTTTAAAAATGGCCGTACAAATGTGCATGACGAAGAGCGGAGTGGCAGACCCAGTATCCAGACCGACGAAATCGTTGAATAAGTGAACCGAAAACTGCGATGTGATCGGCGATTAACGATTAGTCCTCTAGCTGATGAATTCCTGCATAATGGACGCACCTCTATCTACACGATTGTCACAGAAAAGCTCGGATATCACAAATTGTGTGCAAAATTGGTACCGAAAATGCTCACCGATTAACACAATGAGCAAGGAATGTGCAGTGAAAGATCGTTTTTGGACCGCTATCGACAAGATGGAGATGATTTGTTTTCCCATATTGTTACAGTCGACGAGATCTGGATATCCTACATGAACGTAGAGTAGAAAAAACAGTGGCGCCATTCAAGTTCCCCAAAACTGAAAAAGTTTAAGCAATCTCCGTACTCGAGTCGTAAAATGTTGGCTACCGATTTCTGGGACGTAAAGGGCGTCATTTTGGTTGATTTCATGGAATGTAGATCAACAGACCAGCTGGATTACAGCTGACGTGTACTGCGAAACGCTCATCAAACTGAAACGTGCGATCCAAAATCGATGATGCGGGAAACTGTCATCCGGCGTAATCTTTCTTCACGACAACACGCGTCCTTACACCGCTACCTTAGCCAAGAAGAAGATTCAATATTTTCGTTGGGAATGTTTTGACCACCCTTAATATAGTCCCGGACCTTGCACATAGCAACTACTTCCTCTTCTTGCATTTTAAAAAGTGGCCTGGTGGACAACGGTTTGTAAACGATGAGGAACTCAAGACTGCTGTTGTCAACTGATTCAGTTTCCAGGTGGCAAACTTCTATGTAGAGGGGTTAAAGAAACTGGTACACCGTTATGAAAAGTGCTTAGAACTGAATGGCGATTATGTAGAAAAGTGAAGTAGATATATAGCAAACTAAAATTGTAAGAACTTTTTCTCACGAGTTAATTTTTTTAAAGACCAAACGGCCCTTACTTTATGAATATACCTCGTAGTATTCTCTTTGAAATTTATGAAATAATACAATTTCTATAAAATTACTGAGATCCCGAGATTAGTTTACCGGGGATTTAGATCTTTTCGTTAATAAACCGTATTTTGTACCATTCGGTTAGGTAGAATTTTGAGCTAGGCCTTTTACGTTGAGCACAGTGCAAAAATTAAGGACCAAGGAAAAAGCCTTACGCGAGTCTTTAATTGGTACTCAGAATTGTGCGTCACACAAAGTTCAACAGTGTAATTACCAGTCAAATTTCTGTTAACTTTTATTTGTTTGTAATTTCACTTAACCGTTTATTATTTTAATTTTCTTTTTTTTTACATTTATTTTCGTTTAATTGAACGTTAACTATTTATATTAACCGTCTTACATTTTTTGTTTTTATTATTTACATGATTAATTTACGCACGTAAAGATATTGCAGATATTTTGATTTGCATAAATCTGTTGAGAAAGCGTGAATTCTAGCCATCGTTATCGTCACAATAATTCAATCTAGTAAGAATCAAACATTTTCGATGTGTTCCCATAGCGTAGCAATACGTAAAGTTTAAAAAAATATTATTATCGACAAGTGGTTGTAAAAATAAAATTTATATCAGCACAGGAGTGAAACGACTGGGAACTACTACGTGCTGGCAATCGCGTGGTCTTAACAGGAGTATTTAAATATTTCATGTAGTTTTAGAAATGCTATCTACAAACAAAAAATACAAAAATAAAATTTAGCCCACTTAATAAATTTTATTCACGATAAACATTTATCTACTTTTTGTATAACTGTCACGATAAACGTGACAGTTATACAAAATCAAGCTTTAGTATACGGCATTTATTCACAGTACTAAATTATTACTTACCCGATACTGTAGTACTGTAAATAACCAAATGCCTAAAACCTCTTTCACAGTTAAATAAATATAATGTAAAAACAATTATTAACATCGGTCCAGCACCTCCCAATTTAAAGAGAAAATCGGTATTAACAAAAAACATGTCGAGTTTTACTCTTAATAAATGCTAATGTGAAATTGTATAAATTTGTATAAATCTGTGAAATTATAACAATCTAATCTTTACTAAGAATAAATAGCTCAATACCAGGAAAGAAAATTATTTTTTCAAATCTGATTTAAAATTGTGTAAATTTTTAAAGAGTGATTAAGCTAGGATCGTTCCAAAATCATTAAGTATTCATAAATCGACTAAAACATTTTGGAAAGTTCCTCTCTCTTTCTCTTTCCGTATATATATTTATAATAAAGTAAATTCAGTTAATTTTTTTCTTTATAGATATGTCAAATAATACCGAATATAGAATTAAATCTCAATAAACCCTGTTGAATTATATTTTTAATTTCAATCGAGCTTAAATCTGATGAGGTCTCAGTGGGAACTTCTCTTTTCCGGTAATTGTCCTTACTGACCTTGTAAAGATTCATTTCCGCCTACTATTCAGTCTGAGCTGAAAAAGTAAAATGGTTTAATCAATAAATTTTATTTATGCAAGTTGTCATTATTCTCTTTATTTTAATATAATTTTTAATAAATGAATAACAATAATTCAAAGAATTCTTTTTAATTAAAAAAAATTCTGATTGCTACTCTACTTAACGTACTTTATAAGAAATTTTGAAGGCTAATTCTAAATTAGATGATGTAACATTAAAGAATGCAGTATTGAAATTGTGATGTACATAAAAGTAACTGTAACATTTGACCATGATTTTAAAAAACTACATTAAAAATTAAAAATAGTATCTTTTTTCATTTATTTCTTAATATTTCAAATTTTTAAAGTATGTGCACAATTATAAATGAAACATTATAAAAAAAATTATAACAACAATTTACTAATCCATTATTTAGAGCCGACTTCGGAAGGTAGAAATTTAAAGAATGCTTGAAAAAGTATTTTTATTTACTTTTTAAGTCCGATTTTATTGTTTATGCTTATTTTATTTTACACCTATTGATATACATTTTTTATAGTATGAATAGGAATACAAAAAAGCATGTCCGTTTAAAAAAAAACACAAAAATTGTTAGCATGGTACGGAGAAGGTACAAACTTTGGTGTCTTGATAAATTATAAAAAAGAATGCATTAAACGACATAGGACGTGGGAAATAAATAAATTTTTTAAACATACAGTTTTTAAATGTTCGATTTAAAATAACTTAAACATCAGAATTAAATTAGGATATATTTTGTTATACAATACGATTTTAAGCCCTAATGACGGAGCTGGAAGGAATTAATATAATTTTCCGCGCATATTATTATATAATTTTATATATAATAATTTTCTAAAAATTCTAATACTTCATTAACGTACTTACCACTGTGCCAATTAATGTAAAAATAATAATTCTAAAAAAACTCCATACACAGTAATAGAGAGAAAAAATTCAATAAATTACCAATAGTTAACTTTCGTGGAATCTCGGATCATCAGTTGGTATATAATTCTACAATTATATGAAAAAATAAAAATAAAAAATCTAGCAAATATAAAATTAGATTATTTTATGATTGGCAATTTTTTTATTTTAATTTTTTCATATAATTATAGAATTATGTACCAACTGATAATGCGAGATTCCGCGAAAGTTAACTATTGGTAATTTATTAGATTTCTTCTCTGTATTGTTTTTTACAATTATTATTTTGAAATTTTATATATATATATTTGCGCGTGCGCACACATACAAATTCGAAATAGCAGCCTACATCTTTTCTGACGTCGATTGAAAAAATTAAAATAAAATTTTAAATGATTAGAGTAGTAAAACTATTTTTATTAGGGCGAACCACACCCATCTTTTTAGAAGTCGGTTTTTGACCTTGAGAAAGTTGTCATAATAGGAACTTTGTTGTTGAATTTTTAGATAAATGATAATTATGAACTCCGTTTATTCAAAATAGAACGGCCATTAAATTAAATCTGGTGTTTCATTAACTCAGGGAAAATCAAAAAGCTCTTGCTCAAGAAGACCGATTTTCGCTAACTTAATTTGGTTTAATACTGCTTACCCGTGATGTGACTGGTAGCATCTCGGCCTTTCATCCGGGGATCCCATTCGAATTCCGGTCAGGCATGGCATTTTTCACACACGCTACAAATTATTCATCTCATTCTCTGAAGCAATACCTAACGGCGATCCCGGAGGTTAAACAAGAAAAAATATATGCTTACAATAGATACCGCAGATAAAGAAAGATCAACGTTTTAACTTTCAGCATCATAACGAACCACGCTTCTAACTTGCCCTGCTCAAATTTTTTCAGCCTTAAATTGAGCGTAACTAAAGAAAATTTCAACCAATTTTTATCTGCACAACTTCAGATACTACTATAGCATATCTAATCTAAATTTCAATGAAATTGATCAAGTATTTTAAGAGATTTTCGGGTCACAAAATTTTATACATTATATATATATATATATATTGTAACAGGATCGGTATAGCGACCCTGAGGAACGAATT
This sequence comes from Lycorma delicatula, assembly GCF_047948215.1. Classification (NCBI taxonomy): domain Eukaryota; kingdom Metazoa; phylum Arthropoda; class Insecta; order Hemiptera; family Fulgoridae; genus Lycorma; species Lycorma delicatula. The sequence goes on from NC_134462.1 coordinate 27,065,888, forward strand.
CCTATTATTATAAAAGTAGTAGAGAATACAATAATTGGAGAATTCACAAAGGGACAAAACCGAGAACCCTTTTTATAAAGAATAGGTCTATTTAACAATCGTCATTTGTTATACTGACCGCTGGCACACAATAAACATCTATTTTATCGTAAGAAAAGCTACCGGACCTGTTTAAGGAATTCTTGGGAACGAAAGCCATCATTCTCACGTTACGAGTTGGGTCCGGTCAGGCAGATGAAAAGGTTAGAAGTATAAATATCCCAGCTACAAATGAGTACGGGCGAATCAGCCTAGCGAGACATTACGACGTCAGTCCCACAAGAGCAGTTCTGCGAGGAGTTCAGAAGGTAGGCTGCAAGTTGTGCGAGTTCGGTGAAGTTCTGCGAACCAGTCCAGCGAGATGTTACGACGTCAGTTCAGCGAGAAAAGTCTGTGGTGTGAGTCTGTGAGACGAGAGTGCGACACGTAGTCTGCGAGAGTATTCTACGGGGAGAACAGATGAAGGAGAGAATTTTCAGTGAAAATAAATTCGATACGATTAAGGTGACGTCATGAGGAAATTCCAGTACACAAGAAATACTACCGGTGAGTTACAGTAAAACTATAAGCAAAAGAAATAATGTACTAAATTTCGTTCAAAAATTGTTAAGAGTAGTTTTATTTCTGGACAGTAAAGGTATTTCCAAGTGAACTTTATATTATTATTATTTGTCAATAGAAGACTAGCGGTTAAAAAGGTTTAAGCCTAGCTATTTCTTTTCGTAATGGGTCTGAATTCTAGTCTTTCTATTTATCTACCTGGAATAAAATCCGAACGATTATTTATTTTAAACTCTGTCTTGTGTGTAATCTCTATTTATTATTTTCTATTGACATTTATGACTATTTGATGTGTAATATTATGATTGTTATTATTTGTTGATTATATCACGTATTAGCTTTATTTTTATGTCGTGTTTATTGTTTTGATTATGTTATGTATTAATTGTTTGATTTTTTATTATTGACCTGTAATATTAATATCGTTTACTATTATTAGTACTATTATCCTGATTATTACTGTGGTAGTAATTACTATGATTACTATTTGTGTTCATTAATTGTCTTATTATTGTCACTTATTATGATTATTATTGTCATTATTAAAATCGATTTGTCTTGTAACTATAAATATTTTAAACCAATAAACTTTAATTACGTAATTATATAATCGAGCCGCGAATCACGTGACAATATATTGTCGCGTATTCGCGGCTCGATCAGGATATTGAGAGATTGACAATTTTGAATGTTTATATAATTAAAGTTTATTGGTTTAAAATCATAAAATAATAGCAATGAAAATATTAATAATAATAAGCGAAAACATTTAACGAAAAATAGTAAATTAACAAATATTAATCATAGTAACAACCACAGTAACACTCAGAATAATAATAATAATACATGTCAATAACAAACAAACAATTAATACATAACATAATCAAAACAGTATACAATCATAATATTACACATCAAATAGTCATAAATGTCAATAGTAATAATAAAGAGAGATTACACACAACACAGAATTTAAAACAATCGTCAGGATTTATTCAATGTAGATAAATAGAAAACCAGAATTCTGACCCATTAACAAAAGATATAGCATAACCGCTAATCTTAACACTTTTAACCATTAGTTTTGTATTAACAAACAATAGTACACTAGATATACAAGTATAAAGTTAACTGCAAATACCTTTGCTGTCTACAAATGAAACTACGCTAGCAGTTTATAAATGAAATTTAGACATTATCCCTTTCACTTATTGTTTTACACTAACTCGCCAAACCATTTTTCGTATACTTGGAATTATTCGTGTCGTCACCTCAGTTGTATCGAACTTGCACTCGCACTGGAAATTCGTTCCTTTACTGTCCTCCCCGCAGAATGTTCTCGCTGATTGATGTCTGGCAAACGCACACCCCAGCCTCCTCTCGCTGGACTGACTTCGTAACTTCTCGCTGGACTGGTTCGCAGAACTCATCTCGCTGTACTGATGTCGTAACGTCTCGCAGATTCACATCTCGTAGATCCCGCACAACTCCGTAGTATTTATACTTCTATCTTCTTTACCTGTTACAATATATATATATATATATTGTAATATATATATGTTTCTTTATATATATATAAAGAAACCCCATTCTAGATGAATTGTATTTTCGTACTCGTACGTTAAACCGTAAAGAAAATTAATTTTCCCTCAATTCCATCATGCAACCGAAAGTAATACAATACTTTTTCAAATGATACAATATTTTTTCACTAATTCAACTATCTTATTCCTAGTTAAATATAAATTTTATTAAGTTTAAACAGCATCATCCCCTGCTTTTGGATTATCGTTTACTCATCATAGTATCTATCTTATAAAAAAAGTATCAGTAAAACCTTTTGGCATTATATTACGTGAATCGATTAATTGGAAGTGACATATTTCAGATTTCTAAAATAGATTAAACTCAACGTTAGCCCAGTAAATATAACTTCAAATCTTTATTAAAAAGGTGAGCTTTCTATATGAAACCTTATAAATAAAAAGACTTGGTGCAATAAAATTTAGCACATTTATTAATTTTTTCTTGCTCTTTCAAAAAATCAGTGAGTACACATAAAATCTACACTGTTTGTAGGTTTAAGGAAAGGGAAATCTAATTTTTAGCAAATATCTTCAAATCAGAGTTTTATGAAAAAAATAATCTTCCTTTTATAACGCTTCATTTTATTTTGTTTTTGTTTCATCGTCGTATGTAAATAAAACCTGATCGTAATAAAATTCAGAATACCAATCTTTCCTCAGTTTTTTAAATTATGTAAGATTTATAGTAAGATGAATAAATAAAATATTAATAGGCTTTTTACTTTGACGATTTACTCCCCGAAAATAACGTCTCCTAAGTGTTCAAAATTAAATGTATTCTATATAAATAATTAAGATATAAAATACTATACTGTTATTCTTACTTAATAGTATTTATTTCTTGTCAGAAATAAAAGGCTTGAAATAATTGTAAAAATGATAATGGTATTTCTAAAGATAAGCAAATTTTATAATTACTGTAAAAAATTGTATTTTGAAATAATAACTAAACGGTATTAGTAGTCTATAACACTATTACTATTAAAGACCGTAAATTTCATTTCATTAATTTATTTATATTACTACATATTTAAAATTAACTCATACAATTTTTCTAGAAAACATAACACATCATTTAATTTTACACGAATACTCAGGCAAGCTAAATGATGTAGAAGTAAATGATACTGGCTTCTAGGTTATTTGGTTTCGGGTTCGATTCCCGGTAAGAGTATGCCATTTTTCATCTATTGTCTAATTTAATATCTCATCTTCCTCATTAAAAAGATGCATAAGCATGAAAATATTCACTTTTTTTATTTATAATTAATAAAATATGAATTTAAAGAAATTAAAATCATCCATACTTAATCAGTGTTTCAAAAGAGTATCATGAAGTAAATAATAATAATGACCGATCCAAAACGGTCAGAGGGTGCGATTCGACCCGATGAGGAGAGATTTTCTCCAGTAGTAGGACACCCTTCCCCCAGGAGGGGAGGTTCTCGTGTCCAGGTGCGGGAAGTCCTCTCCGAAAAAGTGGCTATGAAAGCCTAACGGCGGTGGTAACCGTAAAAGTTGTATATCGTTCAACTTTTTTTGTTTGGCGATCAAACGAAAAATGTAAGAAAACAAATATTTTTCCCTTCACCTTTTAATTAAAATTATCAGCGCCTCAGTCGTGCTCACTGGTTCCTAAAAGAGTACAAAAAATGAAAATCTATGATAACTTTCATTCTTCCTCTAATATTTACCATTTATTTTCTAATTTTACTGGACATACATTTCATATGGAAAGCCTTACTTTGTATTAGTAACGTGAAAACAAAGACAACTTCTAAGGAAAACTTCTATTCTTAACTACAGAATTATTCTCTAAGGAAAATATTCTTATTTAAAATTTATTTTTGTTAGTCAATGAAAGACATTTTTTTATTAGTTATTTTGATATGCTAAAAAAAAAAAAATATTTTTCTTAGACTGAAATGAATGATAAATATTCTTTAAGTGTAAATTAAATTTATTTGAAAAATTTCTTTTTAAAACAACATAAAATATTAAATAAAATGCCCAGTAATACTAAGCATGAATCTGTTGTGTTTCTATAAGAAATAATCTAAAAAAATTACTCGAATTCATTATTATAATTGAATCTCTTCCACATTGTTATATAAACTGGATAATGACACAAATCAGAGTATCAGCCGTAGAGTGGTTATATGTATTTCGGGGTTTTTTCTCAGTTTTTTATTTGTAATTTAATTGGTGCATGATTTTTATGACGAGTCATGTGACCGTAAAAACTTTTAAACGCAAATGTTTTGCGATACCGGTAAATAAATACGTTTGAAATCGTTCCCGAGGTCATTAATTAAAGTATACTACGCTTTTTTTCTGTTTAGCTTCCGGAACCACCGTGAGAAGATGAATGAGGATGATATATATGAATGTAAATGAAGTACAGTCTTGTACGGTCTCAGGTTGACCATTCCTGAGATATGTGGTTAATTGAAACCCAACCACCAAATAACACCGGTATCCCCGATCTAATTTTCAAATCTAAATAAAAGTTCGATATAAAGATTATAAAAGATAATATAACATTATAAAGATTATAGTCTTTCCTAGAATTTGAATTTTAGAATTCTCGACTTCGAAATCAGCTGATTTGCGATGATGATAATACTACAACAGTCAGAAAAGCAACAAGACTTTAGTTTTTTCTTTTTGTGCGGACAGTTTTTAAAATTAAAGATCAAAAATGTTAATGAAAATTACAAATTATACCTCAGATTTTCAGACCGTTTTGTTGCTTGTTAAAAATTTACAATTAGGGCTTCAGAAGTCAGATTTGGTGTAACCGGAATTTGCGGCGATCGCATGTAACGATTTGCAGATCTTCTATTTTTTTTTTTTTTTTTAATGTAGATTGATTTGATGATATAACACAGGACACACTGACAATGTTAACAATGTTAACACTGAATATACCGAGCTCTTCGATCTGACTTCTGTCATTAAGATCTCACTTGTGCGTGATAGGGATGTAGAAGTATCATCAGTATGTTGCTCATAAAAAACCCTTCCTTATGTCCCCTCCTAATTTCTTACGTGTAATAAAAATGAATCAATCATAATTTACCTTCATAAATTTTTTTATTTATTTTAAAGGTTTTATTATTCATTTTTAACAATTTTTTAGTAAACAAAACAACTATAACGGAAAACAGATATATTTTTATTTTATTACAACTGAATTTTCTTTAAGCATTTTTTTCAACTAATAAAAATACTAGTCTACAAAATTTAACACGAATAGCACGTCTATAATTTCTATTTTCACCTTTTCTTTATATTTTTCTCAATTAAAATACGTAATCTAGGGTTCTTATATTAAATACGTTCTTGTCCTAGATTTATTTATAGGACTACCATCAGAATTATTACTCAGCATAACAATACACTTTAGTTATTTTTTTACCTATGATTTTTTTAAAATTAATAAATTTAATTCAGAATTACATCGTTTAATTTAATTTAATGCGTGAGATATAACCTGCGTTACTATCATTAGTAACAATATAACGCGGATCTAAAATTTCATTGTTAAACTCCTTTGTTAAGTGCAAAGGAATGTTTTTTTTATATTATCATTGACTTATCAGGTAGTAAATCAGTCGAACTGATTATTTGTAAAACAGAGAAACTAAATAAAAAAACTGTCGTTTTTAAGAAATGATTAATAAAATTAAAATTTACAATAATTAAAAGTAACCAGTTTTTTTAAGGTGAAAGTGGTTTAAGCACTCTTTTATATATTTATTCATTTTTTATACATGCCAATTAACAAAGCTTATTTACGCATTTAATTAAGCCTGTGTGGGTAGTTTGTAAACCATTATGCTAGTAAAATATATAATAATATATTCTTAGTTTTTATGCAATGCAATAACATAATTGTCATTTGCAATTAACTTTTTTATCAGTTAATTAATTTTGCGTGATATATTTTTACCGATAAGCTTTAACTCGCCTCGTAATAACGGTAAAAAATGTAAATAATAAGCGTAAGAGCGGTTGTCTTGATTTGCTTTCATATTACTCTTTCGTTGAAACATGTAATTTAATTTCATTACGAATATTTTATTTCTCAAAAATATCTAATGAAAATTAGATCTTTTGACAATTTTCCGATCGAAGGTGATATTAAAACTGCGTGGACGCAAGAAAAAAGGATCATTCAGGGACTAGGCACAGAACTCTTGACGTTCTTATATATTGTGCTGTCGTTGCGTTAGGTTGCTCTAATGTTATGCCACCGCGCCGCATGACTCTCAAGGTAGCATCAGCATATGCCTCGGTGTCGACAGAGACGGTGCTGGTGATCACGGGGCAGCCACCTCTTCAGCAGATGGCAGAGGCTCGATGGTTGGGCCATCGGAGAATTCCCAAGCAGGACATACATGCGGTCCTGTTCTGAGATTGGTAATCTAGTTGGAATGCGTCCATCAAGGGAAGGTGGACGCACCGCCTTATCGCGGATATAAAGCCGTGGGCCAATCGAAGGTTTGGTGAGCTGAACTACTGGCTTACGCAATTCTTGACCGGCAATGGGGTCTTCCGCGCCTACCTGTGTGGTAGGAGGAGAGCGGATGATCCCTACTGCCCTTACTGCGGCGACCCGGATATCCCAGAACACGTGGTGTTCTGGTACCCGCAGTGGGATGATTACCGCCAAGCTTGCTCGGCGATTACCGGACCGCTCAGCGTGAAGAGTATCATCACCACTATGTTGCGGGGCCCCAAGACGTTTGATAGCATTGCAGGGTTCGTGGCGAGGTTTCTTCAGGAGAAGGATCGGGGGGCTCGGGGATGAGGAACAGTCCTCTGCGCGTGCTTGCACGAGTAGGCGGTAGCGATGAGGCACGGGGACTCTCGCACTCCCGAGCGAAAAAGACCGAGTCCCGGCGGGGATGCCCCACTCAGGGTGTCCTCGTTAGAAGCACTGGCATAAAGACCGAGTCCTGGCTCCCGGAGTGGGGACCCAGGGACGGCATAGCCGGGCCTGGTGGATCCACTCTGTGGCTTTGAGGCGGGCGCAAAGTGAAATCCGACCGGCGGGCCGAGATGTGGAGGCCCGTTAGAGTAAAGGTCACTGCCCTGGCTGTGTAATACTTAACTGTAGGATCCGGTCCGGGGAGAAGAAAAATACAAAAAAAAAAGTTATGCCACCGATGTTTCTCGGAAGATCGTTTCACAATTGAAATCGAATAGTCGTGAGACAAGAAAATAGAATTCTGCTTAAAGAACATCGGTAACGTGATGATTAGATTGTAAGTAAAGTCGGTAATACTTTATGTTGTATTTTAACTCGGTTTCTGCATAAACAATCATTTAAAATAATAATTATAAAATCTCATACGATTCGGTTGATAGAACATCACTTTTTTCAACATTAATAGAATTAAGTTTACATAACAAAACCGCAAACTTAATCAAAACAACATTAACTAACCCGCACTCTAAAATAAAATTTCTGGGAGAATTATCTGATTCTTTTCCCATTGTAACCGGCGTAAGGCAAGGAGATGAACTTTCTTTGCTACTTTTTAACTGTGCTCTTGAAAATATAGTTAGAGAATGGAAACAAATTTAGACAAAAATATTGGAATAAGACTGTGAACTGAAGGACTAAAGATTAACTGTTTAGATTTCGCTAATGATATGCCATTACTAGCTAAAGACTGGAAAGAAGCTGAACAACAAATTAAAGAATTAGCAAAACAAGCTGCTAAAATGGAAAATCGCGTTTCAGAAAACGAAAATGTTTGACTAATGATAAAAACTGCTTGAATTTCCTTAATATAAATAATAAAAAAATAGTGTGTAATTTCCAATATCTCGGAGAATGGATCAGCTTGAATTCTTTAGATAAAAAAGCATTAACAGTTAAGCTAATAAAATGGAATTAGTTTTCCAGCTAACGTAAAACACATAAAACAGTCTTTATCATGGAACTCAAAATTTAGACACTATAAAACTGTGATAAAACCGAAAGCACTACATGCGGCAGAATCCCTAAGATTGTGTAACAAAGGTCTACTAGAAAATTTAGAAAAAAGGAATGGAAAATTATAAGAAACATTTTAGGGCCTAAATTTCAAAATAAGTAAAATTAATTCCGAATCAAAAACCTTATACAAAATTGAAAAACTGTCAGACACAATAAGGAAAAGACGAACTGTATTCTACTTCCATTTTTTAGAATGAGTAACAGTAAATAGACTAAAAAATATTTTTTTTTTAGTTGCAAATGGTTCACACAAGTTCAAGAATATCTAAAAGAAATGAAGCTAACAAGAGAAATTATAAGATTTTAAAGAGAATATTAAAAGTTAAAATAAAAAGTTCCAAGAAGCGCCAAAACTCAAGGACAACAGAGTTAAACTTTCTAAGAACAAACGAAAGAGATATTAGAAAGAATGAAGAGGACAGGGCAGATAAAAAAAAAAAGAAACAACCGCAAATAAATAAATGATCAACGTGTTCCAAGGTCAACTATTCGGGGAAAAAATCTTAACATAAAATGAAAAGGAAATTATATGAAACTAATTGCATTGTAAATCGATGTAATTAAATAAAAATTATACTATATAAAAAAATTGTATAAGATTACAAAATTATATATGATTGCACTTCTTAATTTACATCGACGAAAAAACCGAGTATTTTTATTTATATTCCTGTACCCACTGATCGGGCATTTTTTTCATTGATTAAAAATCTACTTTTTGATTCTTCAAATTTTTTTCAATCGTAACAGTTCTTAAATTATTAAATGCCTCTTTAATCGGATTTAAATATTCATATTACAAATTATTTTAACGGTTTAACTCGAGGTCACGTTCTTAGGAACAGTTTGTGATCGGACAAGATTTTTTCGAACTGTAATTAGATATGCGGCCTGTTTTAAAGCACAAATAATCTGAAATAACAGTAATAATAATAATCATAATAATAATAATAAAGACTTTTCAAACTGCTGCATAAGTACAAGTTGAACGCGTGACCGTGGATTTTTTTATTATAACACTTTTAAAGGAAATCATTTCATACACCGGTACTTATAAATACGTGTTTTGATTAGAAATGCAATTTTTTTTTTATACTGTGGCGCTTGATTTTGGAAAACTACATACACATGTAATCTTACAATGTCACTGCAATTATATCTTTCTGATATGATATGATGCTATTTAATGCAATAAACTACTTAAGTAGAATATATATATTTTTACTTAAGTAGAATATATTTTTTTTATAATAAAAAAATTAAAAATTACATTTCCTTTTTTCCAACGAGACTTATCAGTCATCTGACAAATATGCTGAATCATAACATGTATTTTCAATCATCATCTCCAATTAATCATTCATTTTCTTTACCTATTCTAACTTTTGTTTTCCATTTTACTTTTTTATTTCTACAGTTGTTTCTGAAATTAGATTAACTAATCCTCAGTATGTATTATATCCTACCGATGTAGTTCATCTTGTACCAATAATTCCCGACCGGATTCTTTTATCTCCGAATCCTTATTTTCCTGTCACAGCACCTGTCGAAAATTCTTTTATTCTCAACCTTTTGCTGCCATACAATGCTGCACTATATACAGATACTTTTAAAAATGTCTTTCTAATTATTAAATTTATGTTCCACACCAATAAATCTTTTACTTTCCCGTCTAGCGCTATGGCAGAGCTATAGATGTATAAGGGAAATTATTGTAATCAGTCCAATTTGGAAAAATACGGTTTTCACCGAATCATGATATTTTGACACCTAAAATACTCAAAAAACCGGATGGAAATTTTTTTGGAAAACTACGTGTGTGTATTAGGTATCGCACTCTAAATCATCTTATATCTTCAGAACTACTCGATCGATCTTCACCAAACTTGGTCAGATTTCTTCTGTACATGGGGCATTAATATTATTAAATTTTGAACTTAAAAGGCCAAGAGGATGAGGCTGTAGAACAAGGTCACCCTCAGATTCTCGAGATTTCGCCTAATAATTTATTTTTCTTAGGCACATTTGTTAACAATTAAAAAATAGTAATATTTGCAAACATTTTTTTTTTCAAAATCTCACCCTCATCCTAAAAAATTCTCTAAACTAATGGCCAAGTGGGTATACGTCAATAGTCACCACAAGGAACACTAGTATAGCACTACGTATTTTAAATTAAGTTGTGTGTTTATGAGTGTGTGAGCCGTGCATCAGAAAAAAGACGCGTGACGGAAAAGTCCTACAACTATGTTGTCAGCCGGCCTCCGTGGTGCGAGTGGTAGTGTTTCGGCCTTTCATCCGGAAGCCCCGGGTTCGAATCCCGGTCAGGCATGGCATTTTCACACACACTACAGATCGTTTACTTCATCCTCTGAAGCAATACCTAACGGTGGTCTCGGAGGTTAAAAAAAATACAAAAAAAAACTTTGTTGTCAGCTTTTTCTTTGACCTCGAACCGGCCCGCTTTTTGTAACTTCCTTGCATCGTTCGTACTTGTAATTTTACCAGTTAAATTATAATATTCTTTAGTTTTTTTTATATAATATTCACCTACCTAAATGCTCAATTCGCCACTGTAATGGTTTGGTTTTAATCTTACGCATAAAAAGGAATACGGATCGAATTATAAACGTCATTTTTTCTTGAAGCGTAAAATAAAAATCTTTAATTCTTCGTTTTGAGCTTAAACGTTCTCTTGCATCCGCATATAGGCGACCTGAATCGAGTTACAAATAGCCTCCAAAAACGATTAAACGCTACCATGCAAAGATTAATTGTGAAATCGTAGGAGAACCGGTTTCCCACCGCCTCTTCACCATGCAAATTATACGATAGCAAACCGGCACACCGAACTCACGAAAACGCTGGTGGTATTCGACCCTACAAGCAACATCTTAATTCTGTTTACCAAATGGGCCAGATGTACAGTGAACATCCAGCTCTACCAGTTGTAGTTAAATTGTTTTCTATTCGTTATAGCCGTAAGAAGGACAAGGGAAAATAATTAAGACGTGGACTACGTATCCTTTCCGTATCGAAACGATGTGTATACACACTGTTTCGATTCGACAGGGGAAGATTTCTTAATTGAATTCTTATTTTTCTTTCAGCAGAATGATAATAAAAATATAAATTAATTTAATCTGAATTCATATTTAATCAGAGCTTTCAAAAATTAAGTAAAAAAAAAAAAAAAAAAAAAAAAAAACAATAAAAATTACTGAACTGGAATTAATTTTACAATGCAAATCGATTGGTAAAGGGAAATTCTTTATCGAATGGAATCGTTGACAGATTTATTTAGTAGTCCGTAAGTTTTAGATCATTAAGATTTTAACACTTTTTGTCGATTACAATAATTTTTTTTTGTCTTCAGTCATTTGACTGGTTTGTTGCAGCTCTCCAAGATTCCCTATCTAGTGCTAGTCGTTTCATTTCGGTATACCACCTACATCCTTCATTCCTAACAATTTGTTTTACATATTCCAAACGTGGCCTGCCTACAATTTTTCCCTTCTACCTGTCTTTCCAATATTAAAGCGACTATTCCAGGATGCCTTAGTATGTGGCCTATAAGTGTGTCTCTTCTTTTAACTATATTTTTCCAAATGCCATTTGCCGCAATACCTCTTCATTTGTCACTTTATCCACCCATCTCATTATTAGAATTCTCCTATAGCACCACATTTCAAAAGCTTCTAATCTTTTCTTCTCAGATACTCCGATTGTCCAAGTTTCACTTCCATATAAAGCGACACTCCAAACATACACTTTCAAAAATCTTTTCCTGAAATTTAAATTAATTTTTGATGTAAAAAAATTATATTTCTTACTGAAGGCTCGTTTAGCTTGTGCTATTCGGCATTTTATATCGCTTTTGCTTCGTCCATCTTTAGTAATTCTACTTCCCAAATAACAAAATTCTTCTACCTCCATAATCTTTTCTCCTCCTATTTTCACATTCAGTGGTCCATCTTTGTTATTTCTACTACATTTCATTACTTTTGTTTTGTTCTTGTTTATTTTCATGCGATAGTTCTTGCGTAGGACTTCATCTATGCCGTTCATTGTTTCTTCTAAATCCTTTTTACTTTCGGCTAAAATTACTATATCATCAGCAAATCGTAGCATATTTATCTATTATTACAATATATCTATGATTACAATATCTAATATAACTACAATATAAAAATATTTAAACTTTCAACTCGGCTCTAAAGTTCTGAGATGGATTAAAATTTTTATATAAATTATTACATATATATATATATATATATATATATATATATATATATATATATATATATAATGGTCTATTTATTTATATATTTCAATCGAACGGATTTATTTCTAGAATTAACACTCGTTCAGACAAGCTGTATTTTGTATTCTGAGTACAGTTATTAAGTTCATGAACATATGGTAGTGCTACGATACCGCAACCCGCGTACACAATAAACATACTCTATTACGTGTATCTGTTTGTTTACGTGTGTGTCTGCAATTATTACCATACATTTGTTTTAAAAAATGAATGAAATTGAAACTTATGCGGAAAATTCCACTGGAATATTATCATTAACTGCAACCTACGTATGTCACCATTTTCTCCACCATGTAATTTACGCAAACATCCAATTTTTTTAAACATTTGTTTCCAAAGACCTGTCAATTTTTGAAGAAATATTTAAACAAACAAAATTAAGTTCCTAGGATTACCTGTGACAGCGTGATTCAGGCTATCGATTTTTTTAAATTATCTACCACTCGAATGAAACTTGATCGATTCATCTCCGTATTCCTTTCTGTTTTACGCTGACTTCTAGGCCTCAAAAACCTTCATCCTAAATTATCTTTGTCTTCGTTAACTATTTTTCCTCTGCATCTACTTCATTTCATCTAAAAGCGAATTCGTTAACTCAGGTGTTTTATTGCATGGCCCATCAACCTTGTCTTTCTTCCTATAAGATTCTACCGTTGACTTCTTTTTTGTTTCATTTGTCCTAAAACTTCTTAATTTTACACTCTCTCGACGGTTTAAGTTTCAAAATTCTTCTAAGACGATATATTTCAAAAGACTCAAATACTATTTTCTTAGCTTTCTTATTGTCAGTAAAGTATATTTTTATTTTTTGTTTATATTAAATAAGTACTTTTATGGCAAATGTTGTAATGTACATACTGTTTCTAAATAAAATTCGATTTTTTCTAACTTTTCTTTGTTTTATTCAATTTATCTTACACCAGTTTGTTCAGTATTAAATTCTCTACAAGTTTTTTTTGTGTTTATTACCCATTTAACAATATTATTGAACGTCAAACAAAAAAAAACAGGGTTTTTTTACCCCCAATTTATTAGGTTACACTCCATATTTCTCAAAACCTACTGCAGATACGGTTCTATGGCCTACTTTATTCGATTTTTCAAGTCAAAACTATCAGAAATCACTAGTTCTGCTCCTTAATTAACGTTCTAAAAATTTCAGTACGACGTCATTTCACCGGTGTAGCTGTAATTCAAGCGAAGTTTTTCACCAGCCGTAACTCGCAAATAAAGAATTTTCAAACGTACGTTTATATGAACTTTTTCCATCATTTTCACGAGTAGAATACATCATGAAAGTCCAGGGAGAATTTCGTCATACACTCTGTGTAATTAATATCAATTTATCATTACTACAGAACAGTGTAATATTTAATCGTAATGAGTGATTAATAAATATTTTTTTCTTTTTCAGATTTTTAACAAAATTGGCATGTAAATCCGCAAAATAAAAAAAAGGCACATGAAAGAATTTCGTATTAGTTGATGTTAACAATTACAATACTAGTAGATTAAAAAAATATTATTAAATAACTGGAACAATTATTTAAAATAATAATAAAACACGGAACTTCGTACTTACAATTACAGTGGTAAGAATATTATTAATTTATAATTATATTAATTTAAATAAAAATTTCCAGTCACATGATTAATTTACTAATTTAACGTCTAGTTATAACTTTCCATACGGAGTGGCAGCAATGTGTATAAAGTATTATTTCCCATCCAAGGGGTTCTTAATTTGTCACTTTACAGTACAGGTCCCAATCTTTCTTATGACCTTAAAGCATGATAAGTATTTGAGGTAAAAACAACACTAATTTTAGTCACTTTTTCGACAGTAACGGTCCCTGTTAGTTAACAAAGTCAAGTTATCGTTTATAGAACCAAATATCATATGTATTCCTTCGGGCTCGGCACACGGCAATAGATATTCAGCATAGCGAAGAAGACTACGGAAAAGGGTTTCATTCCTCACTATCTTTAGAGATCCTGGAATTTTTGGGATTAATTTCGATTCATGTCTGGTAGCTTAGACCGTTACGAGTATGTTATTTAACATATATACAAATATTGGATATTTAAAAAAAATAAGATCCTTAGCATGAATTTACACACGAAAGATATTATGTTATCGTATTTTTCAAACGGCAACATTTTATTCGAGGTAAGTTATATGCAGTGGTTGAAATAATCCTTTCTTTTCAATTATGCCTCCTTGGAACGGAACTACTTTGAATATACAGCCCCAAGGGAAAATCAGGGAGAATTCATCCCTGTACTTTTTCCGCCATCTTTGTGCGAAAAATTGAAAAATTCTAAGTAACATCTTTGACACCACGTGCAAGGCCGTTCGGTCTGCAGCATAATCCCTATGATATTACTCGGAGTAAACATGTCAAAACCTCTTAGACATGTTTTCCTGAGATGCAAGAACCGATCGCATTCGAACACCTTGTATTGTGAGGAGTCTTCCCTTCCGCGATATTCACACTCTACGGGGAATTCTCAATGCCCGCGTGCATAGATATGCTTTTATCAGCAATTGGGTCAACTAGTACCCAAATTCTCCGTGCTTGCGGTCCAGCTATCTGTGGAAGTTAAACAATCTTTTCATCCATAAATGTAATTTTAATACTAATTCCACGGTGTCATACAGGATATGTAGATTTTCAATCCAGCCCAGGCTCTGCGATGAATAGAAGGATAAAATATTCTTCAATATCCTTGCTTTTCTTTCTTTTTGTTATGTATTTGTATAAATTTCTTACACTTAAATAAAATAATATAAAATTCCCGACCTCCATGCTGAGTAGGTAGCATCTCGGTTTTTCGTGCGGAGGTCTCGGGTTCAGATTCCGGTCAGGCGTAGCATCTTTTCAACGATACCAATTTCCACAAGCTAATGACCACAGCTGTTAATGCCTGCTTATTCATAAAAAAAAGAAAAAAAGTAGAAAAATTTAATTAAATTAAACAAAATATGATCCACTTCAAAAAAGGCTCAAAGTAAAAATAATACTTTTTAAATAGCGATTATTTAAAGTCAACTTCAAAATAACAGTTAAGTTGCCGATAAATTTTATTTTTTTAGTTTGGTGATTTCTAAAAACTGAAATATAAAGAATTGAAAATAATTATTTATTACTTTTAACTCTATTGTTGCATAACTATAAGCGGAAAAAATAACAGTCAAAATTATGAGTATAAAGATTGTTGCAAATGTCTACGTTTCAAGACCCCCTTAGTCTAAAAAAAACGACAAAAAATAGTAGTAGTAATTTTCAATAGATGTATGTATGTGCGTATATTAGCCTGTATTTTGATTAATATCTCTGGACTGGCACAACATAGATTCTTCGAAAATAGCTCAAAAAGTTTAACATATGGGACATTGATGGAATAAAATTTTAAACAAAATTAAAAATATCTGATATGGGCACCACATGACTTTCTTATACGCCTATTAAATTACATAAACACGTTTTTTTCAAATTAAAAGTACATAAAATTTTATTTCATTAATTACTTTTGATATTTTTTAATTTTTTTTCTTTATTGTTATCATTGAATTATTTATTGTAAAGTTTTTCTACAACCAGAGGTTAATAATTATTAATAAATCAGCATATTTACTGATGGGGGGAGAATGGAGACTCATACCAAACCAAGAGGTACATAAAGTCGTAGAACCAGCAGTAGACTAGAAAGAAAAAAATCTCCTTCTTTGGACACATAATAAGAACAGAACCGAACAGGCTCATCAGGAAATTGGTCGAGAAATACTGGAAAATGTCCAAAACACCGACCCCGGTAACCAAAATTAAACAAGATATGCAGGAACTAGAAATCACAACAGAAGATTTACGAAACAAAACTGACAATATAAAAATATTAAAAGAAGCAAACTCCAGATTTAAAATTAAAGAAAAGAAAACAACAACGAGGGTTTGTTCAGAAGAACTCAAAAAAACAAGATCTGACAGAATGAAGAAAAATTTGGAAGCAATCGAGAAGAAAAATAAAAAGAAAAGACGAACCGAGTTGACTAAAGTGGTTCACTGTGACCTCAAAATCCTAAAAAAAATCAATGTATTTAAATTAAAAAAAGCTAAAAAAAAGTAGATGAAGTCTGACTCAAACCGATGTGCCTTCCCCTTATAAGATCCAATTATTTTATTAATTAAAATTTCATTTGCCTATAACTCTGGAACCAGTTAAAATAAGTACCACTTACGATAAATCGTTGAAAAGCTCTCAATGAGGGCTAAGAAAAAGTCAAAAATCCAATTTTTTTTTGATTTTAGGTTTTTTTGGACACTTTTTGTTTAGTCGATTGCAATCAAAGGGAGAGGTGCACAACTAGATGTTACAACAGTTCTAAATCCAAAATTTCAACATCCTGCGGCTAATCGTTTTTGAATTATGTGAGATATATACGTACGTCCGTACGTACAGACGTCACGTCGAAACTAGTCAAAATGGATTCAGGAATGATCAAAATAGATATTTCCGTTGAAATCTGAAAACCGAAATTTTTCGCTATCACAGTAGTTCCTTTACTTCGTACAAGGAAGTAAAAAGAATTACATAATTGTTTTGAATACTTTATTTTCAGTATAATGATCGTAGAAAAGTAAGCTTTAGAAAGGTGAAGTATTCATTAAGTTTTTAAAATTCCGAAGTTTTAAGTCGATCGGATTTAGGACTTATTTATGAACGGATTAAGGGATTCAACATTATTTCTGAACGTTATTACTTCAAAATTGGAAAATCGTTCACCAAAAAAGCTGAAATTTGACACATAAATATTTATATACACACAAAAAATTTTAGTCATAGCGAACACACATATCGGAATCATTGAAATGGAATCGTAAAATATTTAGGATAGCGTGTGTTGCTTTCACGTCCAACAAATAGTGCTGTTTTTCAAAAAAAGCATGTTTTTACCTGTCGCAGGTGTGACATCTATATAATAGTAAGTATATAAAAACACGCGCTATTCGATTGCAACGTTGTCAAAATTTCAAAGCAATCGGTGAAGAACTTTCGGAGATTTAAGATTTTGAACAAACGAGCATTTACATTTTTATATATATAATATAAATTGTTACTTAATTTTTACTATTTTCTTTTTAAAATTTTGTTAAACTTAAAGGCTGTGCCTACAACTTTTGTAAACCTTTGCCGCGTTTTTATTCGTTTTTTTTTTTAAAGTTGTTATTACTCACTTTTTTAATGTTGAAACAGCATTGAAAATTAAATACTTCCTGTTCCAACAGGAAGAATGTGAAATGCAAACTGTTCTTTGACACCTTCAGCAAATATAGTTTGACGTATGGTACCGCAATAAGGTTTGTTCTCGCATACAACATTTTTCTCACATACATATAAATGAACACATTTTATATACATTTGTTTATTAAACTTTGAAAAATAAGATATTAGTAAGTGTAAAGTTCTTATTAAATATTTAATAAGAATGAGAATATTTATGTTTTTTCAGATACTTTTCCGCTATTAATATAATTTTCTTTTAGGTGCCGTCATTGTAAAGTTAGAGCACCATTGCCTCTGCTATTAGTATCAGATAATTGAGTTTTTCTTCGCTAAAATTAATAAAATAATTTGAATAACTTATCTTAATAATATGAATAAAATAACTTGCTGTGTCGATCAGTCAGATTTACGTTTTTCAGTTTCTTTTTTTGCCCATATAATTTTTTTTTAATTCGAAGGCGATTTACTTTTCACCTTTGGTCGTCTTGTTCCTTATAACAATTATTTGCATTTCCGAAAATTTTTTGTCCGTGCGATTTGTTCAAATACGTCTTTAGAATTACATTTTGAAGTAGCTGCCTTTAACCCAATGGTTAATTAAACCAGGTGATAACTTTACGACGTATGGGTGATTCTTTTCCTCTGGTGGTATTCTTACATCAGGAAGTCTTCTTCTATCTGTTACTGGATCTTTTCTTTTACATCTTTATGACATCGTATTAATTCCTTAATCGGTTAAATTTTACCGTTTATTTTTCTTTAAACTTCCGAATTTCTCAGTCTGACTTTTCAACCGTTTTGATTGCGCCGTAACTTTAATCTTGTTACTGATTGATTTTTGTCTTCTTTTTTGGCAGCACTTCCTTTTTTCATCTTTTATCGGAGTAAATTTCAATCTTGATAGGGTGAAGCAAAAAAACATTTTTCTATTCGTTTTGCAAATTTTTCCAATTTTTAATTTACTTCATGATTTCGGTTTTGATATTTGCTCGTAAGATTACTAATCCTTAACATGTGCTAGTTACTTTTATATCCTTCGTTTTCAGATTAACGTTTTCTAAATGGGTCAGCTAAACGAACAACTTTTTATCATTGCGTTGCAGTTAAGCACGGTAGCTTTTGGATGTATGAAAAAATTAATAAAACCTGACTGAAGTCTCTCATCGCATTATACTTATTTGTTTTCAACCTTTATCGGTTAATATACTTTACCCATATAAAATAAGGCCAATAAAATAGAGATTTTAAAATTGTTTTTACATTTATATATTTTTTTAATTTTTGCTACAAGAAGGCAATTTATTAAAAGCAATTAACTGTACCTTAAACATTCTTAAGTTGTTAAACATTGCATTCTGAAGGCTCCACGATTTCGATTTAAACACTATTCTAATCCAGTTTTTATGTTTCCCATCACACGACGTTACGGAAAACGCCACAAGAATTGCGGTAACTTCGTGATGAATTTTTCTTTGAGTTCTTTAACGTTTTGAAGGATAATCACTAAATAATTTACTCTTAAAATAGCCCAAAAGAAAAATTTCATCCTGTTAGATCCGGTGATTTCGCGTATCAAGGAATTTCACCGTGTCTGAAGGTAAAACGATCTAGAAACGAACGATAAATTGCATTAATCGATCGCCTAGCCGTGTAATCGAACGCCCCAACCTGATAAACCACCTCCTTGTTGAGGAGACAAATATTCTTCAATCATTCCGACATACCGATTTTATTACCGTTATTGTCTTCAAAGAAATCCTTATTGATTATTCCAGAGGACGTTATCGCACACCATACGATGACTTTATACCCTGAACCTGTTTTTTATTGAGAATTTTGTCACTCGATTACAGAAGTTTTGTTTATTCATAAATAACCGTTGGAATATTGATGCCTACGATAACTTTTATAAAACTCAAAAGGCGGTAAAAAGTCACAAGAATAAGTGATCGAATGAGTCACTTAACACTTGCGCTATTTTAATTTTAAACGAATACGTGTATAAACCATTATGAAGAATCCTTCGAACACTGGCCGAGTGAAACCGAATTACAACTGGCAGACCATTCGGAGCATACGATGTCTATATGTCCAAGTACATGTTCATTAGTTAGTTAATCAGGAGGGTTCTTGTTTAATGCTGAACTAGCTTCTTCAACATCGTGCACGCACACTTTATTGACATATGCTGATGGCATCGCATCATTTCGATGGTTATTGAAGTGGCGTCAAGATAACCGTTGTGTAATTGTAAAACTATCCTCATTATTGTAGAAGGTTTAATCGTTAACGTATGCTGTTCCCCTGTTCGTTATAACTAAATGGAAAAAGGATTTCTTATTACCAGAAAAACCTACATTTATGATCAACCGTTTCAACGACTCATCCATTATAATTAAGTAACTTGGCCAACCCGTTTTCATCATTATTTTAATGAAAGCATATTTTAGAGATTTTTTCAAGTTTGAGAACCAACAAGTCGTTTATAGAATGCAACACGGACAGATGGTCTCTTTTCACACACGATCTTTATTTTTTATTATTCTTTTCTTTCATTAACTTTTGTACAATTTAAAATAGAATTATTAACTAAAGTTAATCTTATATTCTAAAGTTATATACCAAAGTTATTCTTATATTATAAGGAAATCTTATATTCTTTTTTTTTAATCAAATATTCATCGTCGACTAACCACTAGATAAGCCAAGAAAAATTATCTTTCCAGATAGGAATCCGGAACAGAATTCTATCTTATGCGTCCAAAAGCTACGTACGAAAAGATAATTTACAAACTAGAGCAACAAGCGCAGTCATAAACCAAAAATAAAACCGTCTTTAACACCGGCTATAATACTTTTTTAACGGCGTTTTTCAAAGTGACAACAAAGAACTCTAACGGTTATTTGAATGCAGTAAAAACTGTTACCAAGAATATTCGGCTACATTCTAGATTACGCTTCTATATTTTTCCTTTTGTTAATTAAACTTAATTTCAATAAATCTTAAGTTAATTTAGTAAAATTTAGCTAACGTAAAATTTAAATTCAAATATCTGATCTGTAAATCAATATTTACAGATCGTCCCATTACATTAACGGCAGTTAATAATTATTTCGTATTTTAATTTTCAGAAATGATTTTATTTTACATAAAAAAAAACCTAAAATTTGCTGATAGAATTTATTATTAAAAGAACGTACATTCAGTTTACCTGAAAAATAAACATTAATATCACTCATTTTTAATGTACTTAATTTTTTTATGAATTTTTATCACTTAGCTTTTTATATTATATAATTAGATTCGTCAAACTTGTTTACTGAAGTTTTAGATAATGTTTAAATCTTTTTTTTTTAATTTATTTATTATCATAATTGTAACACACGTGTTACTGTTAATTAACCAATTTCAACAGAAGCAGGAGGTATTTATATTCGATCCGTACATATTTATTAAAGTCTTATTCAATACTGAACGGACCGGTTTTATGATTCTCCTTTTTAAGTTCTTCTGGTGGTCGTCTCATTGTAAGTTTTTCGCAAATAACTTAGTAAAATTATATTACAAACATTTTTCAAAATTTTTAAAAACTTGCTGTATATTTTAGTCATACTTTAATCAAATTATTATCATACATTGCATGAGTTTAATTTGGATTTCAAACGATAACATCATACATTGAAATTTCTAATAAATTTATAAAATATCAAACAAATTTTCAGTCAAACATTTACTATACAAAGTAACGAAATAGTGAAGTTTTGCATAGTGAAGTTTTTATTTCATTTACTTAATTAAATTATATTAGTTAAGGAGCTGTGTCTCAATATACCGCCCGCCAAAAATCATCTGTATATATCAGTGATTACGAAATGTTGTCAAATTCGAAACCACAGAAACTCCAGTAACAAGTTTTTGTCATATTTTTGTGTTAAAACGGCTATCGGATTTGTCATCTGCTACCCCAAAAACTCCGCATATCCGTTTTGTAGATTTTTAAATTTTTTATACCCGCATCCTTTATTTACCCACGTATAGGATGATGTTTGAAAAAGTAATGGTGGAATATTGTATTGTCACCCGACCTTAGTATCTGTGCAAAATTTTATCAACCGGCAATGTCAGGAGGTTTGTTAAATTAAGGATGCAAGATTTGAGGACAAACATGAAAAAACACCATTGTGAGTTAAAGAAAAACAAGTAATAAATAAACGAACCCACCGGGTTGGTCTAGTGGTGAACGCGTCTTCCCAAATCAGCTGAAGTCGAGAGTTCCAGCGTTCAAATGTATTTATTTTCAGGCGAAAATTAAAAGGGGAAAAAATTATAGTAAACAATCTTTTTTAAGATGACTGGGATCGACTGCTTTGGTCATTTTTCCCCTACAAGAATGGCTATTTGTATTGTATGAAAAAAGCCATGCCTGACCGGGTTTCGAATCCAGCACCTCCGGATGAGTAAATAATAGATATTTTTGGCATTTTGTAGATATTTTTGGCAATTCAGAGTCTTATCTTAAATATTACGTTATTATCATTGTGTCAATACTGTCCATGCTTTCTATTATTTTTATCGGAAGGCAGATTTCTCGCATTTCCGTTATTTAACTTTTTAACCACTATAAATTTTTTTATTCTTACGGGCAACTGTTTTTTAGGCCTAAATCCATACGTTAAATAAAAATAAACTTAAACGATGAAATAAAATTAATTTTTACAAAACTTTTAAAAAATTAAACTTTAATAAGTTGTTGTTTGTTAGTCGCTTATTTTTAATTTTGCGTCGATTTCCAAAAAATGATACATAAAGAAAAAATAATTTTTTACTTTAAAATTTAAAAAAAAATTAAATTAAAATGTTTTATTTTTAAATTAAGTGCAGTTTTTTTTAAGTGGATTTAATTTTTTTATTTAATTTTATAATACCTTTAAAGTTTTTTTGCCTTTTTTAAAGAAGTCCAAAAAAACCATTACACTTCACCTAAGTACGATGGAATATTAAATCTTTAATAACATTTTTTTTTTTTTCAATTTTTATGTGTTGTTTTTTATCAGATAAATTATTTACGGTGGTGTTTCTTTGAATTTAAGAGCAGATCAAATGCTTCTATTATGAGACTTTTTTTTTTAAATTAAAAAAAAACTTTTGGGATGAATGTAATCTTTATAAATATTAGAAAAAGAAGTCTATAATTCAACATTTATATATAGCACTTCTCTTTTATTCTAAATAAGAATGCGAGATTATATTAGATATAATGCTGTTTTATACGCTTTTATCTTCTAAGCATAGTATTTCTTTGTTAATTTCCAAATAATTGGAAAAAATCGTTACTTTTCCTTCCAGCAGAAACGTAATTCTTTTCTTAAAGCTCTATTTAAATCGTATATTACCGTCTCATCTACCTGTATTATTATGAATGCAAAAAGACGCAGAATTCATTTATTGATCCCAAGTTCTTTTCAAAATTACTGAACGATTTCAAAGTGTATCTATTTTTAAAATTTTACTTCTTACGAGTAATCGAATTAATCTTGTCGATTAATGTCGTCGACTTAATGGATATTAACAAATATTAAAATATGATATGAAAATCCTTTTTATCACAATCTACCAAACTCTAAAAGCTGATTCTTTGGATTTTACAAAGGATCCCTCAACAAGAAAGTTTAAAATATGTAAAATCAAAGTATTGCTATTGAACCGTTCTTTATAATGAACGAACGGTTCGTTATTGAAGTCAATATGTATGTGTGTGAACACTTTTTATCTCTAATTTTTATTTTTATTTCGGATTCGGTTTAAGCATCGTTAGAAGATTAAAAAAATACATGAATTGCGCCAATTCTTCGGGTTTACCTCAAAATGGCCGCCAAAATTAACATTTTGTAATAACCATTACGCAATAAGAGTGTAAGTTTGAACCAAGTTGGTTCAAACATACTAATGTAAGGGTTACTAAAATAAATAAATATACATCAAGTGTAAATCAAGTGTAACATCCCCAAAATAACCGAAAAACTAACTTTTTAATGACTGGGGGAAAAAATTCCATAAAACCGCCAAAACACGATAAAATAAATTACATCAACTTAGCGTTTGCAGCGTAAGTAGAAGTTAATCACTTTGATAGAAACGAATTAATAATTAAGAGAACAGTAATCATAATAAGAACATTCGTTCAGAAAGTCTTACTAGACTTTTCATTGATAGCTGATTCATTATGTATTTACTAACATAATCGCTTACATTTATAAGTGGAGAATCAATACTTGGAGACATCCAAAGTATTTACATGAAAATTCAAGGAAATGGGATGTAAAATATGCTATTGGTTCAGAGAACTTTAACTTACATCGTTTCTTAAAATTTTTTTGCTTTTCTTATTTTTATCGAATTTGAGAGTTTTACCCTCGTTTCTCTTACAAAGATTACTTAATCGTACTTTTATCCTGAAACGTTTCTTATAGGACTATTGATATTTAAATAAAAATAAAACTGAAAAGAAAAGATAAAACCAATTTTATAATAATCTACAAAGTAATAAAACAATTATTAAAACACAAAAAACCCAACCACTAATTGTACACATTTATCTAGCATAATTATGCGAAACGAACAAAAAATATTTAAACAAGTTTTTCTTTCTTTTCTTACAAGTATTTTTTAGGGTAAAGTAAGTTAGCAGCCATTAATGTAACTATCTCATGTATGCGAGTGATAGCGTTTCGGTCTTTCATCCGGAGGTCTTGGGTTCGTATCCCGGTCAGGTCCACGCCTGACCGGGATTCGACCAGGATTTGGTTATTGAAACCCAATAACCAAAGAACACCAGTATCTAGAGTCTAACATTCAAATCCATATAAAAGCAACTTGAACCTTAAAACAATAGACTTCGAAAATCAGCTGATTTTGGGATGACAAGTTTAACCACTAGACTAACTCGGCGGGTTGTTCATTTTTTTAATTAGTATTTTTTTTTTAATTCATCGATGGAGTAATATTGTTTCTGTAAAAGGAAAATCTTTCAATTGTATTTAAAAGTAAAGCCCATTCTTGTAAGCTGAAATAACGTGTTCAGTTGCACAAAAAAATTCTGTTGTCTGTTTTAATAATAATAATTTTCATAATAACTTATTATTATTTTTCAGCAAAGTTTACATATTCATAAATATAAACACATGGCGTATAAAAAACTGTTACTTTTTACTTCCTTGTATGAAGTAAAGGAAGTATTGTGATCACAAAAAATTTCGGTTTTCAGATTTCAAAGGAAATATTCTTTTTTTAATCCCTGAATCCAACTTGACTAGTTTCGGCATGACATCTGTATGTACATATATATCTCGCAAAACTCAAAAACAATTAACCATAGGATGTTGAAATTTTGGATTTAGGATTGTCGTAACATCTAGCTATTTATTGAGAGCTTAACAACGATATATCATAATGGTACTTATTTTCATTAGTTCCAGAGTTAGAGCCAAATAAAATTTTAATTAAAGAAATATTTGGATCTTACAAGGGGAAGGAAGGTCGGTTCAAATCCCACTTCATCTCCTTTTTTTGTTTTAAAGTTATTTTTTTTTAAATTTAAATATACTGATTTATTAATAACTATTAACCTCTGATTGTAAAAAAAACTTTTACAATAAATAATAATGAAAAAATAATAACAATAAAAAAATGAAAAAATATCAGAAGTTATTAATGACATAACATTTTATGTACTTTTAAAAATATGTATATGTAATTTAGGGTGTACAAGGAAGTCATGTGGTGTCCGCATCACATATTTTAAGAATAAGTTATTATTGTTATTTAGCAAAGTTTCCAAGTTCATAAATATAAACACACAGAGCATAAAAAAATTTCATTAAAATCAATAAAATGTTAACTTATTGATTATTATTATTAATATAATAATCAACATATTATATTATATATTAATATAATGTTATTATTCAAGTTTTAACATTTTTTTATTTTTATTTCTTGAAAAACAATTGATTTATTATCGACCTTCATGACTGAATAGGTAGTGGCATCTCAGCATTTCATGCAAAGGTCCTGGATTGCATCCTAGTCAGGTGTATCATCTTTTCATACACTACCAATCTCCATCAGACTAATGACCATAGCTGTTGATGCCCACTCTTTCATAACGAAAAAAAAAGAAATTGAATCATTCAAACGATTGATTTTCAAACATAATGCAATAGTAGAAAAATTATAATTCCTCTACTCTTCAAGGATCATAGTTTATGAATCTGACCTTACCTGATTTTCTAGTTTTCAAACGTAATAACTAATATATGACTTATTAAAAATATATTGAACTTTAAAAAAAATATAGTGATATTTTATAATCGATAGATTCAATAGGATATTTTATTGATACCTGTAATATATAAATTATGTAATTATTTGATACTAAGAACTCTAATCATATTGAAATTATATTTCTATCTAACCTTGAAAGGTTATTTATTAAAAATACTTTTGATTATTATTATTGTCATTATTATTTCTTATTATTATTATCACTCAACAGAAGTATAACACTTTCACAAATAAAATAGATCACAATAAAAATAAAGATGGAATTTTAATATTACAATGCATAATATTATAGATTATAAGAATAAGCCTTTTTGTCTTTCCATTGCCATTTCAATAAATTACTGAACAAACTGAAAGATTTTTCAACAGATTTGTATAATTTTCAATTAAAAGGTATCCTACTACAAAAGCAATACTACCCCTTTTGATACATTTTTAAATAATACTGATTAAAGAAACCTCAATTCTCTGTTTCCATGTTTAACACATACTTAAATATGTAATCAAATACTATTTAAATTAATGTTTACACACACATATTAATGTCTTCCTTAATCTTTTAGAGTAACGCTGGTGTAGTTAATTTTGTTAATGATGGATTACCACCCCTACCTGTTCCTGATGTTAGAAATATAATTCATAATCCTACCCTACTAAACACCAATTGTATATGTGTCTGTGTGTGCGTCCCCGTTAGCTTAGCACCGGTACCGATCACTAGTGAAAAATCCCGATTCGTTAGTGCATATCTCATGGTGGTCAGGTGTATACTTGTTATATTATTATATATCGATATATATGCGAAATACATATATCGATATATATATCGAAATTTTGGGAAAATTTAGTACTTTTTAACCATATCCGAATTTTCAGACGAAAATCGCAAATATCTCGAAAACGGTCGGTCCTAACGCTCTGAAAATTTTTTTCGACCCCGCGACGTTAATCCTATCCGCTCCCAATGATACTCGTTAGATGATAATATTTTTAAGTGCCCCGGGGCGCCATTCGGAAATTGGTGAGCTGGCTGCCGTCGTAATATCTTGGCAACCGCTTGTCCGATTTTCACGATTCAAACGGCGTATAAATCAGCAGGTTGAGCGCTAACTGTTTAACGCATCGGGTACACTCTTAATCGACCGGATCTTGGTTATCCGGAAATTAAATCGTTCAGCCATATGTTTTGATTGCACTTACCCACCGTAAAACTTACCGATCCGATCTTTCGTTAAATACGCTCAAACTTGTGCCCTAGCGAAGTCGTAAAGTATAAACATATGTAGACTAAAAAATATAAAATAAAAAATATATAAAAGAAACTTTTTAAAAAACACTCTTACATTAAATGCACTAAAAAGTAGAAAATATAAAATATGTAAACAAAAAATTGTAAAACCACTCTTAAATTAAATGCACTAGAACTTAAAAAATAATTTTAAGACGATATCTCAGAATGGATTTGATCCATCAAGCTATGACTTTCACATAATTTTACATATCACCATCAGAGCTTGTTGTCAAATCCATTCTGAGTTACCGTCCTAAAATTATTTTTTTACGTTTTAGTGCGTTTCATTTAAGAGTGGTGTTTTAAACATTTTTTTTACTTATTTTTATTTATTTATGTGATTGTTTTTCTTCATAAAATAATGAACTATAACCAAAAAGTAGGTACCGAAATATATCGATCACTAGCGGAATATCCCGATTCGTTACTATCAATTTCTAGAGTTAAATTTCTAATTTAACTTTCGTTTATCAGTTTTAAAAAAAAATGTATTTTTATACAAGAGACAATCAATTTTGGACACATAATAATCCTATTCCGTCACGCCGCCCGCCAGGGCAACCCGCCTGGAGGTTCTAGCTGTGGAGGCGTGCCGTAGCACGCCCTGCAGATAGTTATGTGCTAATCTAAATAAAGAATTAGTTTATTTATTATATATTGATTGTTTATCTTAATGATGTAGTGTTTGTCAGGAAAATATCATTGAGGTGCTACAGCACTGAGATAGAATTCAACAATGTAATTCGGTTTAATCAATTATGGGTTTACTCAGGGATGATGTCCTTTGTATAGCAGTGCTATGTATTAGAGGCAATCTACTGATATACAATATACCATTCTTAACAAGAAACTTTTTTCAAAACTTTAGAGCTGGTCTTGATGTAGCTGAAACAGCTGGGAAGTTTCTGACAGTTATAATAGATGGACTGAATTAGGTTTCCAGGCTACAGTCTTTAAGGTTTAAGTGCCCTGAGAAAGGGCACTTCAAGCTTAAAAAGCATTGACAGACAAAAATATTAGTATTTTCATTCTTTAAATTTTTTTTTCTTAATCAGACTCAAATTAAAAGCAAAAAATTACCAACAAATTACTGTTGCGCCAACCTCAAAAGTAAAAAATTTAAATGAGAACTGAAGTATTATTTCTCTAAAATCTATTACAGTAAAGTCATTTCTTTAAAGTTATTTCATTTTAAATTCTTTAGTTTTATTTTTGTTTAAAATAGGCTAAGCTTAAAAAACAATAGCTATATGAAAAAAGTCATCTACAAAAAATACAAAAGATAAGAGACTTGTATCTTGATTAAAAATATATAAATTTCTATTTATAGAAATTTCTATTTATAGAAATTTATATTTTTACTGTAAGTAAAGAAAGTAGTTTCTCTCTATTCTTAGAGAGAAACTACTTTAAGAAAACACTACAGAGTTTAAATTAATACTTTCAGTAGTGTAGAAATATGAAATATAAGTGATTTTGTTGAATTTTAGCATGAAAATTTATTTTCAGTATCAGAATGATGACATCAGGCTACATATTATGTTGTAACAATGCATGATGGTGATAACAAAGTAATGAATTATGTATCTTCAAAATATTTATGCAGTTTTTGTTAAAAGATGTACCTCTTCAGTTACATGGAAGAATATTAATCAGAACCACAAGAGTTACTTTCTCTACAAAACGAAATATAAACATTAAAATTGTTGCATTTGGTGAAAATTCAGGCATGAACACGCATGTGCGTATACACATACGGACATGCGCATGCACACACACACATATACAAATGACTTTTTGTCATTTGAAATTGAGAAACCTCTTTCTTTGGAGTCATTTAACAATATAAAATTCCAACTGACAAAAAATACATTTCTATTATGAATAACTGGATAATACATTCGATCAGCATCTTTATATCTAATATAATTTATAAACCTTCAAATTTATCAGAACTTAAGTTTTTCAAAAAAGGTCTATATAGTATTTTAATTATTCCTTCCTTCCAATTAAGTAAATAAAATAAAATATATATGTTACTCTTTAAGTAAATTATTATCATTTATTATTGTTTCATCATCAATAAATTTTATTACCAAAACATCATTAACCATATGGATTTCTTAAGTCTCACTAAAAAAAAAACTAAATAATTTACTCCACCCTAATAAAATTCTACAATTTTTCACTCTCACTTTTATTGACAGTTTCCGACTTAAAACAGGCAGTATGTGGTGTAATAATACACTTATATTTTGCAATTGCTAAATAAAATGCAGTTTGCACTTGTATTCTGTTGTTTATTCAATAAAAAATGGATCACTTTGTAAGTGTTGTATAGTCACACAAGTGCAAAAAATTTAAAGATAAATTGAAGATATATCAACATAATATGACAAAATTTCATTTTATAAGCACTTAAGATTCAGTGAAAATCAAACTAGTAACATATTTAATTTTCAAGTACATAATCACGCTAACTGAATTAAAGAATAAAGAAACTGAAGCACCAATTTAAATAACAGTAATAAATAATTTCAACATTTCATGGTTTTTTTATTTTAGCATTTGCAGTTTAATAATAAAACAGATATAAGAATGTAGTTTAGTATTAAGTTGTTAATAATTTTGATGTAATTAACTACTATTGTTCTAACAAGTAGATTTACATTTTTCTTACTGTACTAACACATTTACTATATATGAAATTTTTTCTTTTAATTATGAAATAAAATTGAAATTATGAAATGGTTTATGGTTACATTACAAGATAAATATTAAAGAGATTCCCAACCTAATACATTTATTTTCTCCTGAGTTAATAATATTGTCGTATGAAATCTGACATAGTTGTGAGTAATACCATTTTTATACAGTAAGCCTAAATAAATTCTTTAAATTTCAAAGAAATTCAAAAATACCAAAGACCCAAACATCAACAGAACTTCACGGTATGATACAGGCCACATTATTACTTTGCTTTCTAAAACAGGCTTGTAATTTTCCTTGAAAATACTAAAATTCTACTACCGTAACTTTGAATTTCTTTCAAAAAGGTGAAGAAGAATGATTACATTGCACTGAATCATGCTTTGATTTGGGTTAATAAAGATGCACCTGCAGTTCATTTACAGTAAAAATCCTTCTAAATATGTCTTCTTCATCAGGATAGCAGGTTTGTTCGATTTGTTCGACAGGAATCGATGTCTATTCGATTCCTTTCATGTTCCCCAGTTGGTTGTTTGGGTAGCCACCCAGATGAACACAATTTTTTGAAATATAAGTGATCTTGCATTATGGTGCAGGCTTGACCATAAACACCCGATTGAAATATCTACACTGTGTGTTGTTAATATCTGTCAGCTTGAATCATCTCCCCACCTGCTGCACTGTCAGTTTTGTTGCAGTTAGAATTAGACAATTAAGTTAGTCTCTGTTAACAACTTTTGAGCACTCTTAAGAGAATTTATTTATCTTAAGCGATTGAGCAGCAGTAAACGACAAATAACATCTTACCATCAACAGCAAAATGTTTCTTAATCTTTTACTTTTTACTTTTTTCTTTATATAAAAAGTTTTTATGTCATTAGCTGTATAAATCAAAATCAATTTTTATACAGTAAAATTTTATAATCTTTATAGAAAGCTCTTTATTCCACAATAAGTGCACACAACAGCCTTCTGCTCTTCTACCACACATTTCTTGAGCTTATTCACCACTTATAAACTAAACTGAACTGTACCAGTGACTATTAACCGAACATCATAATTTAGTTATATTGTGTTGCCATATTATGAATGACTTATTTAGAAATTATTCATTAATACTTTCTCAACTGTCTTGTGTCAATTCATCCCCCATCTGTCGTGTGACTTCCTTTGAATTCTGTGATATTGTTCTCTCATTATTTTAATAAACACTTTTTCGAAACACATAACCTATCACAACTGTTCTTTATGACTCTACCTCTGCCTATCATTGTTTAATAAAACATTAGAGTAATGCTGAAAATTTTCATACTAATACGTAAATAAATTCTGTATAAACAAACTTGTACATTCTTCTTTAAGTACTAAATTTTATAAACTGCCTTTTTATTTTTTCCAGTTTATGAAAAAGACTGAATTAGCATAAAGGTAATTAAAAATTAAAGAAAATGCCATGCAAAATCAACACGGACCTTCTGCCGATAAAGGCACACTACCTCTCCTTTTTTGCAGGTACATTATTTTTTATCTTTTTCTTTAATTTTACTTTTTATTTATTTTTTTTTTATAATTATATTATCTAAATTAAACACAATGCAAATTGTTAGTGACAGATGAAAAAAATATAAATATCTATAATCTGGTACAAAAATATATAACTTTAGTTATATAATAATACTGTAACTTAAGTAATATAATATTAACAATCTCATATTAAAATATTATACCACTTACTGAGTGTTATTTTCACATTTAATAGAACTTATAAGCTCATTACTTTAACTTCATTTATTAATATAAACTCCTCATTTACCTTCTACAACTCTTAATATATCTACCAATTCTTATCTACCCTCTACAGTTTATTAATTTTCCAATTAAAAACCTTTTTACTGAAAATAATACTTACAGGGCATTTCTTAAAGGGTAATTGCAATTCTTTTTCTATATGTAAAAATAAGAGTATAATAAAAAAAGTAAGTTGTATATATCACAACATTTTATCAATCCAACAACTTTAAAATTATCTATTCTCATTCTACAACTATAGTACTCAGAAAGGTAATATTCTGTGTACTTTTTTAAAATGGCATACAGGAGTGTTGAATAAAATTAAATTAAAAAAAATAATTTTTTGCTTCACTGGTTCTTTAGTATTAGGCAATTTTTAGAAACATTGTAACAATTGCAACGCAACACATCTTTAGACGAAATTTGTACACAAATTAAAACATATGTGATAATTTTACCTAGGTAATTAACAAACCATTAACTGAATGATAAGTAAGTTAGCAAGCATCAAAAACTGGTCATTATATATGACCACATTAAAAATTATAAGTAATGATGATGAATAGTAAGTAAGTTAGCAAGCATGAAAAACTGATCATTATATATGATCACTGAAACATGCAGAAAAAATATTAATCTTTTTAGATTAATTAAAGAAAATAGTGATTAGGTTATTTAACTCATCAAAAGTTAGAAAGCTTAATTAATGCAGTGGGTAGAAATGGATCAGTGACTAGCTTTTTGCAACCTAAAATGTCTCACAGTATACTCTTTCCTATGCTTTATTAATAGTAGTGTCAACACTACTTCAGACAATCAAGGTTTATACATCTATGACGCTTTCTGAACTTTGATAATTAATACACATGCGTGTCTGTTTTATTTTGATTGCTGACAAACTAATGCTTTATGTTTATTGTTATTTATTTTTGCATACTTGTTGATCATGTATTCATGTATGTTTCAATACAAATTTTGAGTCTGTTCATTGTAAGTAGAACATAAGCAAAATTTTGTGACTAAAAATAAAACAATTTTGTTAAACTTGAATAAAATGGGTTTTAACATGTTGGCTATGGTATTTTTTTAATGCATGTAAATTTTGTTAAAAGTACCCATTGTCTGATATTCATATTTCCACTGGTTTCAGAACACCCATACCTTGTATACATACATGCATGCATATATATAAAAATAAATCTAACTTTGGAAAAACCTGTCATCAATGAAGACAGCAATGAATCTTCTCTGGGTCTTACCCTAGCTAGCATCAAAATACGAAAGCAGTTAGCTGTTAGTTAATAGTTCAACTGTTAATAGTTTCATTTACATTGAATAGGTTTGGTAAATAAATACATTAAGAAAAATAAGATGTTTGAAAGCATAACAAAATAAATCAGGGAAAAATCATGCTCGTATCCTTATTTCTTATAATTATATTTTTTTTAAATATAAAAAAAAAAAAATAAACAATGCAAAATTAAAGCTTTTATATTACCACCTACTTCAAATCTAGCACTTATTTTTTTATAAAAGTACCTTATATTTAAATATTAACTTTTTATTATCAGATTTTTTTAAATTGTGACACCTGTATGCAAGCTGTTATCAGAAGCAGTCTTAATGAAGGAACAGTGTGGTTTTTCCAAAGTTCATTCTTGTATTGATAATGTCTTTACTTTGCGATAGATTACTGAAAAGAAAAGTGAATTTGGATTTAAAACTCATATTACTTTTTCTCATATAAAGAAGCATTTGATAGGGTTATTAGGAATTTGTTGTGGAGAATTTTACAAAACAACGACTAAAGTTATCTGTAATGATAATTCAGGAGTTCAACAAGGCTATCCATTGTTCACTTTTTTTTAACCTATACATTAATAAGTTAATTCATCTCTAGAAAGGACAAGAACCATGTTATGTGCTTATAAGAAATTAATTACATTAATCTATAAGGTTTCTATAATTTAACAAAATGGGTTGAGGCATTTTATTGTGAGTTACCAGTAACTAACAATAAAATAAGCTATTATATTTAAGGTAAGATCAGGAAGTAACTTAATCAGTAATTAGGTTATAATAGTAACTAAGGGAAAGGTGATGAAAAACAAAGCATTTTAAAAACAAGAAGCTGTATGGTTGAAAATAGTTATAAACAATGAAATACCCTAAGAAGTGAGCTCTTTTGAGTTTTTGAGCTGCTCTTTTCATATAGCACAGATAGGTAATAAAAGTAACAGATACAGAGCACTTCTGCAGAACTATTAGAAAGAACCTAAGGAATAAAGTAAAGTTAGACATCTGATTGGTGTCATACAAAGTGTAGTTGTTTATATATGTTTGTGAATACTGGGTTTTAAGAGCTAAAGTTCTGAGCTTGTTGCAAGTGTGAGAGGTAATAATGCTTTACATGGAATGAAGGATTTTACTCCAACTGATTGTTAAGTTTTACCCCAACTGATAGTCAGTAATTTTTTATTGGCCTCAGCGTGACTGCACAAGTCTCCTAAACCCAACTGTTTTTTGTGAATAATCTTCTGTGTTATATTTCATAAATATATTTGCTTGCCACCAGATTCTATAAACATTTTATTGACAGAAACTACGCCTCATTTTATTTGATAGAAGTCAATAATAGTCTTTGTCACTAACCTTATCATTAGAGTCCCCTTACATATATTCTTTCTAAATATCCACGACCTACATAATTAATTAGTTAACAATTGTGGCATTTTCTTTTAGTTTCATCTACAAGTGCAAGTTGCACAGGTAGTGTTTAATTAATTTATAGAATGACTGAAGAAAATCTAGATAATTGAGGTAAGGCTAATCAGTGCATAACACCTTACCACAAATATATTCTTTAACTTACACCATATAATTCTGAATATTACTCTATGAAGTAATATGTAAATTGATATAACACAAATAGCATCTTTAAAATGGTTAAATTAATACTTTTTTATTAACAGGTGTGGGACCAATAGTTTTATTTATGCCGACTTATGCAAAACAACTCGGCTTTTCTTCAGTATTAGTAGGAACAATTTACACGGTTTTACCAATGGTTGGAATGTTATCAAAACCATTAATGGGTGCATTAGCAGACAGATTTCACTGTCATAAATGTTTAGTAATTACCTTACTTGCTGTTGCTGCTAGCAGTTGGTTTTGCTTACAATTTATTCCTGAAGCTGAAGGTGAAATAATTGGAGATTTTGATTGTCATTCTGAGTCTACAATGTCAATATGTTCACCGGAAGAAAAGCCAGACAAATGTGCCATTTATAAACTACAACATGAACATATAAAAAAAAAAATTGTAACATGCACGGTAAGTTATTTAGATTATAAAAAATTTATTACATTTCTACATCTAAAAATAAACTCCAATAGAGAAACTCACATTTTACATTCAATAAACATTAGAGTTAAAACTACTTCCTCAAAGTAAATCATAAATTCACCAGCATTAACAACAACCATATATTCTACAGTCACACAGAAAAGGTATATTTGAACATTATGAAATATGAAAATACACAAAACCGGTACGCTAAATTAAATTTCGAGTCACAAACCTACTGTAACTACTTTTCAATCATATCCTATGTCTAGAATGATTCTAGATAATTATCCTAGAGATAAACAACCTAAATTGAGATAATGGTCTTATGTGCTACAGTTTTGTATGAAAAGCAAAGCTATATTAAAAAATATGTATTCTAACCTTTGCTGTGAAATGTCTACATATATCTAACTTGTAAACCACTGATTCTAACCTCAATTTCTTCATTCAGTACTCCCTGGCTCCACTACATCTAAAGGGAAATGCAGAAAGACCCATGTATACACATTTACATGATATAACAGGGACTGATCTTGTCCATTGTGTAGACTGCTTTTAATCAAAGGCTACTTTTTTTATACTGATGAGCACCATATATGGCTTGAAGATGTTTTAATATCTGAAAATTATTTTTATCATGCATAATAATGCACTGGTGTATATTAAATTAATGATGCAAGACCTAATCCTCTATTTATACTTTATTTACTTATTTGTCCTTAATTTTATTGCTGTCTTCACCTTTGTCATTCCTGATGTTTATCCTGATACTTAAATTTTGTCTTCTATTACTTTCCTATTAGTCATTATTTGGCATATCAGTTCATAATGTTAATATCCGTCTCAGCAGGTTCAATCTATTCAACAGATCTCTTTACTTCAATGTAAGACTTTATTTTCTCATACAAGAAATAATTTTTCATGAAGAAGCTAGAGAGATGTCTAATTTACTAGTGGTAGATCTGAAAATGTTATAAATAAAAGTAATGAAACTCAGTTCATAACCTTCATTCTGTAAATTTGTATCTTACCTATCACCACTGAAGATTTATAAAAAATAAATACAGGAAATCCCTTTCTAGTACATATAAACTATTATATTACATTAAAATCAATGGAATTAAGACAAAAAATAAATACTGTTCTTTTTAAAAAAATAATTGATTAGAAATTTAAAAGTGAATGCATAGGTATACTACTTGGAAGTAAATCTCTAAATCTTTAAATCTATGTGCTTTTTTTAAAGGTCATAGATTAAAAATCAGCTGATCTTATTTTCAAATTGATTGTTTTTAAATAAAGTTCCTATGAAACAGATAAAGAAATTATGAAGATTTAATTGATTAATTACATTTACGTAATTTAACAAAGTTAAATTACAAAAATGTAATTTAACTTCGCTATTTTTAGATTTTTTATTAGTTCTTTCACTAATAAATTTTAATAGTATCCATAAAATTAAATAACCTTCACCTAAAACATCTATGTAAAGTAGTAACAACTTGTATACAATACACTAAAAACTTTAAAATACATTTTAAGCAGTTTTTTGTTTTCTGTTTTTACAGAATGTCCTGAGAGGTAATAAAAACTTAGTCAGGGCATTAAATTAAAATTAAGGAGAGTCCGGATCCCTATCTTTCTCAGTGCTAACGTTCGCATCTTTTTCTTAGGAACCAATAAAGATAGAAACTTGTGGTTTGCTTTATTTTAAACTTCATACTTTTATACATATTCTGAATTCACGGTTTTAATTTTTTACAGAAAATAAAGTTTTGGAGAACTTTTTAAAAAATACCAAATTTTATGTTGTAAAATTCAAATAAAACTTTTTTTTTCAGCAGCTACTGTATATATCTAAAAACTGTACATTCAGTAGTTACAAAACATTCAGTAGTTAAGTGAAAGGAATAAAACAAAAAGAAAATATAGCTCTTTCTCTGATGGAAGCTGAGAAAAAGGTATATGAAGTTAAAAAAAAATTTTTTTTAGAAAACGCATTTAAAGTTTAGGAACTGATTATAGCAATATGTTATTTACTTTAAATATTGGCCAGCACTACGATGGATTTTCTGGATCTTCTTGTTTTTCATATTGGTCTTCTAATCTTCTTTGACAAATACTCTTCTTCCATTTTATTTTATTTTTTCCAGATTGATAAAAGCTTTCTCACTTTTCTGCACCTGCTATTTGTCAGAACTTCTATCATGTTTTTGCCTGGATATAATTTCATCTCATCAATAATCAAAATTTTTGAGAAATGCCCATCATTAAACCTGCATACTACTTCTAAAACCCCAAAATGAGGAGTAGCTGTGTTAACAAAGGTACAATTGTCCATAGCACAGTGTTCTCTCATTCAGATTTTTAGACCTACCAAATATTTCTCCAATTATGCTGGATCTGAGAAATCCAAAACTGATTAATCTCTCGCATTACAATTTCAAGCAAGTGAAAGTGATCATTGAGATTGTAATCTTTTCCTTCCCTTCTGCATGTATTGTACTTGTACCAGCTATCATCAGAATCTGGACACAATTGGTGCTTAAGTTTTGTGTTACTAGAAGACACATGGAAATACTCAGCCCAAATAGCTCTTTGCATCTCAGAACAATGGTATTGGTGATTTGGAACGACAGGGTAGTTTTATTTGTTCACAAAATTCATGTGATATGGAACTACCATAACATCAGAAGTTTACTGTTAACTCAGAAGCTTTACATATTAAACCAAAATAAATGGTGAAATATTCTCATGGAGTGTGTTGTTCCTCTGCATGATTGTAGATGGATCCGCCTTGCAGTTTTTTACAAAAACTTTTACTTTACTAGAAAAGCTTTATTCAAGCAGTTCATCAAGAGGAAATTTTTTAACCATCCAACCCCTTCTCCCAACTGACTGCTGACTCAGTCCCTGGGCAACTACTATGTTTCTATGAGGTGAAGGTCTGATTGGTTATCCAGCACTTTGAAACTAATAAGAGACTCATGGATAAGGTTAAACTTGCTACTTACCCTGATGATGGAGTTTGTTAACAATAGTTTCCAACAGCCAGTAACATAATATGGTTACTTGAATGCAAGTGGCAGAGAACAATGTTGGAGAAATAGTGCAGTTTTATAGGTGGCATATATATTTATAATAGTATGTTCTTTTTTCTTGAGGGCAATATTGGAAAAGTATGCAGTTTTATAGGTAACTTAAATATATTTATAATAGTATTTTTTTATAATAGTATATTTTTTCTTCTCTCACTCTCTCTCTCTCTCTATTACTTTTTATTCATTTTTTTCAAGACCTTCTGGATGAAAAGCAGAAATATTACTGCTTTACTACCGAGGTTAAAGTTAAATAAAAATTACACTTAAGCAAATTTACATTCAACAGGAAGTTTTTACCGATATGAAACATTTTCAAATGAAATAAATTTTACTTATACACATCTTAAGTGGAAATTTTCCTGCCCTGATTTAAGCAAATTATTTTTATTTTGCAACAGTTTCTAACTTATTGTATACAATATGAATTAAGGATTAATAAAATGCAAGAACACTAACTTGATTTATTTAATTTTAGCTGATATGTACTCTAGATGAAGAATTTCGGAACGAGATTCATAACACATGGAATATTACAGATTACAGTCAAATAAAGAATGATCCAGTAGCACAGAAAGGAGCTGTATCACTAACTGAAATAGGAACTACGAGTACTTCTCCAGCCCCAACAAAAAGGAATGAAACATTATCAAAAATTACATTCAATGCTCATCTTTCAACGGACAATATAAGAGAGGTAAATTTTACTTTAATTTATGCATCAGTAATTATTTTATCAAAGTAAATCCATACTTCTCATTCAAATTTGAGTGAGAAAAACATTTCTTAAAGGAAATCAATTAATGTACTAACTAACATTCACTTCTAAGTTCACTACTCAAAACCGTCTCATAACTTGAATTAGGATCTTAGTACATATAATAACTGATTTTTCATGTATATCGAAAATTAACCTACAAAAAAATTATATATATATTTTTTTTTTATTTTTTATCAACACACATACATGTGCATGCACAAAGATAAAGCAGGAAACTATGAAAATGAAAAAAAAAATGCTTAGTCCTGATTACTTACAATGTATTTAACCATTTACAAAGCAAAAACCCTTTTTGTTTCTTTAAAGAATGTTTACCACCTGTGCTAGGTAGAAGCAAAAAAATTTATTTTACCATAATATTTTCCTAAAATATCAGTGGTTCAATCACTAGAATGAAGAAAATTAATGTTGTTGTATTGATGGGAGATAATTCTAATTTTATTAGTAAAGTGTGTTTGCAACCAATAATTACAAAAACAAACCACCATAAACACACAAAATGAATAGCAAGCTCAATGTAAACTTACCAGTTTACATAATAAGCATCTTTTAGACTATTAATTCAATTATTTAAAACTATCTCAGGAAAGTAAATAATTGATCATATCTATAAGTTTTAATTTATGACAAACTTAATGAATTACCTAATATAGTATTTAAATAACTGATGATGAATCAATCAATTCAAAAAACAATTTTTATGTAAATGACAAGTTTACATTGAGCTTACTACTAATTTGGTGTTTATGATGTGCGTGTATATATAATACACATGTAAATGATTGTAACCCTTATTATTGCATAAAAGTAATAAAGTATTAGTTAAACAAATATATGAAGTTACTAAATGTATAAAGTCAGCACAAAAGAAATAATTTAAAGGGCAATAATTGAAATTTTTATTTAATAATGTACTATTCATACAAATTCAGTTTTAATATACAATAAATATCTTTTATAGTGACCTCTAAGGAAACGACGATTTCAGGTTATTGTACCCGATAGTCAAAATAACTGATCTTTAGGTAGGTTAGTGGTACTACTTTAATATGGCATTTGCACGAGTAGATGACATATAAAATAATAATCATTAAAATAATAATATTAGTAAAATAATAATCTATTTCCGAAATACAGAAAAAAATGCAATAATAAATACAAATACGGTAGAGTAAAAGAAGATAGAGAAAATTTTTTAAAATTCCCTTTTCTGCAAAAAGTCGGTTATTTTGCTTTGTTTCGACCATTTCGTGTTGGAATAATTATTGAAGGTCCTTTTCTAAATCAAAACAAATGATTTCTCTGTAGAAATCAGAGAAATTTGATTTCTTCAAATCAAATCTTTGTTTCTTCAGTAGCAATTTCTGTTAAACTGAGAAACCGGCAAACAGTTTTCATTGCCACTAAAACTTCTGTAAGATTTGGCGAGTTCATGATGTCTTCATCGTTACCTTTGTTATGATTATCTACGTCTCCGTCTTATTTCTACTAGTACTGAAGCCACTACACAGTACATCATCATCTGTTACAGATTCAGCTTTTCTAAATCTTTGTCAACCTCTTGATAATCTTCAAACAATGCTTCGGCAATGATTGATTTGATGGACTATTCCATTATTGATTTGATGCACCGTTCCATTAAAGATTCTTCGCCAGCTTTGTCGTAAAAATCCTGCATGTTGAAAGCAATAGTCAGAGGAGAAACCTCATTCCATGATTTTTCTAACATAATTATAGAATCCAGAATAATTATTTGTGTTTTCTTTTTTGATCTAAATCCTGTATCATTTGTAAATTAGGTACTTTTTGTAGTGGACTTTAACAGACTTGATTTAAGGGCTGTAAGACTGCTGTTGTTTTCGGTGGTAGGAACACTAACTTTATACATGAAAGATTTGCAACGTGTGGATGAGCCGGACAATTGACAATGAGCAGCAGTATTTTTTATTTTCAGTCTTTAATTCACGGGCCCATTTTCTTAACCAAGACGTAAAAATATCACTTGTCATCCGAGCTTTCTTGTTACTTTCGTACA
The DNA here is from genome assembly GCF_047948215.1 of Lycorma delicatula. Lineage (NCBI taxonomy): Eukaryota > Metazoa > Arthropoda > Insecta > Hemiptera > Fulgoridae > Lycorma > Lycorma delicatula. The sequence continues at coordinate 27,107,095 of NC_134462.1, forward strand.
TAACAGGAAGCGATTTAAAATTTTTAAAACATCAGGGTTTAGCACTTTTCCCCATAACCAGAAACTTTTTTTTTCAGTTCCAGTCATATTTGTAGCAATTAGTACTATTACTAATTACTATTTCTTTTGATAATTTCCCCTCCTCGAACACGTTTCGCCTTTAAACCGAAGGGTTCTATCTGGTGTCAGTTTAAAAACTAGGCAGTTTGTTTTTATTTCGAGGAATTTGTTTCAAAATTTTTCTTAATTTATTCACGGTTCTTCCATATCACCGATATTCTCGAATGAACTACGCCTAATTCTTGGGCAATGTCCTTATTAGTTTCATCATTCTCTAACCGCCAGATAATGTACGCTCACAGCAAAAGATTAATAACAACTAAATGTGGCTGCTTCAGTTTACAATAATCTGGTTCAGGAAGTAGATAAGAAAAACAAGAACTATAGTACATATGCAGGTAAAAAGAAAAAGGTGACTCATTTTAACCGTCAAAATATTTTTGAAGCTACAATGTAGATATACCACGTTACTGACGAGTCACTTCCGTCGGTCATTATAAGCGATAAAATGATGCATTGCAGTAGAAAAAAATAAGTTATAATAACGGATATGTCACTACAGCCGATGTAACTATATGCATGTATATACTGTATGTATTAACAGCATACCAAACCAACAGAGGCAAGTTTTGGTCGCTGCATTCGATATTTCATTACAAAAGATACTTAATGTAGTTTAAAAAAAATATTATTCTTTAATTTGAAATTAATTAGAAGAATTTTTTTTTAAATAGACTGGTAATTTATCAAAAATAGTAGCAAATACACAATAAGATCATTTCCTCACACGACATATTGCGTTTTGTTACATATAAACAGTTTTGTTGTTTGATTTAATAATGAAGGCTATTATTAAACATTTTTAGTAATCAGTGATCATTTTTTAAACAAAGTTATCACATTCATTAATATAAATGCATAGATAAGTTAAAATCTTCAGTTCATTATGTACTGGTCTCTATGATTCATGTTTATGGGTACCAAACAATGATCTGACAGACAAATTTTGTATTCTGAAATTTTTTTAATGAACTTAAAGATAATTATAGGAATATTAAAAGACATAAGTGAAAAAAATGTTGCATAAGTAAAGCACAGAATATTATAAAGTTGTATTAAGGTAATTTTTTTTTAATTTCTATTTTTAATTTTTTTTTTGCATTTTTTACAGATAAGAAGGATTGATAAAAAATGTTTATTATTGCAAGTATCAGAAGTCATTGGAGCAAAACCAGATGAACATACATCCAATCCTAAGTGTAACGCTCAACATAATTCAACATGTCAGTTAGAGTGCGATAGCATTTTCTTAGCAAAATATCATGGTAAAGCCCATCAACAAAACAACGCGACAAATTATAGATTCTGGATGTTTTTATTATTAATGATTGCTGGTTGGATTGGATTAGCTTCTGTTACAAATCTTGGAGATACAATTTGTTTTGGCTTAATAGGTATGTTAATAATTAATGTTGGGGTTTGAATGAATTTCTTGTTTCTAAAAATTTCTGTTTTTTTTAATTTTTGTAGTTAATTAAAGGTAATAAATCTAGCTCTAAAAGAGATTCAATCAGATTAAGCAAGAAAGGATTTGCGGTATTCTGTGACTGTTTTTGCCATTCTGGGAATAGTTAATGCCTAGAGTAAAGGACATACGATTTTCTATTTCCTCTGTAAATGTAAATTCATAACTGTAATTTTTTTCTTTTAAATGTAAATAGAACTGGACTGGTTATTTACTTGAAGTTGACCATATATCGGATACACGGAAATGAAATGATATAATAGATACTCTAGTGAAGAAGGAGACACAAATCATTTTAAAAACGACTTGAAAATTATTCTATAATTCCATCAAATGCTAACAATAAGTTTAAAAAGTTATATACAAGACTCTTTTTAAACATGGTAAGAGGAAAATAGTGAAATGCCGGCGTTATCCTCGACAGTTTCCTCTGATCGCATTATCAGAGGATAGGAAACACTTTCTGAACATCAAAGAAGGGAAATTGATGGCAGGATTTAGAAAAATTACAGGTAATGACTGCTTTGCATAATACCTGCTTAAAATTTGTATAAGTTATCTTGAAAGAGTATAATATATAAATAGGAAGATACTAAATGCTGTTATGAAGTTGGACCACCGAAAAAGATAAATTAACATGTTATAAGATCTGATGGGCAGTTATATAGGGAAGCTAAATGATTGATGTCCATAAAATGTCTGAGTATTAAAAAAACACTTTAGAGCTTTCATGTATTCTTGAGGTAGGACTTGCCAGCCACCCAGAACCGCTATCAAATCATTTGAATGTCAACAACACTTATTACTCTTTTGTTACGCTTTTCTGCATCCGATTAGTTATTTTCTTTACGATGAGTGCTACAAAAAAAATTTTTCTTTAATAATTTCCATCACAATTGAATTTACTAACTTACTTTAATAATAATTAATTTATTGAAAAGAAGCATATAAATTATAATAAACCATTAAGAAGAATTCTCTAATATCTTGCAATATGTGTTACTACATTAAATCTACTACTTGTGTAATAAGGATAAATTTGGTAGCTATTTATTTACGTTTTTATCTGATATGATGATGCATTAAATAATTCATTAAGAATAATGTGTATTATTCCTCAGTTAAAAATCAAGGTATCAAATTGCAATCTAAGTCAGAAGTATAGAAGCTTCATAAAGACCCTAATACTGATGTTATTACTCGAATGAGAAGAAATTAAGGAAGAAAAACAACAACAATGACTCCTGCAATTTAAGTAAACTATTAAACTGATCCTTACAATCTTATAGCCAGTATCAACTGGAATATCTCTAGGAGTGTCATCCTGAAAATTGAAGGATGTCTAGTAGGGTAAATGTCAACAAAAATCATTCTTTCTAAACAGATTCCTGTGTATCAATTACATTAAACAATTATTGGTGCTGTTTCAGTACATATTATAGCTAATAACCATAGAAATCAATACCACATAAAATTTATTAAAAACTATTCCTTTACTTTTTCAGTGATCTCTCCATTTCAAAAATTAAATTGTTCATTTTCTTTCAGGTGATTCAACAACTGCTTATGGAAACCAAAGGTTATGGGGTTCAATAGGTTGGGGTTTTACATCAATATTTTCAGGTTTACTGATGGATAGATTCAGTGATGAAAAAGCTGATAAGAATTATGTTCCTGTTTTTTACATGGTTGCTATATTTCTAACAATAGATATTTTATCGACATCAAGAGTCAAGGTATTATTTTTAAAAAAAATTTTTTATATCTTTACATTTTATTCCAAAAATGTACTGCGCATAGCATCAGTAGTTTTGTAGTTATTACTTGGGATAAAAATGATTGATTTGTCTCATTGCATTTTTAACCCTAGATTCATAAGCATTTGCCTCTCAGACAACACAAGTTTCCAGGAATTCATTGTTTGTTATGAATTACCTCACCGGGCCATCCCTTCACCGCCTCTAATCCTCTATTCAATTGTCCCTTCAGTATTGTCAAGAGTTTGGTCAGGCTTCACATGTGGTATTGGACTTTAACCACTTGTTGTTAGTTCTATTGCCTGAGTTGAAAGCTTATGAATAATGCTAGTGTCCAATTATTTTACATTGTCTAGCAGAAGAAGGTTTACGAACAACGGTTTGGTTATATTGCGTACCTATCAGACAAAAGCTTATGAATTGTGTTTGTGCTTAAATTTATTTTATTATAATTGATAAACTTGATCATATATTAATTTTCCAAAAAATAGGGTTTATATTTTATAATATAAATATTTTTATTGATTGAACATATTTTATTTTCTAAAAAATGGCGGATTTGTGCAAGATTAGAGGTTATGATGTATCTTTACCTTCTACTAGTCAAGAGAACATTAATACTAGGTCTATAATAATAACTGATATGCAAATTCCAATCAAGAGGATTTTAGCTTTCAGCACTAGGTCAATGAAAGTAACCTTCAATTAGAAACAATTATGACAGTTGATGTAGGTGATAGTAGTAGTGATGAGGATTATATTCCTTCTGATAAAGAGAGTTCAATTTCATCTGACAAAAATTCTGATGTGGAACTTGACCCTGATGAAATAACAGGCTTAATTAGATTTTCAGCAAATACCACATGCGAGACTAGAAAAGCAACTACTGTGAACTTGTTTTCTTTGGCACAGCATAGAAATACTGTTCTTCCTAAACAAAGAACTCCGAGAGGTAAAAATTGCTATTTATGCTCTTCAAGTACAAAAACATGATTTTCTAGAATAAGCAAAATTTATTAATAAATATTTTTCAGCAGTTACATACTCGTATAAAAAAATGCTCGTATGAAAATTAGCTAATCCTCTTCCCTCAAAATGATTTCTTTTCAATATGAACCCTCCAAGATTTTAAATGGAAAGGGTAAGTTTGTGACAAAAATGACCAACAGTAAACCCCCAAGTAATGTTCTCATACCCAAAAAAAAACAGATTGTTTTGAGATAGAAATACATGCAATTTTTTTTTTTTTTAATATATCACTGCAGAATAGTAATTTAAGAATTATTGTAGGCTGTTTCTAAAATTAACTGTAAAAAATATTAAATGGCCACAATTTTTGTTAGAGCTGTCATAGCCAAATCTTCCAAATTGATTGGCTCTCATAGCCAATCAAAAACATTTTTTCTTGTCACAACCCTACCCTTATTAATTAAAAATTTAAGTATCACTCTAAGGAAGTTATATAAGCAAGGTGTCATATCAAAAAATAAATTTGTTGAAGTCATTTGCCAAATTACATTCCTCTATTTAACTGTTAAAAAGTTATTTACGCATCCCACACTTCCATTAATACCTTATATATATATATATATATAAGGTATCTATTGTTTAAATAATTCAAATTTAAATAAGTCAAATTTTATATATATATATACACACATATATGTATATATGTGGCTTTACAGAAATATTCCAGAGTAACTATTTTTTTATATCTACTGAACAATAAAATGTCAGACTAATTTCCTTAGTTTTACACCATTCAATAAGTAGATCTGTTCTTTTTTTATGTTAAGATCTGCAACAATAATTGTTGTAAGGTGACCTGAAACGTCATATGCATCACCCACAAAAATGTCACAAACATTGTTAATAATAACACATATTCCATGTCTTGTATACTGAGAAGAGTGAATAATGTGGTTTCACACCGCCTTCTTATCAGAGCCAAATATGTTGCTAATATCAGCTCAAGAAATCCTACTGAAATGGAGGATATTGAGTATCCTACATTCTCTACAAGCAATATTTTCTCTTCATTTAAAAATAAAAATGCCATAAAAATGAGACAAATTATAAAATAAGAGATTAAAGTATTCCCATTCTGTATAAAAAAAAGCATTATGTACATTTTCACCACTCAGATCACTCAGTAACTTGGTCTTTATAACACCAAAATCAATGAATATAATGTTATATATGAAGATATTTAATATTTTCTTTAGTATTTGTTACATCATACATTGGGATATTTGAAATCATAAATTTTTCAGATCAGGATTTAAAATTTCCAGTTACAGATTTTTTTTGGAAAGGAGGAAAGAATATTCATTGATTAGCGTATGTGTGCACACAAGTGAGAATTAAATGTACAATTGCAGAATAATGAATGATCTGTGTATTTAATAATCTATTTAGTAAAACTCTAATTCTTTAAATCTATAATATATAATACTGATAACTGTAATTTCTTCCAGGAAACTAAACGAGTGCACTCACCCAGCTTTTTGAGAGATATTGGAAAGTTATTTTTGGATATGAGAGTGATGATTTTTATATTTTGGTGCATATTAGCAGGAACATTTAATGGATTAATTGGAAATTTCCTTTTTTGGTATAATTTTTTTTTTTTATTTACTTACAAATTTTAACTGAAATACTGTTACCCAATGCATAAAGACAGTTATAAATAACTTGATGTTCAAAACAACATTAACACTTACTGGCTATCAACTCATCCCTACTCAATTACATCACTATAATGTTACATTCAGTCCTAAAAAAATATTTAATAGATTACATATAACACAGTTGATAAAGAATATGGACATATAAACATAATTAAAATGAACATCAAATAAAATTAGCTGATCTGAAAAAAATGTTAAAAATGATTTCTGTTATGACAAAAATCTAAAATTTATGCTAAAAGCTCATTAGTTTCAAATTGTAATCTTCTTTTTTTAACCACTTCTTTTGATACAATGAAAACAATTAGAAACTAATTATGAAATTTGTTTGTTATTTAAGATTTTAGGAAACTTTGTTAACATATGTTAATGACTACAAGTGTCACATTGGGCCAGTTTTATTTACATGTCTGTAAACATTAAAGTTTCCTTAAAGGAATGCAGTACTGATTTGGACAATTCTCTTAGTAAAGTTTTTACTACACTTTTTAAAAGTACTGACATGTGTAAAATTTGCAAGAAGATTTTATATACATCAAATCAAAATTAAGATCTCAAGATACCTAAACAAAATGGAATATACAGACACACAAAATTTAATAGAAAAAAACTTAGATCAAATACTAGTAAATTATTTGATTACCTACTTAAGAGATTTCATAACCTTTTCAAGGTGATTGCCTTTAACAACAGCATTACTATAAACTGCAAGAGGGTAAGTATGATGGTCCAAAAATCGCAGTACAGCCTACTATTTAGAAGTTTAAAGAAAATGAAACATTTGGATACACTAATGTAGATTAGGTATCAGGACCCACCTTTGAGGCATAACACAACAATAGCCGCTATTTTGAATTGCCATCCATTTATTTAAATGGTCAGGGGGGTGTCATATGACATATCAAAACAGATTGAAATTTTACCAGGAATTCATTTCTGCAATCAGTTTTCTCATAACTGTTACAGTGTAGGAGTTACTGCCACCCAAAATTGACACCGGAGGGCTACATGATGTGTTCAATGTATGTTTTTTTTTTTTTTGTCTTCAGTCATTTGACTGGTTTGATGCAGCTCTCCAAGATTCCCTATCTAGTGCTAGTCGTTTCATTTCAGTATACCCTCTACATCCTACATCCCCAACAATTTGTTTTACATACTCCAAACATGGCCTGCCTACACAATTTTTCCCTTCTACCTGTCCTTCCAATATTAAAGCGACTATTCCAGGATGCCTTAGTATGTGGCCTGTAAGTCTGTCTCTTCTTTTAACTATATTTTTCCAAATGCTACTTTCTTCATCTATTTGCCGCAATACCTCTTCATTTGTCACTTTATCCACCCATCTGATTTTTAACATTCTCCTATAGCACCACATTTCAAAAGCTTCTAATCTTTTCTTCTCAGATACTCCGATTGTCCAAGTTTCACTTCCATATAAAGCGACACTCCAAACATACACTTTCAAAAATCTTTTCCTGACATTTAAATTCATTTTTGATGTAAACAAATTATATTTCTTACTGAAGGCTCGTTTAGCTTGTGCTATTCGGCATTTTATATCGCTCCTGCTTCGTCCATCTTTAGTAATTTTACTTCCCAAATAACCAATGTATGTTAGCACACTAACCAATGTATGTTAGCACACTATATTATTCATTTACTGAAAGCTGAATTTAAAACCTCTTTGTATTTCCTTGTGAGGTCATTGTTAACTTCAGAGCAGTAGCACCTCTCTTTCATCTGGAAGTTCTGGTTAGGCATAGAACTTTACATTAAACAAAATTCATTATCATCCATCAGTTACTATTATTGTAGTAACAGACATCAGCCTTTATCGCTGCATAAGTAAATAAACTGTTATTACTCGCAAGAAATTCTTTGTTGATTCTCACAGTTATTTAAAAAATTAAAAATGCGTCCAATTTGATACAATTTTTTTTTTAATTTCATACATTAATTTACTTTATAATTAGGAATGGAACATATTTTCTAACAGTACTTGTTTATTTTACTGTTTAATTTTATTCAATGTTAGTACTTAGCGGATTATTACATTGCAAAATTTTGCTGGTTAAAAGTTAGTACTATTTTGCTGTTTTGTTAAATGGTAGTATTTAATATAATGTATGCTAGCAGAATTTTTATTTTGGTAATGTTGGATGCAATTATTTGTCGAAAATAACTGCACTTTTATGAAAATTTGTTATTGATTGTAAAATGTAAATGGAATAGGAACAAAATACTCAAGCTCACTTATAAGAATCTCACTCCAGCTTGGTCATTATTATCTGAAATATATATTTAATCATTTCTATGATTAAATAATTACAGTATAACATTTATAAAAATTATTTAATATTGAATTAAAGCTATCTATCACAGTAATAAAGAAATATCTAAAAATTTAATTTATAATAAATTTTAAAAAATCATAAAGTGAAATCATACTATACTACTCATTAATTGAAAGTTGAATTTAAAACCTCTGTGCATTTCCTTGTGAGGTCATTGTTAACTTTTTATTTTATTTTATTTATTTTATTATTTTCTTTTTTTGTTTTAAACAGGCATCTTGAAGATTTGGCAGATTGCAAGGAAGAAGAATGGATAAAAACTCTAGAAGGACTGTACATCTTTATCCAGGGCTTTGGTGGAGAAATACCATTTTTCTTTATTAATGGTAAGGATAAGACAACTATAAATTATAAGCTTTAATATTTGTATTTGTAAGGTTTATGTTTATTTATAAAACTTCTAAAATTTATGTCACAACATCAATTAATTTATGATAAAAGACGATTAAAATGAAAATGTTAAAATCTGGTGTAAAACAAAACCTCTGGAAGCAAATCCAGATCTTACATGTCATAAGAATTTGTGTTCTTTTGATGCAAACTAACAACCATTTTAAAAATAACCAAAGAATTTTGTTAATGACAATTGTCTTTCACTTGAGACAATTTATCTTATATTTGGGTAGTGAGCTGGTAGGGAATAAGAAGTTCGGTGGAGAACTAGGAAGTACAGTAAAGAATCAAAAATATATTTTTGTACAAACAGGAAAAGGATTACTATAATATGGACCAAGGTCCATATGGATCTTGGATTTTTGAAAGCGCAAAGGAAATGTAAAGTCATATGTAAAATTTACTTCACACCAATTCAGAATGTGGTGCAGAGACTTGGGTTACTAAAGGGCAGGAGGATAGTAAACTATAAGCTAGAGAAATTAAATTTCTTAGAATCATGATAGGCAAGACAAAGAGGGATTGTGTGAGGAATACAGAGATAAGGAGTCTCACAAATACAGAAACTGTGTCAGACAAGATAGAGGAAGTGCAATGTTATAGTTTGGAAATGTTAAGACAGTAAGAGAAGAAAAAATCCACTGAAATTGTTGAACCAGAAAATAGATCGGAAAAGAGCAAGAAGAAGGTCAAAAGAAGATGGCTAGATAAAAAGTAGGCTATATTAAGAAATGGTGTAGTAATAGAAATTATTGTACAGAGATTTGGTGTGTGGAAAGATGGTGGTCTGGGATCCATTGTCAGGGTGCATAAAGGTAAGAAAGAGGATGAATTGCTTTTCACAGATAGAAAACTAAAGAACAACTTAGAACCAAGTTATACTTAGAATACAAAAAAGGCTATATGGATAAAGGCATACTGTTAAACACTAATAGAATGATGAAAGAGGAACTATCCAGATATTAAGAGTGAAACTGAGGTAAACATGTCAAAAGTTTCTGAAAACTAGTCACATAATAATCAAAACTTTTTAATGAGAGCAGAAATGAAAACAAAAAGTGGGCATTAATAAAACAAAAAGGGTTTTATAAAACAAAATAAAATAATAAATAAATAAAAAATAAAATAAAATAATAAAACAAAATTCTACATTGTTAAGCCACATAAGAGGTAACTACAGGTATAGATAAAATAAAAAGAACTAGAAGATTTGCACTTAATAAAAGTAGTAAGAAGATGTGAATGAAGATAATCACTTAACAAATGGAATATAGGGCATTAAACACAAAAAGCAACAAGGATGAAATCAAACTAGCATAAAATTTCATAATAACTCCAATTTGTTCAAAATAAATGATTTGATAGATCCTTATTATAGGATTATTTTAGCAATATTCCCTGTAAAGCAAATTATATTTAAAATTGTAAAGCAAATTATATTTAATATTATTCACATAAAAATAATTTTTTGTATTTACAATATCTACCCCAAATTAGTTTTTTTTTAAGTCTTGTACAAATAATTTTTTTTCAGGTTACCTACTTAAAACTATAGGTCATATACATTGTATGAATCTTGTATTATTTGCCTTTGGGCTTAAATTCCTTTTCTACTCGATAATAACCAACCCATGGTATGTTCTACCTATTGGACTCTTAAATGGAATAACATTTAGCACCTTCTATGCTACAATGGCATCACATTCAGCAGCTGTAGCAGCACCTGGTACCGAAGCGACTGTACTAGGTCTTGTTAGTGCACTTTATGAAGGAGTTGGTACGTATATTCATTTAATAGTATTTTTCTCATTTTTTAGTTTATACCAATAAGTGGTTTAAATTTATATGATTATGTGTAAATAATATTTGAATGAAATTATATTTTTTAAATTAATTCAAAGAAATTTATTACATTCACCAAGATTCTATATGACTAAAATATTATAAAACATAAGATAAATTGTCAAAATAAACATCATAAACAAATATCAGAAGAAGAATTGATTTAAAACTAGAAAGTTTTAAAGAAACATAAAAAGATGATAATGAAGTTTTGTCGGTTCCTGAAATGAAAAGAGATTACTTCAAGAACAGTACTGAATATAGTAAATTAATGTAAGTGGAACTAAATAAAAAATGTCATAGTTGCTGTATAAATGGATCATTAGTAATCACTAGATAAAGACAAATCAGTCATTTAATTTCTAATATAAAAGGTTTAGGAATTATTTATTACAGAATTACTGACAAAAGGTTAAAGCTGAAGAAAATGCAAGAGAGATAAGGTTTTGTGTAGAGAAAGGGAACAGAAGATCCAACATTTATTTTAAGGCAATTAATGGAAAGGTAGAGAAAAATTGAAGAACTAGCTTTTTCAGACTCGAAGAAAGCATATGACAGTACCAGTAAGAGATGTAGCAGAATATAAGAAAAAGAATATCAATTAAATATGTTACTTCCACGAGAGAAGTGTATGAAGGGGCAGTGACTTGAGTCAGCAGTAATGTAAATGTGGTGGATGTTTTTACCATGAAAATCAAACATCAAGGTTGAACGTTCAACACATATCAACAAAATTTGGTAATGGATACATTAATAATTGATAATATCAAGTAATGTGTTAAACATCAACTAACAAAACAGAGAGGAAAACACAGGAGGAATGAGAATAATCTTTATTTAATAAATTATTTTCTTTTATAAATTTGTTTCTACACGTAGTGTAGAACCAAATAATACAACAAATTTTCTACTTTGAACAAGAATACACTCATCAATCATACTTTAAGCTTCTTGGATCAAAGACCAGTATAAAATCATAAGTATAAATTCCTGTTACAGGTTATATTTAATGGGGGAAGCTTATACAGACTTCTGATCAAAGATATTACAAAAAATATATCAGGCATTAAGTAAATTTTCCTGACTAAATTTGCTGATCCAGAACCAAGATATGCCTTTTGAGTGAAATATGAAAATATTAGGAAAAAGTGAAAAAATCTGAGGTAGTACACCTACTAATCCATGTTTGCTACTACAAAACAAATTGCAATTAGAAATGATCAGGAGAATACAAACTAGCATAAAATTTCATTATCACTATTTTGTTAAAAATAAATTATTTGACATTATAGGACTCTTTAACAATATTCCCTGTAAAACAAATTATATTTAAAATTATTCACATTAATTTTTTTTTTTTTTTTCTAGAAAAATAATACTTTTCTATTGTTATTCCTAATGGCCACATATTTATTAACATGGAGCTTAGTTGCTCCATTTAAGTCATATACTGCAATGATTGATATTAGTCAGTATAGTATTTATTTCTATATCTCTCATTAACACTAAACAGAAATTATGATAGTCTGAGATTCTCAACTAGGTTTTGTGTCATTTTTTCATCTGATCTTTTTCATGTTTTTCTTTTTTAAATTTCTTAAGGAAGTAAAAATGATTAGTTCTTTCAATGTTTTGAATCCATCCTTCTTAGGTAAAATAATATTCCAAACAAAATATTACAGAAACTTGGTACTTTATTACTTCCCTGAAAGCAATAAAAGAGCTACTATACCTTACTCATGAGAAGTTGTAATGTACATTAGAAGGGATCACAAATCATGGTAGGTAGATGAAGTAATATGTTGTTCATCACATGCAAAATGATGATCCTGTTTTGGAATAAATATGTGATTATAATAAAAAATGAATCACTGTTTGTACCAGTTACTGAAGGAAACATGATTTGAAATCTTTGTTTCCTCAAAAAGTACAATACAAAGACTAAATAGAAAAACATGTTGGGCTTTGAATTCCTAACAGAGATGTGTAAAAACCTAGTAAAGCTAAAGTGGAGCAGGTTGTGTTACTCCTTAACTGTACTATAATCAACTGATCCATCAGTTTCAGTTATGTGATTATTTATATAAACATATATTGAATCTGAAAAATAAAAATTGTATTCACTATTTTTCTTTTAATGAATCAAAAATCTTCTGAATTGTGGTGCAGTTCTTTTAAAGTGTACTACAGTGAAAAAGCCAAATAATTATAAATAAATTTTCACATGCTTATTAAATAAATAAAAAAAGGGACTGACTTTATTGATAACATACTTTTTCAGTAAATTGGTTTTCTGAAAATTGCTCGTAATACAGTTATGAATAAATTAAAATTATGAATTTTCTGTAAATTGTTTTTGTTTTTAGTAATTCTGTGATAAAATTCACCCTTTTAAAAAACCTTCACTTTACAAAATAAATCTTACCAGTATTTATTAACATTACAGTAAGTTAAATGTTTGTGAAACAATAAATGTTTATTATTATTTTTACAGGTGTATCTCTTGGAAGCTTTCTAGGTGGTTTATTACTATACTATATGGAAGGTAAAAGAGTATTTCAAATATATGGTATTGTAGCAATAGGAATGTGTGCCTTACACATGACTGTTCAACATTTTCTTAATCGTAATGATAATTTGGATGTATCAGCAACTGAGAATATGAAAGGTAACTTCTCATGATTATGGATATATTTTTGTAGATACAATAATATTTAAATATACATAGTTTTATATATACTGAAATATTTACTATTTGTTTTTCTGTTATTATTTATTTAGTTATGCAGTACTATTTAATGAAATAAAAGTTAAGTAGGTTTTTAAAAACTATAAAAGTTGGCAGAGCCTTTTAAGATAGCTGAGTAAGCAAATATAACATTTTTTGATACATCTACTCCGAAGCATTAACAAATACAAATAATTCCAGTAAAATTCAGTTACAGGATAATTTTTATTAATTCCATGGCTATAAACCTAAATCTCTATTAATTGAACAAATCCTTAGATCTGAGGTTGTGGAATAATTGAATAGGAACGAACACTAAAGAAAAAATACTGATTTACTGAAACAATAGAAAGTAATTAACAAGGATTAAAATTATTTACCAGTTTTTTTCCAGATAATATAAAACAGTAAATTAAAATAAATTGCTGGATTCATGAATCTTTTTTATCCTTATAATATTATTTTGTATTCTCTTAATATAAATGTTCCATAAATTAATGACCAACATTCTTTTTTATACCGTGCTGTAAATTGTTTTCTGTAAAACTTTCTTAACAAATATATTTATTTAAAATATTAAATTATTGTTATTATTTTATTTTTTTATTTAAAATTACATGAAAAAATAATTTCTACTATATTTTTCTATGTTTAAAATGCCTGTTTAGAACATTTTTATAATAATTTGTAACCGAAAAATAAGTAATCAACACATAAAATTACAAGTATCAAAATTGAGACAACAATTTACTTTATTTGTACTGCTTCCCTTGTTTTTCCCAAAACCCTGGTGCCAAGTTTGAAGGACAGTTTTATATGAATGTTTTGAATATCATTAAAAAGGTTTTACCAACTGAACTAATTTCAGCAGAGGAATCTTACTAATTTTTTAAATCAAACCTTTATATCAGTTTTCATTTTGATATTCATACTCTTATATAATTGTTTTGTTACTCATTAATGGATTGGACCAAATCACTAATCGTAATGAGACATCACTAATTATGATGTCTCATTAAGAACTGGTTACTGAGAAAATCTTTCCCTAAACACAAAAAAAGCTTCAAAACACAGATCATGTTTAATAATGTTTTGTAATATAATAAATAATAACAAACAACAATTATTATTGAAAATGATGCAATAATAATGATGTCTCAATAATGACGATAGATTTTTTTCAGTGACTAACTGTTTTATTCTCAAAAACAAACTGAACTCTTTCATTGAAAAAAATTAATTATTAAAAAAAATATATTTTATGACAATAATTGAATATTTCTTGAATTAAAATAGTATTAAAAGATATAAAATAAAACAAACTTTATCCGATATACTTGACAAAATATTTGTAAAAATTATGATTATGAGAGATAATAAATAGAATATTTTTCCACCTTATTGTTACAAATGATTGTCACAAAAAAAACTACCTTAATGGATGTCATTTTATGAAAAGGATGTACTTTTTCTGTGCAATAGTTTTTAGCAACACTACCACCAATTTTACCTCTATGTAAGAAGCTGTTCACACAGTTATTGCCAAAATATCCTTTACAATTTTTTCGGATGTAATGTGAAACCGTTATTTATAATTTATAATAATTTTCAAATATAATAAATACTTTAAATGAATTGATATTTCATTTTTTTATTCTACAAATATTTTGTGCTGTCATTAAGAGTAAAAGAAGTTTTATAATTATTTATCGTCAATTAAGAACAAGATTAAATAGAGTTTAGCAAAATATAAAAATAAAAAAGTACTTGAAGAAGAATTATATTAACAAGTATTACAAGAGCCTGTTAATCCTACAAAACATAGTAAATCATAAAATCAAAATCCTCTTGAAAGAAGATCCCTCTCAAGAGGTGTCATTCAGTTATATTACTGCAATAAAATTTGATTTCGTAATTTGTAAAAACTAGAATGAAGAAATTTGATTTATTCCATATACTTCAACTTTCATTATTTTAAAAATCAACCAATTTCAAAATGATAATCAATTCTTAATTATAAGTTCAAGATTTGTATTCTTTTCATATTTATTATAGTATCCATCATGAAAGAAACAGCATGTTTTAAAAATTTGTACCTTATCAACTACTTGATGGAAAACATTTCATTTTTTACTGTATAAGCCTTTACTGCATTTTTTACCGTTTAATTTTTTACTGTATTTACTTGTAGTTTGTCATTACTAAAGGGTTAATTTATTTGAAGAAAACTACTTGAAATTACATCAAAATAAATACTCCATTTTTTATCCATTTTCTGAGTATTATATTTTTAACATCCTACAACTTCATTAAGAAATTATAATAAAAGTTAGCGTTTGAGTGTATTTAAGATCAGAGTAGTTTTAAATTGTTCTGTTGTTTCAATAAAATTTTCTGACAGCAGGTTTCAATGTGGCAGCCATTTAGAAGACATTTAAGTGATCAGTAAATAAAACTGTTATGCTGTGAAGTATGTGGTTTAACAATACAACTACGATATATTTATAATTTCAATCAACAATGAAGAAAAAATTTAAAGGAAAGAAAAAATTCCATTAAAAACTGCTAGAATCTTTAACATTCACTTACTCTCTGTTGGGAAAAAGTAAAATCATTTCATGTAAATATGAAATACAGTGCAGGCATTTTACTTGTTTATACAACCATTTTATTAAAGGACACTATAAAATTGTAATCTTCGTAACAAAATCAAAGATTCCCAGCAGTTTTAAATGAAATTCTTCTGTTCTTCATAACTACTTTTCTACCTCATGTATAATAATTTAAATTATCAACATTTTAAAGGAATATAGTTAATATCTGAATGAAAGAAATATTCTACTTTGTTGACAACTGAAATAGCTATTTTTTTCTAAACTGCCTACATAATGAAATTTATCAATGGAAAAATTTCAAATAATTCTTAAACATAAAACTCAGATCTTAAATATATCTAAACACTATTTTTTTAATTTTTTTTAAATATATTAATGGAGTTATAGAACATTAACATTATATCAACAGAAGTACAGTTGCAAAGTGTACATACTTTTATGAATGCACTTGCTTTATAATTTTTTGGATAATTTGCCCTAATTTCATTGTATTTTTTTCAGAAAATCTATATATATAAAAATGAATGTTTGTTTGTCCCATATGCATTCCTGTACCATTCATCCATTTGTGATGAAACTTTGGTGAGTTGTGTGCATGCCTGCGAAGGTTTCTGAATTAGTTTGGACCTATTAGATGGCACTGGAGTTGAGATATTCCGAAAAATTGTATTTATGGTCCAGTTTGGCTCATATTCATAATATGCGTTACTTACATAGACAGAAATACCTCTGCAAAAAATCGACCCGCTAGATAGCACTGGGGTTGAGATATTTGGAAACATTGCAATTTACGATTTACACGCGAGTTTTTAAAAAATGGTCCGCATTGTACGGAGAAGATTTAACACTATTGAAATCCTTGATCTGACCAGTAGAAAGAAAGTTAGGGATATTTTGAAATGACTGCTATGTTTACAAAATAGTTTGAATTAAATCCGATAGTAGTGCTGTTTTGACAATTTCATCTATTTACACCCTGACTTGTTCAGTTTTTTAATGTTTTATCAAACTTTCAATTGTGGTCATTTATACACAAATCTA
The DNA here is from genome assembly GCF_047948215.1 of Lycorma delicatula. Lineage (NCBI taxonomy): Eukaryota > Metazoa > Arthropoda > Insecta > Hemiptera > Fulgoridae > Lycorma > Lycorma delicatula. The sequence goes on from NC_134462.1 coordinate 27,124,100, forward strand.
GCAACAGTGAAGCATTGCTGGGTCTGCTAGTGGTTTATAAAAAGTAATTATTCAAATACTTTTCTTTTGTAATGTATACTGTAGTCAATTCTTATTCCTGCGAGTAAAATATGTGCAAAATGTCAAACACAAACAAAATGTACAAATTTAAAACACTCCTTATCTAACTTATCTTATGTTATATTGCCATGTTTTCTTCATCTGTTCATAAAAATGCATTTATACAAGTAACTTGATCATGTTACAGCTGAGTGAAATTTTAGTATTTTTTTTTAAAGTTTTATATTTAAATGAAAGATGATATTTGCCTACAGATGTATAATCATTAATTACTTTCAAATTACTTCAAGTAAGTTAAAAAAGAACAACATTTTAGATAAATAGAAGTCTTCACTTGCATTGTCATCTAGATTCATTTGCAAATATATTCAAATGTAAATTTACACAATTTATAGGAGTATATTTATAGGAATAGATTTATAGGAATATATTTATAAGAGTATCACATACTATCTTGTAGTAATTTTCAGTTTCAAACTTTTATAAATGTTATTAATCTTAACATAATAGTTGTAGAAATAGATTAATTTAATCTAAAAATTTCTTTTTTGCTATAAAAATTATTATTTTTTTAAATAATCTATTCCTTACTTAATATTAAAAAAAAATTGTTTTTTATTGAACTCATTGTAACAGAGAGTTATTGATGAGAAAGTATAACCAAAAAATAATTGATCTCCTCTACATTTTATCTACAGTTTGCAGAAAAAATGGCTTGGAAGGTACAGTAAAGAAAGAAAAATTGTGGGGAAATGATTTCTGTAAAAGTTTTCATTCAAGCTATTTTTAAATAACATTCTTAGCCTTAAAATAATAAAAAAAAGAAAAAAAAATATGTATACCATAGCTGAGAGGGAGTAAAAAGTAAAAAGCTGAAAATATAATTGGTTATTTTTTACCACAGGGTGAAAAAGACCAAATTACAGGAAATGCTGTAAGATTTAATAAAGAAAGGTCTTATGAAATCTGTTTGCTAAAAAAAAAGTAGTTTTTGAGGTATTTATAAAAAAGAAATCTATTTTACCTCCTTCATCCCAAACATCTATAGACCATTCTATTCCAAAGGATTCTCCAGAATCATAATGAATGAATAAACCTAATCATATACAATAAAAAAATCAATAGCCCTTAATAATTTTTTTTTTAAATCAATGTATATTTCTACTGTACTATACTCTTTGTACATCTTCACATCCCCTCACACAACTACCCATAAATTTTATTAGCCTACAATTACTTGTTGGTCTTCACCTTTTTACTTTTGGGTCCAACATTCTTTTCTGTCCATCTGACATGTTTAAATAAATAAATCAATTTAATTAACCTCTTCATAAATGTCATGATCTCTTTGCTTTTTAACCAGTTTAAAAAATGGAGTTTCTTTATCACCAGGTATTTATTATTTATTTGTTGAATGTAATAATGACTTTTTTTCAACTTTTATACAATATATACTTGTACATTTTAATCATAACTATAAGGTTTTAAACAATTTTACATATTTTGAATTATATAATTGGCATAACATAAAATTTGTTAATATTATTATTTCAAAAAAAACACATAAAGAAAATGTGTTCATTATTTAAATTTTAAGTTGCATTCAATATAAAAACATATGCATATTTATTTTAATATAAATATATAATATTTTTCTCGACTTAATTAGCAGGAAAAGTAACAAAGACCCCCTCTGTCAATCCAATAATGTTATCAACTAATGATGTGAAGTGTTGAGCCAGAAGCAACACATTTAAAGTCAACTTAACACATATGAAGATCAAAGTGAGTGCTGAAAAAACTGAGTGAGAAGCATGAATTAATACGCATGTTGTTCTTTTCGCTTATAATTTTCTATGCAACTTAACTTGAAAAAATATATATATGAATTGATCGACCTCTAACATTATTTAATTGGAATCTCTTCTATCTTTGGTGCTAAGGATTTAAATTAGCATTTTTTAACTTTGTAATCTTAGTTCGTGTATTGCACAAACTAACAAACTAATCATAATAAGTTGGTGTTGTTACTAACATAATTAGATATAAAAATATGTCATTTTTTTAATATGTGTGTAAGTTTTCTTTCTAATTTTCTCTGTAACCTTATTTTCAGCGTCTGATCTATATTCATTTTAATTTGTTTTTACTATTAAAGATAATACAAAATCTATGTAAATTAATGACTAACCACTGCACCTACTTTGTTCATATTATTTTTTTAAACAATTTTAAAGCACGTATCTTGAATAAACATATACAGAGAGAGAGAGAGAGAGAGAGAGAGAGAGAGAGAGTGAGAGTGTGTGTGTGTGGGGGTTGTGGATGTGGGTGTGCGTGCATGCACATAAAACAATTATAATTATTATATTTATCTTATATAATTCCTGAATATAAAGAGGTTTATCACAAAAAGGCTGCAACTTATCAGATTTTGCATGTTTTAAATGTAAATGTGGTTTTTGCAAGAATCATACGAGGTGCGACAATAAAGTAATGAGACTGATTTTTCTTTGCAAGATGTGGCAACCCTGCAGCTTGCATAGGCACACCATCTTTGACCTTGGTCTATAAGATACTTCTAGTCCAAGTTGCACATTGATGCAACTGCTCAGTCGTGAGTTGTGCTGTAATAAGTGAACACGTGTTTGTGTCTCTCATCACAGAAATGAAACCGCAAAATATTGCGGAACGGTATGCCATTTCTTTTTGCGTTAAATTGGGTGAAAACGCGACGACAACTTATGGTAAGCTTCAGAAGGCTTTTGGAGAGGAGGTTATGTCAAGAGTTTAAGTTTTTCGGTGGCATAAAATTTTTTGTGAAGGCAGAACGAATGTTGAAGATGAAGACCGCAGTGGACGACCATCAACCTCATGGACAGATGTAAACTTGACCAGGGTGTGTGAAATCGTACAATCTGATCAAAGATTATCCGTGAAAATGATTGCAGAAGAACTCAACATCAATCGAAAAACGGTTCGTCTAATATTAACTGAAGATCTTCGTATGAGAAAGATTTGTGCAAAAATGGTCCCCAAAAATCTCACACAACAGCGAGAAACACGGAAAAATGTGGCAGCCGATCTGTTAGAGCAAACGGAAATCAATCCAGATTTGTTGAGCCGTGTTAACACTGGTGATGAAGGTTGGTTTTTTCAATACGATCCAGAGACAAAACGCCAAAATTCGCAATGGTGCTCAAAGAGATCACCCAGACCAAAAAAAGCTCGCATGTCAAAGTCAAAAGTGAAATGCATGCTTGTGTGCTTCTTCGATTCCAAGGGAATCGTTCATAAAGAGTGGGTGCCTCCTGGACAAACAGTTAACCAATATTTCTACAAAGAAATTTTAGAAAGACTTCGTAAACGAGTTCTTCATGTCCGTGCCAACATTGCTGATAATTGGATTCTGCATCACAATAATGTGCCATCCCATATTGCTCTGTCAGTACAGCAATTTTTAACCTCAAAACAAATTTCAGTACTACCACAGCCACCTTATTCACCAGATATCGCTTCGTTCGACTTTTTTCTATTTCCAAGAGTCAAAATGGCGGTCAAGGGACACCATTTTCAAACAACACAAGATGTCCAAAAAGCTGTGACGAGGACCTTGGAAGATATTACAGAAGATGAGTTCCAGAAATGTTACCATCAATGGCAGAAGCGCTGGAATAAGTGTGTGCAATCAGAGGGGAACTACTTTGAAGGAGACAACACTAAACATGACTAAAACGGTAAGCAACATTTTTTTCACATCAGTCTCATTACTTTATTGTCGCACCTCGTATATGTCATACTTTATTAACATATGAAGGAATAAATGTAATTAGATAACACAAATTCTATTTTGTAATGTTGAGAAGTTGTATATGATGTTAATATTTTGTATTGTATGTTATGCGTTATATATTTGTAAATAATTTTGAAAAATTACCTGAGAAATGCTAAATATTATTAAATTGATATAAATAAAGAATTTGGGATGGCTTGTGTTTATAAGAAAAATCCAATACATCAAATTTTAAAGACTGCTATTGTGCAAGGTTTCCCACTCTTTGATTGCTCCAGTCCTAATTTGTGAAAAGGTAACCGAGTTGTAGGGGGGATTTGTAGCCGAGTTGTAACCAAGTTTTAGGAGGACTTATAGGGGAATTGGAACACAGAGTTCTAATTAAGTTTTGAAGGGGAGATAAACCATGTCTGCTGTTAGTTTGTTAATATAAATGCAGGAAAGTGATTATAACCATGGACAAGTTCACAGGCATAACTATTCTCCAACATAAAGTTACTTCACCAGTTGCAGTCTCCTTGTCCTAGAGACTGAATTAGACATAACACCACATAATATTTATTTTTAATGTTTCTTACTTCCATAATTAATGGTATTTGGGTGCTCTTGAAAATAGAATGCCTTGAAATGTTTTAAAATCCTCAGTATTTTGGTAGTTCCAGGAGGTCATCAATATTCTGAAACAATAATTTTTATAGTAGACACCTTATTTCCTTAATATGAATCTCCATTAATTACATAAAGGTGCACCTAAATTTAGTTTTTCAATCTTGTATCTGGGATATTCAGGAGAGAGAATAAATAATGAAAAAAGTAAAATTCCTCTAATTTATGTAGCAGCACTAATAGTGATGAATATTTTTTGGTTATTCCATTCAATTTTAAAGATAAGCCTTGGAGGTTTTTACATTCTCTGTTAGAGAAATTTGTTTTATAGTTAGGCATAAAAATAAGAATATTGAATTACAAAAGTTTTTAATTCTAAAATATAGAAAAGTAGACAATTATGAAAGTTAACTAATGAAAAAATAGAAGGGTTTTACACATTTATTTTATTATATACACTTGGACACATATATATATATGTATATATTTAATATAATATAACAAGCAAAATTTTCTAAGAAAACATAAAATACCCTAACATATAATCAATATACTGGTAAAGAATAAAAGAAATCTATGATACCATTACCGGGAGAGAAGAGGGGAAAATCATTTATAGACAACATAATACATTTGTAAATCATTTAATACCCTAATGTGACAGGGCATATGTAATATATTGTTACATATATATTGCCAATAGATATGATAGACGCAGAGTTCCAAACACTAAGCATTTAGTAGGATTTTTAACAATTAGTGTGAGTGGTACAATATTTCTTAATGCTAATATTTCATCTCAAGATGAACTCATACTTAAAGATTATGTTGAAAATATTTTAAAACAGTTCAATTAAGTCCCACAAGTTTGTAAACAATGGCTAGGGAATTTAATATTTCAAGAACTCATGAATGGCGAATATTACATTTCATAAATTGTATCCATTTCTTATACAGAAAGTGCAGCATCTTCATCCAAGAGATTATGCTGTGAATGGGTTAATGTGAATCATTGCATACTTTCATGACTACTGTTTAAGGTGAAGTTATTTTTACCTGTATTGGGATCAACAATATGTGTAATTTTCATTAGTGATCAGAATAGAACTCACATGCTGCTATGGATACAAATTTTCAGTGTCTGTTGTGATATAATAGAGTACCCATTAAGTGGCCCTTTCATGTCAGAACATTGTCTTACAGGAGAAATTTACTTTGAAATTTTACAGAATGAATTTTTTCTCACTGGAGAATGTTCCTGTCAAAATGAATAGACATGCACTTCACCATGATAGAGCTTCAACTCATGTATCATCTAAGAGAATTTAATTGATCATTTTGCTGGAAAATGGACTGGTCTTAAAGGACCTACTAATTGGTCACCAAAGTCTCACTCTGTTAAATTACTATTTATGGGGTGGATGAAAAGCGAGATTAACAAACTTACAGCTAATATGCAAGATTAACTGACTGACTGCTCAAACTTTAAATATTGTTGCTTTCATAAAGGAATTGAATTTTTTTTAAGACAAGCAACACAAGATCTTTAGAAACTAGTTTAGAATTTAATAAAGGAATTTTTGAACATTCATTTCTACCTAATGAAGTTTAGTTTAGTGTTATTTTCAATAATACCTTCAAGATAATCAGTTCAACTTTTACTATCTTGGATATTGATAATTTTGATTTTTTTTATATCATTTAGAATGAAAAAATTTCTACCACATAATAATTGTAATTAAAGTCAAATTTCTTAAACAATAATTTTTTTTAATAACTTTATTTACATACATTTTCTCAGAATAAAATTCTCTCGAATACTTATTTGTTTTGTTGAAGTGTTTTTTTTTATAAAAAATATTGCATTTTTTACAAAGTACTTTCAGACCTATGTTTGTCTGACTTTTTCTTACTTTCAGCTCTAGAATCACTTTACTATCCTTTCTTTGTAGAACAGTACATTTTAGCTTTTGGCATTATTTTGAAACCCCCTCTCTGAGAGTGCATTTTATAATTTGTAAACTAAAATAAATAAATATTTTCATTTAGATCATAACACAATTTTAGATATCATATCGTAGGTTTGATATTCCACGGATAACAAAATGTTACTTCTATAGCAATGCTTTAAGGATCAAGGGAATCTGTGGAAAATTCTTATTCAAAACAATACTAGAAAGTACTAAATTAGTTAATAAAAAACAGAAGTTGTTACACATTTATGCATTAGAATATAAGAAATAACAGTAATGAAACTGCATACAAGTGACGATGTATAAATAAACCTGGTACAGAATAAAGAAACAATTTATAATATCTTTATCTTGCATTAAAGTGCAAGATTTTCTTAAAATACATAAATCATACAATAAATAATAAAAAAAGGCCAAAAATTAAGGTAGATACAATGTCATTTTTTTACTACAAATAGATCATTGAAAAATTATTTTTAATTTTATTAATTTTTTATTTCAGATCCTGCTCATTCAGGCGCTCTCTATGCAAGTCCTAACTTCGCAGTTACTATATTAAATGATCAACAAGAATTGACACAGTGCTGAAAGAAAAACTTATTTAGATAAATAGACTGTATACTAAAAATTATAAAAATATAGAATGTTGATAATCTAAAAATAAAATTTAATATTAGTTAAATTTAATTAGATTTAATAAGTGCATTATTAATATTTCATGTTCATGATTCATTACACATTTATTCATTGTAAGATATACATTAAAAATAATAATAAAAAAAAATAAAAAAATTTTATTAAGTCAACATCATGTAAACATAATAACTTTACATCACATAAATTATATTAAGCAAAAAATTGTAATACCAAAGAAATATTATATCCTTAATACATAATAAACTTATTAAAAATAATAGATGTTTTAATAATTTTTTTATATTTTTAACTATTTTTTTAAACGATAGTTATATAGTTTCTCATACTGAGTTGAGGCAATATAAATAATGCATTGTTTCACTAAAGGAAATGATGCATTAATTTGTTAATTTACATTATCTGATCCACTTTTTCAGCCATGACATATATGAGGAATAAGGTTTTCATATTTTTAACTATTTTTTTAAACAATATTTATATAGTTTCTCATACTTAGCTGAGGAAATATAAATAATACATTGTTTCACTAAAGGAAAGGCTGCATTAATTTGTTAATTTACATTATCTGTCCCACTTTTTCAGCCGTGACATATATGAGGAATAAGGTCTATAGTAATTATTTTGAAGTCTTTTTGTGAGATCAGCACTAAGAAAGACTACCTTCAGATTAATCCTTCAGAGTGGCTATGTGAGGCACTAGACTCGCTGCATCTAATATCAATTATATATTTTAATGTTCCTAGGACACCAATAAAATGGAATGCTTTATTCTATATATAACATTACTTTGTATTTTTTTTAAATACTTCTACAATTTCCTTCTTTTCACCCCAGGATTTAAGACTGCATAATAATTACTTTTTCATAACAGCACAGTCAGTATTTTATACATAAAATATAAATAATGAGAGTTCAGCTTACAATATTATAAACATAAATTACCAACAATTATTATAATCGCTGGTAAGCTGAACTCTCATTATTTAAACTTTATAATAATTACTACAATTATTTTGACATTTCCAAGCAGAAATTCCTTTCTATTGCAAATACGATTTTATGTATTTATAGGTTTCATAGTTTAATTTTTATCAACATAGTTATTTTTAAATATTTTTGGTAATTTATTTTTGAAGGTTCAATGTAATATAATTACATAATTTTTTTTTTCAAATAATTTTATAAATTTTTAAGTATTTCCGACTTAAACACTTTTTTTTAAAATTTGTTTGTACTGTTTTATTTTCTGTTTATGTCTGTCAATATTGCAATTTCATTGAGTTAAAGAGTATATTTTGAAATGAATATATATATCTGCTTTTATCTAATGTAGATGTACATTAATAATAATAAAGTAGATGAGTATTTAGTAAGTCAGTTTCTCCAAGAGTAATGTTTTTGTATACAATTAGTCCCTGTGATGAACAAAATGAATGTGTAAATTTTAATACTGAATACCACTAACATTTCTACACGCTTGACATAAAAATGTACAACAGCAAGTACGGCTAATGAAGAAGAAGGCTGATGACAAATATCATTCAACTATTCACTTTTCATAAAAATCTGACATGGGATGCTAGTTACTCTTGTTGTCAGGAATGATTTCTGACTTCCATCAGCTCACCTACAATCATTAGTACTAAGGCAAATAAAAATAGCTACATGACTGAATTTATGAATTCAGCCATGCATGATTTCTAAGTCAGATGACTAAAAAATTCATGAATCATACTTCCAAACATACTTTTTTATTTATCAAAATGCTTAAAAATGAAACTGATATTCTGCCAATTATACTTGTAAATGATGTTATCCTGCATATCAGTAACACCTACAAAACTACTGACAGCCAGTACCAGCTCAGTTTGCATTCCACATGCTTCATGTTTTATCAGTTTCCTCAAGGAAGTATTCGTCACACAATTTTTATGTAATCTTTAGATAGTATAAAATTTTAATGAATGCTAAAATCCTAAATGCTAAAATTTTTTTTATTTTAATGTATTTACCTTAACCTTGTTTTAAATAATTAATATGGACTTTAACCACATCTATCTTTTATCATACAATTTATGTTTTTATATTTATAATCTATATTTTAATGAAATGATCTACATAATGCATTATTATGATGTACCAATTAGAAGAAAAAACCTTTTTAAAAGAAGCAATGAGATATATATTGTTGGATAACTACGCATAGTTATCAGCTGTAAGTAACAATAAATAGGCATGGCAAAAAGCAAAGTTACACACAAAACAGATGCATAAATTATTGGATACAACTTTTTTTTTAGCAAATTCAAAATACAGGTGAAATCTTTAGACAAATGACTTGCAGTTATAATCAGTATTGAATTTACATGACATTATGTAATTTACATGATGTAATATGCAATACTTAACAATATATTAAAAGGGATGGCTTAATCACTATGTAAAGTTTGTCAGACACAGACAAAAATATGAGGAACAAAATTAAGTAAGTGACCATCCTTATTAGCCAACTTAATTAGATTACCATATTCTTTGTCACCATTCATGAGAGTACTGAATGAAATCTCATAGGTAGACAAAACTGTACAATGCACAAACATTTAATTATGAACTAGACACCAATAGGTGAATAAAACAACAAAGAAAATTTCATGGAGTTTTTACTTAATAACGTCACAGTTATTTAGGAAATTATTTCAAATTAAAAAGGCAAAATTATACAATTTGCAGAAGGAGAAAATGGTTGTAAGTTAAAAAAAAAGATAGGGTTAATAGATAATACTTAAGAGAGAAAAAAATAAATATATACATTACTGAAATACAGAAAAAATTAAACAAAGCAGAAAAGAAATTAAATTTTACAATTTTTTTAAAGGCAAAATAACCCCAATGGTTTAAGATTATCTATAAGCCAAAAACTAACAAAAATTTAAAGCCCAGTTTTGAAGTTTGATGATCCTTTCTAAATTCTGATTCCTTTCTAAATTTGGGAAATATAATGTAATATATATTTTCTTCTTTCAAAATAACTGAAGACGTTTAAAAGGTTATCTTGATTTGTTTACATTTTTGATCAATCCAGTTCTCAATAAGAAGTTGATCACATACCATCATTTTTTTGAAATATTCTAAACAAAAAAAGCTACCAGTAGGATGTATGTAATTAATATTTTAAGTTTGTGGTAAAATGTGAACGTTCATAATTTGATAATAAGGGAGCAAAATGTCTGCTCAAATTTTTTACAAAAAGCAATTTAACTCTACATTTAACTTTTACATTATCAATTTATTATATTATCAATTATGTTTTTAAATCTTTCTTCTCTACAAATCCCAGGTGAGAAAATTAAAAAAAAATAATTTTACCAAGAAAGTCCCAAACAAAATTTTACACTAAAATGTAACCTAAATTCAAATTACAGAATGCATTTATGAAAAAAACATAATTTCCAGTCCTGGGTAACCTTTTTTGATCACAGCCAGTTCCTCTGTAGATCTACCATCCTTACCTTTCATTTTCATTCTTTCCTGAACAGAAACCATAGGGATTAGGTGTCAGCTGCTCTTGGCTCTATTAGTAATACCGTACTGGTAACTTCTAGTAGCTAGCAGAGAAATGTTTCCATAGTGAGATTGTTATGCAGCACTTTTTCATGAGGTTTTTCAGGAACTCGCTTTCCTGTTAGAGAGGAGTTTGGACAAAAATGCAAACTAGCTACCAAATTATCTAGTTTCAAACTTCCATAAAATTTTCCTACATCCTTAAAATCTGCATTAAAATTCGTCCTATAATTTTTTAAGTTTTAAATAATTAAATCACTACAAGGATAATTTTTAGGCATCAGCAGGCTTCTTATCAGATGCACCTGCCTCATAACGCCAGATAATAAGCATACAAGGAAATTGTATGTATTTTATTATTATAACCTCAAACTCAGGTGTATTTTTGCAAAAATATTACAAGGAGGATGACATAAATTTAATTTTAGATAAAAGTAATAACAAAACTTGCTTTGAATCAAATTCAAGACAACTTACCTGTTCCATAAGCTAGTACACTAACCAAAACAACAAATGACCAGACTACAAATACTCCTGTAACAAAAAAAAATTCATATAGTGAGTATTTCCACATAAATATTTTAATTTAGACAACAGTTAAATAATAAACTTCTGATTTATATTAATGAAAAATTAAAATTAAATTAGATTTTAGGAGGAATAGGAGACCTAGCTTTATTCAATAGGCACCTTAGATACTAGTTGATTTTCCTACATAAGAAACTGACTTTGGACAGTTTCATAGGTACACAGAGTCACTAGCCAAACTGAGCTCCCATATAGAAGCTGCTGTTCCACCAGCTTCCAGAAGCTATCACAGATGGAACCAGGGTGCCAGCTGATCCAACTCCATGGCATTTATCCAATGGAAAATAAAGAAAGAGGAGGGAAGAGGAAAAGAAAGATCAACTAAAAAAAAATTCTGATCAGGGTAGTTTATTGTGCTCCTAACACACTTCACATTAATTAGAAGAATAAAGAATTAAAAATTACAAAGAAATATAAAACCGTAGCTGACTGAAAAAATGCAATGCTGGAAGATGAGGATGTATAAACTGACAAACTAGTCAGTTAATCAGCATACTATTTCATAATGTAGTGGCACCAACTGTTCAATAAAGTGCATTTACATATAGAGCATATGATCTAATGGGTCAGCATTTTAATCAAAACTGCAACTTTATAATTCACATACAAGGTGTGGGTGGCTTAAGTTAGTATAAAACAAAATAAAGAGCCTTTATCAAAAAAGAAGGTATATCTCATTCTATATTTTAATTAATCCCTCTCTTTGAATTAATCTGTCCTTAGGGCTAGAGCTCCTGAAAAAATTAGTAATAAGGCAGTTAAGGTACGTCAGATAATATTGATAAAAAATTCTACTCAGGAATTCCTAGGAAAGGAAATTAGCATGCTTTTATATTAAATTTATAAAGGAATAGCTTAATTTTCTGACATTCCTTCAATTAATTCTTTAACATTATTTTGAAGGAAACTATTGCTTGGTCTCAGTTGTCAAACCAAAAATAAAAATGTTTTCAACAAAAATTGTTTTGATTTTTGCTTTAATTCTTATCACTTTCAAAATAAGTGCACCTCAAACATGTACATAAATTACAAAAGGCTTTCTCATCAGAGAACTTTTTTGAAATTTGTAATTTTAACCTCTTGAAATCTTTAACTAGAATAGATTTCAAGGGACTAAAACAAATTTTTGAAAATCTCAAAAAAGATACTGTTGAGAAAGTTTTTGAGGATATACTGATATTCTGTATTTCCTCAGAAAGTAAATAGAAAGGTATTTTATTCCAATCAGTAAAAAATTATGTAAATCACATTAGAAATGAGTATGTGTACTACTCCACAGGTAAAGAAATTGCCCCAGTATTTGCTTGGAAGGACCAAGCAAAACAATAGAAAAAACACTGATCAAGTACAAAATTAATTATAATAAAACAAAGAAATGGTTAAAGCCTATAAAAAATGAATACACAAAAATGATAAATGTATGAAATTTTCATACATTTTGGGTACATACTTGAACAAACAATTAAACAAAAATGAAGAAACTTAACATTTTAGTAAACAGACAGTTTTTCTAACAAGCTTCAAAATTAAAAAGTATGATTTGTTTCAGAAGGCATCTACTTGATCAGCCAATGAAAATTTTACTAACAAGGCACCAAAACTTTTAACTATGAGCAACAGAAGTATTACTTTTGTCATTAATGTAATACTATGTACAAGATTAACACTGTTATATTTAAATATAAAAAAATATCACCAGAAAATAAAAATATAATTCCTACAAACTTTTTGGTAAAACAGAGCATCTCTCTATCTTTCATCTAAATGCTCCAGGTTCAAATTTTGTCTGGCATTAGTTTTTTCACACGTTAGAAATTATAAATCATTCCCTAAGTGGGTTGATACAATGGTATCAAAAAGGACATCAAGCTTGTAACATTAGCCATTTCTCACTTGTCTAACCCCAGAGAAAAAAACTGGTGTAAAAAGAAAACAATATGTAAGAATAACCTCACCGCCACTTAAAATTAAAATAAATAATAATAAAAATGTATTTCCTACTAAAACTACAGTGGAACCCGCGAATAACGAGCTCGATTGGTTGTAATGATTAAAATTTCGAATTTGTTTGGTTTTCTATCTCATTAATGATAAATTAACTTGCTTTTAGCGAGGTATTAACGCATCATAAGTTTGGTTATTACGAAAATTTTCATTTTTTAAAATACTTTAATTCAAAAAAAGATAAATAACAACCAAATAATCTCATCGCAAGGGAAATTCCATTTCTTCATTTACGAAATATACTTTTACGATTTATACGTAAAGATTGTGACATTTTATATTAGGCTTGTTCAAGTCAGGTCTAAAGGTGAACAAAAAGTTTGTAACAGGACGTTGTACAATACGCACAATTCAAGTGCATACAATACAAGTTTTATTGCGGTATTACAAAGGCTGGTATTTATTTTAATTACTCGGGTTTTTCTGTTTGCAAAATGAAGACATTATTACTGAGATAACTCACAGTCGTGCAGGTGATAGCGGCCAAAGAATTTTTTTAAAAATTAACGGCATTTAGTGAGACTAATAATGAAGTGATAAATTTGTGATGTATTGACTAAACTACAAAAGTGTTTTGATGATTACATGTATACGATTATTAAACAAACAAAAATAAGCGATTATTTTAAGGGTAATTAGTTTGTTGCGTAATTAAATTTTGACGTATTCTGTTAGAATGAAAAAAATAACAGTTTAGAATGATTTTTTTAATTTATTAAATACAGTTTTTTACGTAAAAACATGACAGAAATGTTTGTGCGGTGTTCATTTGTTACTTTTCTCGATAATTTTGGTAAGTTCTACTGCACACTTATTACCATTTTTTTCTGCTAATTCATTGAACGCTAACAGTTTTGGTTAAAACCAAAACGTATTAGCGTCTAAAAATTGTATTACGTCTAAATTTTATTTGTTAGTCTATAATACAAAACACATCTATATTTTATTTTAAAACAGCTTCTTCTTAGGTATATGATATATTTTTTATATTATAATAAATTATGACAGCGTAAAAATTTACGGTTACGAGGTTACAAGTCGAGTGCTCGGAAGAACCGAGCATATTTGATCGGCCCATGAATCTCGTTAGAACCAAATTTTACTGCATTTAAAAAAAAGACCAATTTTTCATGAGCAAAGAGCAGACTGATAAAAATACATCCAGACATGTGTGACTTTGTATGTGTATGCATATCCATTAATGGTAATGTTGAGACAGACATCAACATTCTACACACATGCGTGCTCAGGCGCGCGCACACGCACGCGCACACACACCAGGCATGCTCAAAACCAAACAAAATAGAATTATTTTATTGTTAATAAGTCAACAAAATAAAGAACATCAGTACAACTTTGATTAAAAAAAAATCTATTCAAATGAAGACATGTTCTATTAGATAGAACAAAACTAGCTGACATCAAATAAGACATTAATATTAAAGAAAAACAATTTTTTTAATTGTAATAAAAATGTCATTTGATACATAACTGATGGATCAATTTCTAAACAAAAATTTTTGCTTTTATATTAGGCCACATTATTAATAACTACTAATAAAATTATTATCTTAAAAAATCTATTTTTCAATGATAAAGTGCTAATTGAGTATGATGTGAAGAGTGACAGTTGCTCAATAGTTTTATCCATCATAAATATTTTCAAACAATTCTTATTTATTTTTATAAATCACAAACAATATTTTTAAATTGCATTATCAATCTTGTTGTTTTTTAAAATTTTAAATGTATTGCAAAAGCAAAAGTGGTAATTAAATTTACTTTCCGAGTGAATAGTAATGTCTTAAGATAAGAAATTTAATTTAAAGTGACTTTTAAAATTGAATTAAATAAAAAAGAAAAGAAAAATATATATAATACTTTTTATTTAAAAATACTTGTATTTTCCAAGTATGAGCATCAATTAAAAAATCAATATATTTTTCTAAAACAGAAAAACATAAATAAAACACTTGAAATAATTTAGTAGACAGCGGCATTTAACTTTTAATTTTAAAAATTAATTTCAAATAATCAATAAACACATTCATATTATAGTTAATACATTTATAAGTAACTTAATATTTTTATAGTGTTTGATATTCAACAGTTAATTATATGAAAAATTTTTATTGAAGAATGGTTCAATAAATACTAAATGGGTATGTACCTAGAAGATATTTTAAGAGCTATTTAAAATCATTCATTATATATTTTAAGAAAACAAAAATGTGTTGGCTGGTGCAGGTGGTCAGTGACTTCTTGTGTGGGAGGTTAGTAGATCAAAACCTGGCCAAACAGTTGTATTTTAATGTTAAAGGCTTCTTACTAAGGTCCTCAACTACCATTCTGTTGTTGGATTCTAATTAATAACATATCCTGGCGTGGTGATCCATGTTTGTAACAAGCTGCTGACACACGTATTGGATAAACATGGGGTGGAGAGTTTTCCATTATATACCTGGAAAACTTCCACAACATCAATCAAGAAAGAAAAATACAATAAAATCCTAAATTTGTATATTATTATTTATAAAACTTACTGACATGTCCCATAATTCTTATTAAGAATACAACTGGTGACATCTCAACAATACATTTTTTTTAGTTTCTTCACGGTTTTGGTAAAAAAAACATCATATTTTCTTAATGACACAATGTTTAAATAATATTACAAGAAATACAAGCAAAGGTTTATTCTTGATAAATTATTGCAATGGTTTTTATTATAAATACAAATAGATCATTCAACTATGCACAAGTTGAAAATTTTTTTACTGGATAAAAACTAGTTGGGTTGTTAGCTAAGTAGTTGTTCGATAATTTCAGATTTCTAATGTTATAGTATATCTCAAAAACTAAAACTAAAAAAAAATAGTACATACATTTTATCACAGGCTGAAAATTTTAATTTTGGTTTCCATAATATAGTGAAAACTAAATATACAAAAGTATAAACTTCCTGAATCTCAAAATTACAAAAAAATTAACACGGATACACATTCAAAATCCAGACATAACATACAATCTTCTAATCGCTGTTTATAATGGAAACTTTATCCATTCAAAGCTGTGCTACACAGATTACATATTCCATTTTTTTGTAAAATATACTAAAAAATAAGTCTGAATTGAAATATTAGAAATACTTAGCTGAAGCCAATGAATACAGCAGAACACTCACAGCCAAATTTTACGTAATTTCAGTAAAAAAAAACAATAATAAGGCACAATTTCATAATGCCTAATGACATTAAAAACCATGCTGAAAAGATTGCCCAAAGATTCATAGAAACAAGCCACAAAATTGTATAGAGAACCATTAATAAAACAAAAAATACTTTATCAGATAGAAACAATCAACTAAATTTGAATGACAGGATCTAAAACTTGATTGCTTTATTTGTAGTAAATGCTAGTATATGACAACTTTTCACAATAAGAGAAAGGCAAATAAAATCAGTTCCCTCCACCACTGAATTCACTTTCTCAAACTGCTACATTGAAAAAAATCACACACATTAATAACCCAAAAACTTTACACACAACCAATAAAAGATAAAAATTAGACATCCTCAAACATTCACGCACTCAGAACTTGTTATTTCTGAATTTCACAATTCAGAAATAAACTATTTACATTAATACAGAACAAATTCTATAATACTATACTTTCTTTTCCACAACAATATTATACAGATAGTTTATTACAGATTATTGTCGATTATTTAGAAATATAGTGAGCCTTCCAACAGGGTCCCTTATTTCCTGACAGAAATCATTTCGAACAACCCACATTCTGATAAACAACAAATATGCCTATAAAATTATATGCTGACACAAATATGTTGATACAATCCTACTGTAACAAGGTGACACATAGTAATAAATAAAGTTTACTTTATTTTAGTATTATAACCTAAAAAATGCTGCTCATATATTTCAATGAGGAATACTTGTATTTCAAGAACAAAAATTACGGATATAATTTTTTTGGGAGTTGAACCCATTACTATCTGATCTAAAAGCCTCTGTGCAAATCACTGTACCAACTGGCCAATCTTGCATAAATTAAACAATTCTTTTTCCCTAACCAAACAAGTGTGTGATGGTTGCAAAAGCAACTAAGAACGTTATGATGAACATTTTTACAATGTTATGTTAAAATAAATTTGGTTTGATTGATTGATTAAAAATTAATCATTTTGAATAGATTAATGTGGCTAGATGAATTCTGCAACACACTGCTATAGAAATAATAATATTTATAGATAACTTTATAAATCATTTCCGTTCAGCAACACGGTGCTTCAGCGCATTTTGCTTTGAATGGTTGAATCAGAAAACGCATTTCGGATCTCTTCTTTTACAAAACCCCTTTTCTTTCGTTTTTGACATATCTACACAGCAACAACGAGCAGCTCCAAGACGCTGTTCAATTAGCATTTGAAACGAATATCCCTGTTATACCGTTGGGATGAACAACCAGACATAGAGGCGCATACAGCTGTGCTTTAAATACGGTGGAAACCATACAGACATTTCACATGCATAGAAAGTAAGCTGTATCTATCCTAATAATTTCATAACTAGGGTAAAGGGACTTCCCACTCGCCCCGTAATATAACTTACAAATATATATAATATAATTCATTGCCAAATATAAATTTATTGTTTGGAAAAAAAATTTTGTTGTGTCTTATTTAAAAAATAATAATTGTTTACAAATTTATAAATATAACTATGCAAATAAACAAGATTATTGAATTTACTTTCCAGTGATTTACAGTACATAAATATAATTATAAATAGAGTGGATCAAAGGAAACCATGGTAGGAAAAAATTTGATCAGAGCCGCAACACAAAGGCAAAATAAAAAAAAAACTGGCAAAGTATTGCATAGCTTTCCCTTCTATGCCGGTCAAAGGGTAATATTGTCAAATGATAAAAAGTTTTACAAATTTAAAAATAAAGTAGAATTGTAAAATCGCAAAAAATTGTACAGATTTGTAAAATAAGAAAATTAAAATGAGTTATAAAAGAATAAAATA
This sequence comes from Lycorma delicatula, assembly GCF_047948215.1. Classification (NCBI taxonomy): domain Eukaryota; kingdom Metazoa; phylum Arthropoda; class Insecta; order Hemiptera; family Fulgoridae; genus Lycorma; species Lycorma delicatula. Next base: position 27,142,394 of record NC_134462.1, read on the forward strand.
GTCCAAAAAAATGTAAAATAAAATAAACTTAAAAAGTCATTATACGTTCCTGCACTATTTTTCTGTATTAAAAGGACCTTTAATAAGTTAATATTTACCAAAATTAGTGTTACGATGATCGAAAAAAGGAAACAAAATTTTCAAATATTTTTATAATTTGGGAGCCCAAGTATCAAGGGAGCATTTTTGATTACCAAAATACGTTTTAAGCATCAAAATTAGAATAAAAAAATGTTTATTTTAGGGGATATCTTACTCTGTGAGTAAAATACAGGAAAGATTTATTTATAAAGAAGAGATCAATAACAAAAAAAGAATAATAATTTACAAGGATTTATTTAAAAATAAATATTAATATTTTCAAAGTCGAGAGTTCTAAGGTTTAAGTCCTTGTAAAAGCAGTTGTTTTTATAAAGGCTAAAATAAGAAAAGGAAAAAATCAAAATACTTTTTTCAGTTTTAGGTCACGTGTCTATAATTTAAAAAGCTGTTAACATTTCCTGATAGCTCTAAATAAAAGTAAAAAACTTTCAAAAATAATTTTGAAAAATATTTAAACCAAAGGAGACAGAAAAAGAACAAAAAATATATACTTCAATTTTAAGAGATGGGGTTGATTTTTTGAAAAACATTTTTTTAGATTATTTATTTATGCATTGTAGTTATTTAATAAAGTTTTCTCTAAAATCGCTAAAAGAAAAAAATCAAAATTTGTTTTTTTTTGTGATATCTCCATCCCCTTAAAGAATTCACATTTTTTTAAGGTTTGTTCACATAAATGTAGATCAGGAAATAGTTCACTTGCGAGTTTTGGCTAACAAAACATTTAGCCCTGCTTTCTGCACATCTCTTTCATGTTTCATAATCAATTGTGGCAAACATTGTGAGAGCAACAAATATACCCTTATATACAACATGTGTACTAGAGTTATTACCATCTGATTTTGATGAAAGAATGAAATTCTTTCATCCTTTCAACAGAAAATAATTAAAAAATCCTACGTAATATTCTACTGATGAACACCATTTTACAAAAATGACATTGTAAATTATTGAAACACCCACAGTAGAAGAAATCCCCATGAGACTGCTACAATTCGTATTATTTAACTATATATATTATATAACAAAACATATTCTTCCCTAAGTTTATATGAACTTTTTTCTTATTTTTGTTGATAGAATCATATAATGAGAGATTCCAATGCAATTTTGAATAATTCTGAATATTTACTGAGCAAGAGAGAGTGAGAGAGAATGAGAAAGGGTAATGATTAAAAGTAAATATATGAGGTTACAGTAAAGCATATAAAATATTATTTATTTACAATCTGAAGAAAATAAATAGGCCCTATAAAAGGAAAAAAAAGAAAAAACTGGAAGGCATAATAGAAATTATTCGTATTTGAGTACATATTTTTTTGTATATATTAAATAAAACTGTCAAAATTCAGGATTTTCTTTAAAGGAAGAAATCTTATTTTCAATTATCATCTACAATAATATATACAAAAAAATGCTGATACTTCATTTTTAACAGGTCTCATACTTTTCCCTTTAATATTACTACTGCAGCTCTATTTGCCAGGAAAGTAATAATTAACTACTTAATATTATAAACAAATAAAATCAAGATCTCAACAGTATTGAATATGAAAATTACAGAATTTTTTTTTTTTTTTTTACCAAATAACACAATAAATGAAAGAAACATAGGATTAGATATAATATTCAACTAAAAACCAAAGGATTTTCATAACAGAATTTAGATTCCATAATCAAAATCCAAAAAAGATTCGTTAGAATGATAAGTAAAAAAAGAACTACGGATCATTCTTTGCCAATATTTAGGGAATTGTCTATATTACCGCTACGTTATTTATATGTTTATAAAGTAATAAAAATTTTCTTTATCAGAAGTGGTCATAGAGATAGTATGATAACCAAGTACGAACTTAGAAGTAAAAGGAATGTATATGTCCCCAGAGCAAATAAAACGAGTTATATGAAGTTCTTTTCAAGTACTGCTCCTAGATTGTATAACATACTTCCTAATCATATAAAGACCAGTAGGAACCTAAACACTTTCTTAAATCTACTAAGACGATGGCTAATTAATATTGATGACACTGAAAGTATGTTCCATTTAATTACATGATTTATGATTACATATATAATTAATTATAATGCTTTATACTATTAGTCAACATAGTAATAGAATTTTTACATATATAACTTAGCGGGTAGCACTGGATGAAAGATTTATTAGTAAACATAAATATTTGACGATGATTGATCTTCTCTATACTTAACTGCAAAAAAGATAAGTTTCCACCAGAGTAAATCATGAATTGAACCAAAACTAATCCTCCTATATAAGAAAAAACTGTTTACTTTTTCCCCTTACTCAAACTAAAAAGATTAATAGAAAAGGGATGATGCCACAAAACGGGCAAGACCCTTGTGGATACCTAATCTTTCATCTTTTACAAATAATATAAATTAAGTATAATTAAGTTAAGTTAAGTAATAAATATTAAATTGTATTATAAAACAATGTTAAATTAAGTATGATTAAGTTAAGTAATATTATAATTAGTATTAGGATTACTCCATTAATTATTAATTCTGTAAAAGTGAAAGAAATAAAGAACGTTTTTAATAGGGTGCCATTCACAACACCAGTAGAAACTATACTGATGGGGTGCATAATTATCTCTGAAATGTCCTTAGAAGAAAACTTTTCATACACTCTGGAAGTGAATTACTTAAGATATTTAATAAGTTATTTTGTCATACTTTTTCTCTAATATTTTCATTCTTTTTTTATTTGTTGTTTTCGCAATAATATAAAATAAATTAGTCAAACAGTTAATCAGTTAGTATCATTACTAAAAAATATTATATGTAGCTGATCTAACATCTTTCTTTTATAGAGATGATTTCTGATTTTATATGAAAAATATATCTACTTTGTATTCAAACAACAAATACTATTAAACAATTATTTCAATCCAGTGGGATGCTCATTTGTTACAGTAAGTGAATGAACGCCTGAATGATCTTGCCATTCAATTTA